>NW_025422919.1:311217-622435 GCF_020497125.1 Mauremys mutica
TTCACGCGACACAAGGTCACCGGGTGGAATTCACAGGCGGCAGGTTTAGCACAAGTGCTTGGTCACACAACACACCAGTAACCTGTGGAACTCCTCGCCAGGGGATGCTGTGACGGCCAAGCGGGTTCGAAAGGGAACTAGATATGCTCACGAAGGACAGGTAGCCAAACTGGTCGGAGAGGTAACCCCCTGCTCAGGGCACCCCAAGACCTCTGCCCCCCAGAAGCCAGGAGTGGAGGACGAGATGGAATCAGGCACTTTCCCGCGGCGCTGGTACGGGCCACTGTCGGACACAGGGTCCCGGGCAGGACAGGCCATGGTCTGACGCTCTTACGTGCCGATATTTTACAGGAGGTCGGATTACATGGTCCCTTCCAGCCTTAAAAAAAAAAAAATCTCAAGAATCCCAGACATCCACTATAGGACACCGCTGGCCGATTTACAAGGCGCTGAAAACGGGTGGAGGCAGACAGCCCTGCGATAAACAGACTCCCACGTGAAAAGCACGGGCCGGGCCTACTCTGTAGGGGACACAAACAAACATTTTTTGGTTTAAGGTCCCCCGAAAATGTTTTGGGTGGGGGGGGGGCTGTAATCTGCCAGAGGGCATCGCTTTTACTGTCGCCTGCCGGGAACAGGCCGGGGATTGTGGGTTCACTGCCCAGCAAGCAGGTAGGCAGAGCAAAGTCCTTTCTTCCCAGAGCAAACAGTTGCATCATAAAGTGACTGTCGGGAACACCCAGGAGGAGGATCGGGGCAGATGGTTACAATGACTGTTTCTGGCCTTAGGAAAAAAACCCTACGAATCTAGACAGCCCCTCACTGCAGCCAGATCTCCCTTTCCAGCCTCACAAGGCACACGAAAAAGCCTGGAGCACGGTGGGTTTTCCCTTGCGTGGACGCCGGGATGAGACAAGCCCGAAACCAGGCGTGGCCCCGCAGGAAAAGCCGGCTTCCCCGCAGGCTGACTTCCCCGGCTGAAAACAGGGGAGTTGGTTTCCTCTGGGCGGCCGAGAGCACAGGGCCGAGGCCCCGGCAGCAGCAGGGAGCGGAACGAAAACAGACAAGTTTGTCGGGCCCACCACTGGGTCCCTAACGGAGTCTGGGGCCGCGTTGCGCCGGGAGCTGTACGTATCCGAACACGCGCTCGCATACTCTCTCTCGGACGCTCCCTGCCCTGTAGAGCAGGCCGTTTTAAACAGACTGGCTGGAGAAAGGAAGGATGGGCTAGCTGGTGGGGGGGGGAGGGAAACCGAGGCACAAATCGATGACGTGCCGCCAAATTACCCAAGGGATGGGGAAGATTCTCCAGCACGAATACGCTTACAGGGTCTTTCCAGGAAAGACTCGACGTCTTTCTAAAACGCCCCCCTGTAGCTCGCCCGGACGTTACGGGCTCGAGGCAGGAATCCTTAGGTGAAATTCCCTTGCCCACGGTCTACGAGAGGTCAGAACTGGGGTCTTGTGAAAATTTTCCCCTAAACTTACTTTGGAAAACTTAAGTCCCATTTTCAAAGGGGACTCGGGCACTTTTGAAAAATCTCACCTTTTGACAATCACAACGGTCCCTTCCGGCCTTAAAAATCTCTCGCTTGCGACACCTGAAATCAGCGGAAAAGTGGCCCAGCTCTCCCCTCTCGTAGAAGAAACACAAAAGGCTGAATTCTGCTGGGACTCTGCTTTAAAAAGTCTTCGAGACTCCGCGTCTACCCGGGCAGAGCTTTTCAGCTCACTGCGCACGGGAGCAGATTCCCACCCCTCGCCCATCTCCGCATGCGTTTCAAACATTTGCTGGTTCAGCTTCGCTCCCGGCCCGTCTGCGTCTTACGCCAATTACACGCCATGTTTCGCAACTGCTGCTACAAAGGATGGCGGAGAAATCACACACCTCCCCCCGCCCCCAAAAGTCACAAAATAGTGCCCCTCTAAATCCCATCCAGAAAGTAGGTGCCAATCTTCAAACCAAAGAGGCAGATGCTTTCCAACAGGAACCCCTGCCATCACGTAAGCCCGTCTGGGTTAGAAGCAGCCGCCTTCTCGGAGAAAGCAGACACACCAAAAAGCACCTCGGTTATCCTGCAAGGATAAATCCCCCCCTAGTCCTGAGTGCAGGGGACGGGTCTAGCTGACCTCTCGAGAGCCCTTCCAGGCCTCTGCTTCTGGGGAGCAACGCCGAGACCCCAACGTATCCGCAAATCTGCCTCCTCCAGACGCCAACAAGAAACGGGCTCGTGCGTGCGGACACCCTGGCCCATCACGCTGCCCCGCTGCTTTCTCAGACGCCCCTTCGGCTGGAAGCTCCTTGGTCCAGGGCCTGTCTTTTGATGCTGCGTCTGTACGACGTGGGATGCGGGTCCGTGCCTGGGGCTACGGGAACACGCTAGAGACACGGACCGAGATTCAGAACACGGACCGTGGGCACGTCTAGCGTCTCACTGTAACGGCACGGCTTAAAGCAACTTTTATTCCAGCGGGGGGGACGAGCATCGAGCGCATAGCGGGACCGCCACCCAGCCGAGGTTTAGGACGGTTTGGGATCTCCTCCTGCCTTTCGTCCTCGCTCCGCAGCCCGACGGGCCGAGACAAGAGCCTCCAGGACAACGCCGACGCTTAATTACAACGCGAACGCTGTTAATTGTAAAGGGCGGACAGGCTCAGCAGAAAGGGGCCCTCGGAAAACGAACCCCCTAGCTGTCTTGCAGATATCTGGAGGAGGGGAACAACCCACCGGCTTTCCTAGCAAAGCAGGGGAATCAAAGTTTTGCAGACTCCAAGCAGAGAGGTGCAGGTGCCGGCACGGAGCAGACTCCACGCCACCGAAAGCAGACGGGCCGATAACCGTTATGAAACGCCCCGTCTCGCCAGGCAAGGAAGACAACAGCTGATCAGACGGCTGCGCTCCCCAGGGGGAGTTTAGGGTTGGTACACAGGGCGGGCGTGTGCAGGGGGTGGGGGGCACCCCCACATTTTGAAAGGCAGCCAGAACAAAAAAAGACAAATTAGTCCTTTCCCTTCTCGGGGGGAGTCACAAGCTAGGATTTCACTTGTGCAAAGTTCAGCGGAGAAAGCCGGCTGCTGCCTCTGACTTCTGCAAAACCCAATCCCTGTTTACGTCTGATCAGTTCTTCTCTTACTCCTAAACAAATCCCTCGGGCCGGCTGCTTTCCACCGAAAGGCTGAACCCTGCTCCCGCGAACCAGCAGCCAATCGCTGCCACAGCGAGCGAGCGTCCAGCCGGGCTCGTAACGGCAAACGGTCGTCGTAGGCTTCACGAGATCTGGGTTCGAATTCCCAGCTCCGCCCGCCCCCAGACTCCCGATCTGACCCGGGGCAAATCAGGGCATCGCAGTGGTGCCTCGGTTTCCCTGTATGTAGCTCGGTGGTAACGAGCCTTCCTTTCTCTGGTAAGGCCTGGTCAGCACATAGGTTTTGTGCCAGGGTAGCGAGGCCGGACTGATAGGCACGACCACAGGTGTGTGGCTGAGACCTTTCCGCGCTGTACGTCGTTACAGATTTGTGACATAAACGTAAAGCAATCAAGAAGTTGCATCCTAAAGCACGTTCTGTACGAATCTGCTTTGATCAAATACCGACACGCTGGAAAGGAAGGTGGCCCTGTCACACCTTTGGGGGTCACCAGGCTTCCCACGGCAAATCGGAAATCTTCTTCAAAACGACCACGACGGCTCGTCCCATCCCGAAGTTTTCTGCCAAAGCAGGAGTTATTTAAACAGCTGTTCCAGCCTCAGAACCAGTCCCGAGAGGAGGCTCAGACATGCTCAGAGTAAGCCAGACAAGAATGCCTGGCGAAAAGGAGAGGCAGGGCAAATAACCCCCCTCTGGCTTAAAGCCACAAATCAAAGTCAACACGCCACCACGCTGAAAAGAGAAACAGAAAGAGCCGGTTTCAAAGTGACATTAACTCACCAAGCATCGAACCGGAGAGCGGGTGCTTGTAAGCAAAGGTCTGGTTGGGAAGGGAGGGACAGAATATCGCATCTCTAAGGGCGGCTCGAAAAAGGCCAAGGCCCACCCCGGAAAGCTTGCTGAGAAACTGGAAAGGGAGAATTCCTAGACAGAAAGCGATTCAGTAATGCATTTTTTCCTCCTCCTCTCGCCTCTGAACTAGTGGGCACAATGCGCAAGACACGAGGCTCCATTTCTAGGGTTAAAAGTCAATGCTTAAACTCCTGGCTGCCACGGATTTCCCTGAGTGACGCCGCCTCTACAAGCCTCGGTGTCTGCATCTGTAAAATGGGCGGAACTAGCAGGCCTCGCCCCCGCACTAAAAACAGCGTCCCCCAACTGTCAGAGTCCAGCGAAGGCCAAAAGCTTGCTTCCAGCGAGTGCGCGTTTCGGACACCCATCCCCTCCCCACACGCCAAACGCCGGGTATGCGTATAAGAGATCGGTGTCTGGAAGAAGGGGGAGGCATGGTCTGAACGGGACCACGGCTGCGTGCGTTTGCAGTCGAAGGCTGGGGACGTTAACCCAGCCTGCTGCTCTTGGCATACTTGCCTAAGGTAAGGAAATCGCCGCACCCGTTTTCGGAGACACTTTCCAAGCCATCCAATATGCAGAGGCCGGGCGCAAAGTATTTTCTGAAAAAATCAGGTCCCTCAGACGCTCAAAAAAAACAACAACCCCAAAACCAATAACTCTGTTTCTTTTTAAATTGCTAAATCGCTTTTGTAAAGTTAAGCTGCTGAGAATTCGTAAGCCGCTACCATTATTTAACTAGCGGCCGGCGCCAAGTTTCACCGAGTTTTAAGGCCAGAAGGGGCTATTGGTCCTTCCTGCATCATCCCAGCCGTTTCTGCTTGAGCGAAAGCAGATTTTTTTTGGTAGAACGGGACAGCCCCTGTCTTTTGACTCCAAGCAACGGAGAATCCACTGGTTAATTACCCTCCCTATTAAAAAAAGTACGTGCCCCCGTTTCTAACCTGAATTCGACCAGCTTCTGTTTGGAGATGTTCTACTTACTGCACACGTGGGGTCGGTGGACGCATGGGGGCGCACAGACGACGCGAAAGATGCGCCTCCGTTTGAAATTTCACCGGGGGGGGGCGCAAATGGGAAGAAAAAGGTTGACAACGGCTGCTCTGTACCATCAGAGAGTCGCGTGGACTCTGAAGATTCCCTCCCGCCATGTAAGCGCAAGCCACCGGGGCAGTGTCTTTAGATGACACATTTCCGTCTTTGTGAAACTGACGGCAAAGCGAGAAATAAAAAAAAAAAAAACCCAACCACCTCACTTCACACGTCTAAAAATAATCCGTGACCCACACAACGGTGTGTTCCCCAAACCCTCCTCTCCGCAAATCCACCAGGGGCGACACCCCGCCCCGAAAAGCGCCCACGGGGTGCCCAGAATCCGGGAGGGCTCGACACTCACAGGAGAGGCGCCTTTGTCACCCGGCGCCTTCCCGGATCTACGCCCCGTGCCCAGCCCAGCGTCCACCCGCCCCTCGCCGATCCGGAGGGGGGGGACGGGGACTCTTTCTCCCACCCCTGCCTGCTCCCAACCGGCTCCCCTTCTCGCTCCCGATGTAGGGCGACCAGACGTCCCAATTTTGGGGGTTTTTTCCTTATCTACGCTCCTGGTACCTCCCACCCCCGGTCCCGATTTTTCACACTTGCTGTCTGGCCACCCTAGTCCCGAGCAGCACGCGAACAACCCATGATCCAGCCCAACTGTCTCCCCTCCGCCTTTCCAAGGCACAGCTTCCTGGCAGGCCGCAATCAAATACCTCCCAGTCCGTCCCCCCCCAAATACCTCCCCGACCCCTGTCCCGTGCCTGCCTTCCCCAGACGCCCCGAACAGGGCACCCCGATCCCCACAAAGTATTGCTCAGCAAGGGGGGTCCCCTCCCCCCTCTGCGTTACCCCCCCCCAGCCCATGCATTGCTCAGCAAGGGGGGGTCCCCTCCCCCCTCTACGTTACCCCCCCAGCCCATGCATTGCTCAGCAAGGGGGGTCCCCTCTCTCCTCTGCATTACCCCCCCAGCCCATGCATTGCTCAGCAAGGGGGGTCCCCTCCCCCCTCTGCGTTACCCCCCCAGCCCATGCATTGCTCAGCAAGGGGGGTCCCCTCCCGCCTCTGCATTACCCCCCCAGCCCATGCATTGCTCAGCAAGGGGGGGTCCCCTCCCTCCTCTGCATTACCCCCCCAGCCCCTACATTGCTCAGCAAGGGGGGTCCCCTCCCCCCTCTGCGTTACCCCCCCAGCCCATGCACTGCTCAGCAAGGGGGGGTCCCCTCCCGCCTCTGCATTACCCCCCCAGCCCATGCACTGCTCAGCAAGGGGGGGTCCCCTCCCGCCTCTGCATTACCCCCCCAGCCTATGCATTGCTCAGCAAGAGGGGTCCCCTCCCGCCTCTGCATTACCCCCCCAGCCTATGCATTGCTCAGCAAGGGGGGGGTCCCCTCTCTCCTCTGCCTCCCTCCTCTGCATTACCCCCCCAGCCCATACATTGCTCAGCAAGGGGGGGTCCCCTCCCGCCTCTGCATTACTCCTCCATCCCATGCATTGCTCAGCAAGGGGGGGGGTCCCCTCCCTCCTCTGCATTGCTAAACAAAGGGGCCCCCTCCCCCTCACGCATTGCACAGCAAGGGGTCTCCCCCCCCATCCCATCCCATGCATTGCTCAGCAAGGGGGGGTCCCCTCCCCGCTCTGTATTACCCCCCCATCCCATGCATTGCTAAACAAAGGGGCCCCCTCCCCCTCACACATTGCACAGCAAGGGGTCTCCTCCCCCCCACCCCATCCCATCCCATCCCATGCATTGCTCAGCAAGGGGGGGTCCCCGCTCCCCCCGTGCATTACCCAGCAAAAGGGGGGGATCCCCCTCTTTGCACTGCCCCTCCCCCAACCACTGACCTGTGCTTCCAGCGGCCCCTCCGCACCATCCCTAGGGCCTGGCTGAGATTGGGGTGTGGAGGGGGGGGGCAGGAAATGGAGTTGCAAACCTGACACCCCCCCCTGTTTTTTGGGGGGTTGCTTCTAGGGCTGTTGCATCCTGGCCGGGCCCCGTGCAATCCCGGGGGGGGGTTTGCAAAGATAGGAAGGGGAGGGGCTCCCCCAGATTTGCACCGGGGGTGGGGAATAGGGGGAGAAGCAGCAGCGGCCGGCAGCGCCCGCCGGGCTGGGCTGCAAAGGGAAGCGGGGGGGGGCGGGAATGTCGCGAGACGGGAAAGGCGCCTGGCCCCTCCCTGGGAGCTGGGGAGGGGCCTTAAAGGGGCAAGGCGGGGGGGAGATCCCGTGGGACAGGGTCTCGGGGTGTAAGGCCTGGGCGGGAGCCTGGGGGGGGGGTTTGCAATAGCAGAACCTGGGGGGTTTTGTAATAGCGTGGGGGGGGGCAGAACCTGGGGGGGTTTGCAATACGGGGGGGGCAGAACCAGGGGGGTTTGCAATAGCGGCGGGGGGGGGGGGCAGAACCTGGGGGGGTTTGCAAAACGGGGGGGGCAGAACCGGGGGGGTTTGCAATAGCGGGGGGGGGCAGAACCTGGGGGGGTTTGCAATACGGGGCGGGCAGAACCTGGGGGGGTTTGCAATAGCGGGGGGGGGCAGAACCGGGGGGGTTTGCAATAGCGGGGGGGGGCAGAACCGGGGGGGTTTTGCAAGACGGGGGGGGCAGAACCAGGGGGGGTTTGCAATAGCGGGGGGGGCAGAACCTGGGGGATTTGCAATAGCGGGGGGGGGCAGAACCTGGGGGGTTTTGCAATAGCGGGGGGGGGGCAGAACCTGGGGGGCTTTTCCATATCAGGAGGCGGGGGGGGCTTTGCAATACCAGGGGGGGCTGAACCTGGGGGGGCTTTGCAATTCGGGGGGGGGCAGAACCTGGGGGGTTTGCAATAGCGGGGGGGGGCAGAACCTGGGGGGTTTTGCAATAGCGGGGGGGGGCAGGACCAGGGGGGCTTTGCAATATCAGGAGGCTGGGGGGGCTTTGCAATACCAGGGGGGGCTGAACCTGGGGGGGCTTTGCAATTCGGGGGGGGGCAGAACCTGGGGGGCTTTGCAGTGCCTGGGAGGGGGAGCCTGTGAGGCTTTGCAGTACTGGGAGGGGAGTCTGGGTTTTTTTGCAGTGCCTGGGGGCTGGGGGGGGAGGGCCCCTTGCTGAGCAGTGCCTGGGGAGAAATCCCTGCAGAGCAATTGCAGAGCGATGGAGAGGGAGAGCCGGGGGGGACGGACCCCTGGGGAGAGCTGTGGGGCTGCTCAGCCATAGGTTGTGGGGCAGGGTGCCCCGCTGGGCAATGCACGGGGGGGGAGGGGAGCCTGCTGTTCCCTTCCCCATCCATCCCATTTCCAGTTCAAAGTGACCAGCAAACCGTCACGCGTGACACGCCAGCCAGGGGGTACTTCCCCCCCCCGGGGTCGCCCCAGTTCTGCCCCATGGGGGGGAGAGTGGAACCCCCCCCACTGAGCGCGACACACACAGCCGTGGCCGCAGAGCGCCCGACTCCCTGGCTCGGACAAGGCGGGAAACCGACCCCGACTGCCTGAGTCAGCCGAGAGCCTGAACCGGTTGCTTTGAAAGCAGGGGGGGGAGCTGCCCCATTCCTGGCAACGGAAAGGAGAGGGGATCTGCCCCAGTATTAAGCATGGGGGCACCTCCCCCAAGGAGCTAGCTGGGTTGCGGGGGGAGGCCTTTACCAGTGATCTAAGATTAAAATATAGATATATACGGGGGACAGAGAAAAAGGTTTGATCTTCCCACGTTGCTGGTTCCCCTTTCGTCCTGGACACCGGCAGCCGCTCGGGGCCGGCCGAAAATGTTCCTGGCGTGGAAAAACACAAGGGAGCTCAGGGAAGGACGGTCACGGGCTTGCACTAGGTAAGGCGTGTGCGAGGCAGGCCGCCCTCTGGCGTCTTCCTAGTGCACCGCACGCCCGCTGGGGAAAACAGGGCCTAGGTTTGCTTGACTGCAGGTGGCGAGAAGGGAGGGTGACCAGACGTCCTGATTTTGGGGGGCTTTTTCTGATATAGGCACCTATTCCCCCCGACCCGATTTTTTTACACTTGCTGTCTGGTCACCCTACTGGAAGGAACAGGAGTCCGTGTGGCACCTTAGAGACTAACACATTTTTTTGAGCATAAGCTTTCGTGGGCTACAGCCCACTTCATCTGATGCATGGAGTGGAAAATACAGTAGGAAGATATGTATAATGTGTGTGTATATATATATGTAGTGTGTGTGTGTGTGTACACACACAGGGAACATGAAACAATGGGTGTTACCAGCCAGACTCTAACGAGAGTGATCAGTTACGGTGAGCTATTGCCAGCAGGAGAGAGGAAAAATCTTTTTGTAGGTGATAATCAAACTGGACCATTTGCAGCAGTTGACAAGAAGTTGTGAGGAACAGTGTGTGTGTGTGGTGGGGGAGAATAAACACGGGGAAATAGTTTTTCCTTTGTGTAATGACCCATCCACTCCCAGTCTGTGTTCAAGCCTAATTTAATGGTGTCCATTTTGCAAATTAATTCCCGTTCAGCACTCTCTCGTGGGAGTCTCTTGTGGAAGGTTTTTTTGTTGTTGTAATATTGCGACTTTTAGGTCTGTAATCGAGTGGCCAGGGAGGTTGAAGTGTTTCCCCCACCGGTTTTTGAATGCTGACGTCCGATTTGTGTCCGTTTATTCTTGTACGGAGAGACTGGCCAATGTACGTGGCAGAACATAGCCCTCTGAAACCTACCGGCAGGGGACGGGATTAACGCGTTGGCTTATTCCTAGTCTCTGCACTCACAAAGTTGTCTCTGGTCACGTTGGTTATTGGCGTGGCCTGCGTGCCCTACCGGCTGGGTTCCCGGGATGGCGCGGCTGGCCCCCCAAAGCTGCCAATCTGTGTAAGAAACGAGACAAGCAAACAGAGTAGGGCCGGTCAGCGGGATGAGTTGGGGTCTCGGCCTGCAACCAGCCTCACCGTTACCAATTTTTCTGTTGAGGGAAGAGTTTATATTACCGGGTCTAAAATCACCCCCCTAACCGAGACAGCTGTCCCAGTAAAACGTGGGGTCGGTCCATATTTGAGGTACCCCGGGGGTACGCAGAGGTCCTCCAGGGGGTTCATCAACTCCTCTAGATACTTGCCTGCATACCAGGCGACATAAAAAGCGCTAGCGACGTCAGTCCAAACGGCAATCTCATGCAGCCCAAAGGAGGACATCAGCAACCATTCAGTCTCAGCCTGGCTGGGACGCGTCTGTACTTCCGTGTCTGATTTCGTAAGCGCGTCGTTTTTACGGAGAGTGGAACTGAGGCTGGGGGGGGGATTAAGTGACTCGACCAAGGTTGGACGGGGACTCGGTGGCGGAGATGGAAATCGAGCCGGGATCGCCTGAGCCGCAGGCCTCTCCTTCCTAAAAAGTCAATGGTACCTTCGGCCTGCGAGTTATAACCAGAGGTTAGTGGCTGTGGCCGGATCACGTTTTGAACAGGATACTTGCAAGCAAGGTGTGAGACTCAGGACTCCTGGGTTCTCTCTCCAGCTCTGGGAGGGGAGTGGGGGCTGGTGGTTAGAGCAGGGGGGGCTGGGAGCCAGGACTCCTGGGTTCTCTCTCCAGCTCTGGGAGGGGAGTGGGGGCTGGTGGTTAGAGCAGGGGGGGCTGGGAGCCAGGACTCCTGGGTTCTCTGCCTGGCTCTGGGAGGGGAGTGGGGGCTGGTGGTTAGAGCAGGGGGGGCTGGGAGCCAGGACTCCTGGGTTCTCTCCCTGGCTCTGGGAGGGGAGTGGGGGCTGGTGGTCAGAGCAGGGGGGGCTGGGAGCCAGGACTCCTGGGTCCTCTCCCCGGCTCTGGGAGGGGAGTGGGGGCTGGTGGTTAGAGCAGGGGGGGCTGGGAGCTAGGACTCCTGGGTTCTCTGCCCAGCTCCAGGAAGGGAGTGGGATCTAGTGGTTGGAGTCAGGACTCCTGGGTTCACCCTCTCTGGGTCTTTACACGAGTGGGCTGGACGCATCCGCCCACGGCCCCGTTCCCGATTAACTCGCTTGCGTCCTGTCTCCCGCCCGGTAGCTACTCCCTGTCTTCCCTCTCCAACCGCGGCCGGACCCCTCCGACCCCAACTCTTCTTCCTGGCCGATTTCGTCCCCGCCTTGCGACTGGCCTGGGCCGAGCCCAGCGGTAACACCCGGGCCCCGAACCGCCCACGTCCCGGCCTCGCGTGGGCCCGGAGCAAATGGCAGAAAAGCCACCGATGGGGTTTTTTGGGGGGAAAGGGAACAGACGACTCCGTCCTGCAGTGCCCCCCCCCTTTCACAAGCGGAAACCCGTTGGCTTCAGCCTCCTCCCGACTGACGCCGGCGTCCGTGAGCGGACACGCCGGCCCCTTTTGCACGGTTTCCACGTGCGAGCCGGGCACGGGCGGGCACCCAGCAGCCCCCCCCCCCGGGGGCACCACCGCTCCCGCCGAGGGGCAGACGTCTGGGCACCGCGGCGGGCGGGCGGGCGGGCCGGATCTGAGCCCGTCCCCCGGGTGTCCTTAGGGGGGTGACGTGTGGCCAGGGTCCGGGCTGGCGCCGGTAGAGGGGGATCACGGCGGGCGCCGGAGCCAGGAGCCGAGGGGTTTCTACGCCCCCCCCCATGCCCTGGTCCCGTCCGAGCGCCCCACAGTGTGGGGGATTGAGCCGCCGGGCTTGAAGGAGCAGCCGCCCGCCATTTTCCAGCCCCCCCATGGCTTTTCCCGCCATTTTCCAGCCCCCCCATGGCTTTTCCCGCCTTTTTTCAGTCCCCCAACGGTTTTTCCCGCCTTTTTTCAGTCCCCCAACGGTTTTTCCCGCCTTTTCCCAGCCCTCAGGCTCGCGCTGCCTGAGGTGAGGGGAAGCCGCCCTCGTGCGAGCGTCCCCCCCCCCGTGCCCTGTCCCCATGGCCGTGCGAGGGGGTGGGGGAAAGGGGGCCGCGACCCCCCCCATGGCCGTGCGAGGGGGTGGGGGAAAGGGGGCAGTGACCCCCCCCATGCCCTGTCCCCATGGGGTGGGGGAAGGGGGCCGTGTCCCCCCCCCGTAACATCCCAGAGCCATCCCGTCCACCCCCCTTCTGCTCCACACGCCAGGTCCCCCAATATGGGGGGGGACCCACAGGACTGACCCCCCCCACCGGTGCCCCAAGGTGTCACGCAGAGGGGATCATCTGGGGGAGACCATGAAGGGGGTATCGATGGGGCGAGGGTACCATGGAGGGGGTATTGATGGGGCAAGGGGTTACTATGTAGGGGGTGTCAAGGGGGTGAGGGGTACCATGGAGGGGGTATTGATGGGGCGAGGGGTACCAGAGAAGACATATAAATGGGGCGAGGGTACCGTGGAGGGGGTATTGATTGGGCGAGGGTACCATGGAGGGAGTATTAATGGGGTGAGGGGTTACCACAGAAGGGGTATTGATGGGGCGAGGGTACCGCAGAAGGGGTATTGATAGGGCGAGGGGTTACCATGGAGGGGGTATTGATGGGGCGAGGGGTTACTATGTAGGGGGTATTGATGGGGCGAGGGTACCGTGGAGGGGGTATTGATGGGGCGAGGGGTTACCGTGGAGGGGGTATTAATGGGGTGAGGAGTTACCACAGAAGGGGTATTGATGGGGCAAGGGGTTACTATGTAGGGGGTATTGATGGGGCGAGGGGTTACCATGGAGGGGGTATTGATGGGGCGAGGGGTACCGTGGAGGGGGTATTATTGGGGCGAGGGGTACTGAGGAGGGGGTATTGATGGGGCGAGGGGTTACCGAGGAGGGGGTATTTATGGGGCGAGGGTACCGTGGAGGGGGTATTAATGGGGCGAGGGGTACCGTGGAGGGGGTATTGATGGGGCGAGGGGTTACCGGGGAGGGGGTATTAATGGGGTGAGGAGTTACCACAGAAGGGGTATTGATGGGGCAAGGGGTTACTATGTAGGGGGTATTAATGGGGCGAGGGGTACTGTGGAGGGGGTATTGATGGGGCGAGGGGTTACCATGGAGGGGGTATTGATGGGGCGAGGGTACCGTGGAGGGGGTATTAATGGGGCGAGGGGTACCGTGGAGGGGGTATTGATGGGGCGAGGGGTTACCGTGGAGGGGGTATTAATGGGGTGAGGAGTTACCACAGAAGGGGTATTGATGGGGCAAGGGGTTACTATGTAGGGGGTATTGATGGGGCGAGGGTACCGTGGAGGGGGTATTGATGGGGCGAGGGGTTACCGTGGAGGGGGTATTAATGGGGTGAGGAGTTACCACAGAAGGGGTATTGATGGGGCGAGGGGTTACTATCTAGGGGGTATTGATGGGGCGAGGGTACCGTGGAGGGGGTATTAATGGGGTGAGGGGTTACCACAGAAGGGGTATTGATGGGGCGAGGGTACCGTGGAGGGGGTATTGATGGGGCGAGGGGTTACCACAGAAGGGGTATTGATGGGGCGAGGGGTTACTATGTAGGGGGTATTGATGGGGCGAGGGTACCGCAGAAGGGGTATTAATGGGGTGGGGGATTACCACGGAAGGGGTATTGATGGGGCGAGGGGTTACCATGGAGGGGGTATTGATGGGGCTAGGGGTTACCACAGAAGGGGATTGATGGGGTGAGGGGTTACCACGGAAGGGGTATTGATGGGGTGAGGGGTTACTGTGTAGGGGGTATTGATGGGGTGAGGGGTTACCATGGAGGGGGTATCGATGGGGCGAGGGGTACCACAGAAGGGGTATCGATGGGGCGAGGGGTTACCACGGAAGGGGTATCAAGGGGGTGAGGGTACCGTGGAGGAAGAGACATAAAAGGAGCTGGGTGCACCGGATCCCTCTTCTCCGGGCCCCTGTGTGGGGAGAGGAGCCGGGGACGGTCTATGGGGTGGCACAGGCTGGTCGGCGGGTGTTATGTCAGGGGTGTATGACGGGCAGGACCATGGACGGGTGGATCATCGGGGTGCCCGTACACACGGCTCTGATACCCACAAGGGAAGGGTCATTACGGGGGCATGGCAGGGTGGTGCCAGGGAGCATGGCCGGCCCTGAGTTACATGTGACCCTGTGTTATTGGTTTGCACCCTGCAGGATTAAGGGGACCCCCCCAGCACGGTAGCAGGGGGGGCGCACACAACTGGGGAGATCAAGGAAAACCCTGGGGACCATCGCAGCAGCGGCCAGGCATGGAGGAGGAGACCTGCACGCCCCTCGTCCCATTTGCTACGTACGTTAACAAATTGCCACAAAACAGGTTAAATTCAGAGGGCGTCGTTTGTATCACAGTCCTTTTAAATGGGGGAACCTGGCTTTTCAAGGGGGGTTGGGGTGTTTGCTCTCAAAGTCATGGGATAGATAGATAGATAGATAGATAGATAGAGGGGGTGGGTGGGGATAGATAGATAGATAGAGGGGGTGGGTGGGGATAGATAGATAGATAGATGGGGTGTCTGGGGATGGGAGGATAGATGGATCTGCCTGTCGGTCTCTAGACACTCCGCTCTCTTTCTCGCTGTGTCCTGCAGCTCTGTCTATCTAGACAAATATGTGTCTGTCTAGCATCTGGGCGGCTGAAGAGGAAGTATTTTTAAAAAAAAAAGTTGTTCTAATTGTCACTGGGAAATATTTCCACCAGGTGGCAGAGACGTTTTTGTTTTTTACTGTACAGCGGATTGAAATACAGAGAAGTCAGTGCTAAGAAATCCACCCCCCCTTTCAGCAGCATCAGTTCCCAGGATGTCAGCACGAGTCTCACAATAGTTGATATTCCTCTTAAAGCCCCAGTTCCTGGAGTCATGTTATAACATACAAAGCTCAGCTTTCATTTTTTACAATTTTTAAGGGAGCTCAATTTCTGGTCCTAATGGTTGCAGAAAACAGCTGAAAAATGTGAGAGCGAAAGGGTCAAAAAAACCCAAAAACCAGATATCAGATAAGTCCTAATGCTTATTAACAGACTTTTAAAATCTCATGATTTTTAAGCCAATATAATTATTTTTTAGGCCTGACTCCTGAATGTCATTAACACTTTGGGTACGTGCATCCAAGCACTTTTAAAAAGACCGCCTTGTAGCTTCCAGTGTAGATTCATTGAGTTTTTTGGCTAGATACACAACTTTACTAAGCACCTGGTTTTTGCTGGTCTAGTTCTTTTTTGAACCCTGTTATAGTCTTGGCTTTCACAACATCCTGCGGCGAGGAGTTCCACAGGGTGACTGTGCGTTGGGTGCAGAAATACTTCCCTTTGTTTGTTTTAAACTTGCTGCCTGTTCATTTCATTGGGTGACCCCTAGTTCTTGTGTTACAAGGAGTAAATAACACGTCCTTATTTGCTTTCTCCACATCAGTCATGATTTTATACCCCTCCTTTAGTCGTCTCGGTTCCAAGCCGAACAGTCCCAGTCTGATTAATCTCTCCTCATACGGAAGCCGGTCCAGACCCCTCATCATTTTGGTTGCCCTTTTCTGAACCTTTTCCAATTCCAGTATAAAGTTCTGAGCCGCCACTTTTAAACGAGGCTCCAGCATTTGCATGTTAGGCGCTTAGACCCAGCTTGTCTTGCTGAACCCTGGGGGTCACCCCCAAATGGGTCCCCTCCTGAAACCTGGCCCTCTTTCTCCAGCTCCGTTCCTCATCCTCCAGCAAGCGGGCCCGTCGTCCCCATCCCCCTCCAGCAGTGGAAGAACACTCGCGTGTGTAAGCCGTGCTAGGAGACGCTCGTGCAAAGGGCATGGACTTAATTAGTCAGCTCACAGACTAGTGCGAGCCACCTGCGTAACTCGCATTCAAAAACAACGAGTGACCAGGCAACGTGAGCCAGGGTTCGCCATCGCCACCGTGTAAAAGCTCTCTTTCTTTCGTTGATTTAACATTATTAAACGTAATGATCCCCGAAATAATACTCCCCTACCGGAAGCAAAGACATAGCACGACAAAGGCACGTTTTCCAAGTATCGTTATCTTCCTGGCTTCACGCCACTGCCGTACCTTTGTACTTGGGGTGGGTGGGTGATATTGCACCGCTGTTTAGCTACAGGTCGGCTTTTAAAATGTCTTCCTCTGCCTGGCTTAATAACCTGCGTGTTTGCTTTTATGCAGCAGCAGACGGGTCATAGATTCAAAGGCCGGAATTCAACCCAGTTCCCTCTGGACTGAGCCCCGTCACGAAAGCGGCTCAAGAGACAGAGAATCCACCCCCTGCCCCGGGGAGTTTTCTCCGGTGGTTAATCACATTTCTGCCTTGTTCCTAATTTTAATTGGTCTGAATTTAACTCCCAGGCCAGGTCCACTCTAGAAAACTTTTGCTGTCACAGCACAGGGGAAGGTTTTTGCCAGCCTAAGGCGCCCGTACCCTAAGCGCGTTTGCCAGTGTAGCTACACGGGCAAACCTTTCCTAGTGTGGACGAGAAACGGCCCCTAGCCGTTGCTTCTCGGGGTGCCTTTGTCCGCTCGATTAAAGAGGTTGCAACTTCGCCTGGACAAGTTCAGCAGCCGTTAAGAATCTCAAAGCACTGTACAAGCATGAGCCCAATTACTCCTCACCATTGCACTCTGAGGGAGGTATTTCCACCCCCCCAGGGAAACTGAGGCACCGAGCTTGCCTCCGAATTGTCAGACATGGACTTGATACCGCTGGTGTGTTACTCTGTGCCACCTCCTTTCCAGTTGTGTTAATTAGGGATGTGCGCGTCAGCATTGCCGCTGGGGCGGGAAAGAAACCTGGGTCGTTAATCACCATCATTATTCTCCGCTTAATTATTTCCCCTCGGCGACAATGCCGTGTTTGGCTGTTGGCAAAGGCAGACCGATGTCAGGGTCCCGACTGTCGCCTTTTTAAGAGTCTTCTGTGTGTAACCGCGGTTGGGCCTAGCCTGGCACGGGTGGAGGAAACAGGAGGGAGGAAACAGCATGAGGTTAATTTTCTCACCGCGCAGAAGGGGAAGAGACGCCTGTTGCATTAGCGAGAGAGCTGGAAGCAAAGCAAGCTGCCATGCACCTCCCCTCTCCGTGCCTTAGGGCTGGAAATAATCCTGACTCTCGAGTGCTGGAAACGCCGGGTCCCAGCTCCCCAAGGCCCTTCAGCGTGTGCGTTATCCGTCCGTCCGCCTGCCTCATCTCCGCAGGCGGGCGGATAGGTAGGAGCGGACGCGTATGGAGGAGGCTAATCAGAGGGGTTCCCATGGGGTGGATAGGAATACACATGGGGGTGGCACGGCAGAGGTGTATGGGGATTGATGGCTGGATCTCGCTGAGTCACGCCGGGAAAGAGTTATTTGGGATTTCTTTAAATATATTGAGAGTTTCTCCTTTCCTCGTCCCCCGTCGGCAGCTATTTCGCCGGTTCTCAAGTGAGCCTAGGGGCTTCTGGGGCGGGGGCTAGGTGGGGTTCTCAACCACAGGCCGCATATCCGGCGATAAATGGCTGGAGAGCCACGGCTCTGTTTGACACGCCTGCTGGCTGGCTGGCTTCTAGGCAGTCCAAGGTGGTCAGCCGAGATGAACCCAACGCCGACGCCACGGAGCTCCCCACCCGTCAGCGAGGCCCGTCTGACAACGCGGATGGATTCTGGAGCGGGCTTAGCCAGCGGCCAAGGTAGGGAACGAGGCGCTTCCCACGCCTCAGCCAGCGTTTTCCTGATTATATCCTGGGGAGAGCTCCACTCCGAGCGGCTCCGACCCCGTTACATAACCCCTTTCGTGCCCGCACCTCGCTATGATGCAGCAGCGCCGGGGCGGATTCTAACAATAGCTTCCCTGCTGGGGGGGTTTGAAACGACGCAGCAGCTCTCTCCAATTTAAACCTTCGGGGGCTAATTAGCCTTGCTCGTTGGATAAGCACCATCTCCACCCCCGGGGAATGGAGACCGTGGTTAGGAGAGACTGTGCTGATGCTCAGGCCTGCAGAGAGAAATTTGAGGCCCCCGTCCCATTTCACTTTGTTTGCACAGATATTAAGATGATTTTGGGAGGGGGGGGGTCCCCTGAGCTGGGTGCCCCATTGTAGTTGTCCCCCCTTTCCCCACTCCCATCAGCCCGGCCTGGGTTCTGCCCCAGCTCTGCCACTGCTCCTCACCGTGCCTCAGTTTCCCCTCCCAACCCTTCTCTGTTGCCCAGAGAGCCTGTAATCTTTCAAGGGCAGGGACTGCCTCTGGCTACGTCTATGTACAGCACCCAGCCCAGTGGGGCCCTGACTTCGGCTGGGGCACTTCGTTGTCGTTGTATTAGAAACAATGCCACACAGGAAAATGTGTTGTTTATTAGGTGTGTTGCGGGAGCGCCTGTGAGCCTTAGCCGCGGACAGGTGTGCAGGGCGCTGCACGACCACAGAACAAAAAGACCGTCTCTGCTCCAGCCAGCTTCCCGTCGCTCCATCCCTTGTTCCCTATAAGCCATGTATATTCATGCTGCTCCCGGTTGTTCCCAGGTTGGGTGTCATTAGCATAATGGCCTAGAAGTTATGCAAATTCCATGCAAATGAAGCACCGGGCGGTGTGTTGTTGGTTTTGCGACGTTTGGACACCCCTGAGTTACACGGACGATGGAATTCACCGCAGTGGGTGTTGGAAAAGCGTCTGCCAAGATCTGAGTGGCTGTTTTTATCCAAACCCTCCGGTTATGTTTTCCATCGGGTGGCGGCGGCGGCTAATGCATCTGTTTTCTCTCCAAGTTGCGAACGAACATCTTCTAGGAACCGTGAAGGAACAGCTAATGCGCAGCTGAAATGACAATTTCTTTCTCTTTCAGCCCGCCCTGGATGGAAGAATACAGGGAAGCCTCACCCCTGCTGGTACGTTGTCACATAGGCACGAGGGTGTTTTAATGATTCGCTCAACGCCGGTGGAACTAACATGCCGTGTAAAAACAGGGACATGCAAATAGAATTTATCCTGATTGGTAAAGCTTTTTGCAAAGCTAATTTGCTCCCGGCTCCAAGGCCGCTTTCGAGTGCCGTCACGGATTACTTACCTAACGAGCGCTCCTCACACACCTGCTTCGGTTTATGATTATTTGCATCGCGGCAACGCCTTGAGGCTACAATTGAAATGACGGCCCTGTCGTGCCACACAGACCCCAGCTGAGATCCGACCTGGGCCAGCTTCTAATGGCGTTTACACGGGTGTCAATCCAGAGCAACCTCAGTGGAGTCACTCCGGATTTACCCCCATGGAACTGAGCTCAGAAGCTGGCTCATTTCCTCAAAGCGTTGTGGGAGAACCCGCACTGCAGGCATCAAATGATACAAATGTTTTTACCCCTTCCTGGTTCTTGCTACCAGGACGATGAAATATTCGCTGCTCAAAATTTTTATGGCCTCACCCAGCCCAGCCCCCAGACTCCCTTCTCTTTAAAAATATTACTCATGTTACCTTGCATGCCGATTACTGGCCTCCTGCTGCTCCCTGAGCTTGCATAAAATCTATTTCCGGCAGGCACCATTAAAAATAATACCTAACGTACCTGCGTAGCTGTCAGGATGCAGAAGCTAACGCTGATCTGCGCAACGGACCTTCACTCAGCCCCCCGATTCTTCTCCACTCTTTGCCGCTTTCTCTCTCCAGCCACCCCCAGAAAAGACGTCCATCTCCCCCACAGTCCCACTCATCAGTCGGTGCGGTAACCGCGTTCGCGCACGCTGTGCCCCCGCGATTAACGATGTGAAGTTATACATATGGGAATCGCTTTCCATCATTTGGGTGGGCAAAGATTCCCCCCCCTCGCCCCGTTCCTTCTGAAGAACGTTCGCTTGGCGATGCCAGGCACCGTAAGCGACGGCTTTTGGGATCTCTGGCTTTGTGGGCGGCGGAGCGGGGCAGGAAGGATTGGCCGAAAAGGTGCAATTGGAAAGAGTTTGCTGGAGTTTTTGGGGGTGCGTGTGTGTATGCTCCAGCCCAGAAGATCATTTTTTATTGGTAGGACTGTACCACCTATGGACCCCTCAACTGAGATGGGGTTCCCCCATTGTGAGATCCCGGTCCCATTGTGTTGGGCAGTATGCAAACACCCGGCCTCAAAAAGTTTACCGTCTAAATGACAGTCGAAGTGACTGATAATCCTTCAACAGTGTCTTCAGAGGTAGCCTGTGCATATGATTTCCACCCGGTTTAACGACATGGGAAGAGTCGGTGTTATTCTGTTGCTAAGGCCTTGTCCACACCGGCACGTTTCTGCTTGCTCGGTGACGCGGGCAGTGGTCTCGGCGCATCTTTCCAGGTGACCACGCCTGGAGCAATGCCGAGCTGCCGGACCTCATCGGCATTTGGGGGAGAGGAGGCCGTCCGGTCCCAGCTGCGCTCCCGCCGTAGGAATGATAACAACCCCGGGCAGATTTCACGGTGGATGACAGAACGGGGCCATGACCGGGACACACAGCAGTGCAGGGTCAAAGTGAAGGCGCCGCGGAACGCCGACCACAAGGCGCGGGAGGCCAACCGCCGCTCCGGTGCTGTGCCCACCAGCTGCCGGTTCTACAAAGAGCTGGACGCGCTACTCGGCGGCGACCCCACCTCCACTGCGAAGGCCACTGCGGAGACTTCGGTGGCCAGTCGAGAGCGGACCGAGCCAGGAGGAGGAAATCTTGGACGAGGATACGGAGGGGGACCCAGAGGCAGAGGATGAGTGGGAGGTCAGAGATGCAGGCAGCCAGGACCTCGTCTCCACCCCGGCGGCGCCTAGCCAGTCACAGCTGTCGGAGCTTGGCGAAGCGCAAACAGGAGAGGAGGCCCCTGGTAAGTGGCTTTCATTTTGGGGAATCGCTGAAGCGCGTTGCTGGGGGCAGGAGGGTTGCAGAAAGCAGGCTTGTGTCTGTGTGATGCGTGTACCACCCTATGCCTAGACTGAGCGGCGGAGACTTGGAGAAGACCCCTCTCTTGGGTCCCTGCTCACCCTCAGCAGCGAGAGATCTGCCATAATGAACACAGCCTGTGGAAAATGCGGGGACAGGAATGAGTATCGCCCCCCCACACACACACACACACAGTGCTGGTTCTCCGCTAGAGCCATGTGTCCAGTATCCAGTACGGTGCTGAAACACTGATTTCCCCTGCCCCTGGGGTCAGCCAGTTAGTGACAGGTGTGTGACCAGTGGCTGTGTTTTAAATCGGTGGTCTCTGCGTTGCAAACAACACCGCTCCTGTAAAATGTTGCCTTTTGTCTTCGCAGACCTGACCTTGGGAGCCCAGCCTCCCTCTGGGTTATCGCCGGCTGAACGGCTGCGCAGAATTAGCAAGCGGCCATGGCGAACGAAGGAGGACTTTCTGCGTGAGGTTATCGTGCGCTCCGCCGCCGAGAAACAGGAATCGAAGGAGGGGCGGGACAGCGAGAAGAGGGACCGAAAGGAGAACGCGGCGCGCCAGAACGAAGCCACGGAGCGGATCTTAAACGTTACGGAGTGCCAAGCGGGCACGCTCCACGCGCTACTAGCACTGCAAACCGAGCAGCCCTGCGCCCGCCCTCCCCTGCAGCCGCTGTCGCAAAACTCTTTCCCATGCGCCCCCCAGCCACCGCCAGCACACGCTTATCAACCTCCTGGCTCCAGTCGGTTTGTCTCTCTCCTCTGGTTGTTGTTTTTTAATTAAATCATTGTGTTGGTTTGAAAGCATCTTTATTCCATTAACTGAAAGCAAACAGAGCCCTGCAAAGCAACAGGTAATTTTCTTAAACCTCCATAGTGCATCGTCTGCACCGGTCACAGTCACCTCCCAGCATTACAAGCACTGCACTCCCAAGCATACAGGATCACAATGGGCATTTCAATTTCCCCTACGGTGATCTTCTGGTCTGGGAAGAAAGTCCCTGCTTGCCTCTTCCAAACAGGCCGGTGTTCTGAAAGATACGTGCGTCGTGCACCTTTCCAGACCAGCCTGCGTTAACAAGTCTGTGAAACGCCCACGGTGATCCACAAGCGCCTGGAGAACCATTGAGAAATCCCCCTTGCGATGAATGTACTCGGTGGCGAGGTGGTCTGGTGCCAGAACTGGAACACGCCTCCCATCTATCGCCCCTCCGCAGCGAGGGAAACCCATTTGTGATGCGATTAATGGCCCTGCACGCGTCCGTCAACACGACTCCAACGGTCGACTTTCCCTCTCCGAACTGGTTAGCGACCGATCCCAAAAACGGCGTTCCACTGCCACTCGTGATGCGTTGGTCAGAGCGAGCCGCATATTGGTTAGCAGGGCGCGATCCATTCCTGCAGCGCAAAGAGGCAGCGCGCGCAGTTCACAGACGGTTGAAAGATGGCGCCAAATGCAGACGGAAGCACAGGGATTGCTGGGATGCGAAGCGATGCATCACGGGGCACTGGGACAGGACCCAGGATGCCCCGCGACCCCCCTCCGCCTTCCCACAACTCTTAGCGGCAGAAGAGGAAGAGATGCGCTGTGGGTGCACCACTGCGAACACGATTAAGAGCCACGAGTGTGAACACGGCATCGCGCTGGCAGCTGACGGCGTGAACGCACAACGGCGGTTTCCCTGAGCGAGGCCGTAACTCTGCCCGTGCCCCGCGAGATCATTAGGGACACACGGAAGGGAGTCTGAGACA
Source organism: Mauremys mutica (assembly GCF_020497125.1). Lineage (NCBI taxonomy): Eukaryota > Metazoa > Chordata > Testudines > Geoemydidae > Mauremys > Mauremys mutica. The sequence goes on from NW_025422919.1 coordinate 333,682, forward strand.
AGCTGCTTACCTTGCTGAAAGGACATTGTTTTAATTAATTGTTAACTCCTAAACTAATTAACAGACTTGCCTGAAAATCGTCAACCACTTCCCTCGAAGAATAAGGGCTGGAATTTTAGGCAGGGCATAGCTGCTTGTTGCAGACGTAATAAAAACGGTCAGATCCCAGCTCGAAGTGCAAAACTCACCTTAACTGTAGCGACGTGGTGCCTCCATAACAGAGAAGACGGACAAAAGAGGTTGGGGGGGTCACCGGCACAAAGCAGGGAAGTGACAGAACCCAGGGCGAGGGCTGAGCTGGGAAACCGCAGGTGGCCAGAAGGGATCGATAGATGAACTAGTCTGACCTACGGGCCAGGGGATTTCAAGCCCCAAAACAATCTGGATGATTACGAGCCCTTGAGACCTTTCGGATGCTGGTTAAATCTCCCACCCACCTGCAAAGCGGCGAGGAGGTGTACAAGGAAATCTCCCTTTAAAAAAAAAAACCATTAAAAATGTCAGCCGTGTTTCTCCCCTGCTCCGTTGATTAATTATCTTTGTAGGACACTGACTGCATCTCCAAGCGTTGTTATTGTTTCCTGCTTAGCACTGCCGGCTGTTAATTAGGAAAGCTCTTGGCTTTGGGGAGTTGACTTTTAGCTCATTAGGGGTGAGATGGAGGATGGTGGTAAGAGCCGATTTGCATCCGGCATGCTTATTAGGAGGGGGCAAGGATGGGGTATATTCCTGTATACCTACATTCGGGTACCATTTCGGGGCCCCAGCAGTGGCCCCGCACCAGGAAACGCTTGGCCAGCAGCAGTCCTGTCTTATGGTTTGGTAGCCAGCTGAGCGCACGTCTGCTGATCTCAGCTGGGGCAGGATGATTTCAGGTCACGGTGGTGGATTGAAAACTGTAAAAACGGACACCTGAGGGGTTGCCTGGTCCTGCTTGCAGGCCAGGGGCCTCTGTAGGGCAGCATGCGATCTGTGTCCTGAGTAGTCATCCTGCCGAGGTGGAGTGAGCTGTGGCTCTGACTTAGGGAGCAGCCTGCTTTGTCTCTCTCTGGTTTTGGCTCTGGTGTGGATACCCCTGAGCGACAGAGTGATACCAATGTAGGCCTGCAGTGTAGACCAGACCTTACAGCGCTTCAGGGAACCCGGCCAGTCTCGTTCATGGAGCACTGGTTGACTACCCTGGCAGGCAGATCCTCCATGTGCCACCATGCCCATAAAAGTCCCTCCTCAAAACTCACCTCTTCCATAAGAGAACAACCGCGGCCTGAAAACGCTGCTCCCGATCGGCTAAAAAAATGCACGTGCTGTATTATTTGTGTTACGCTGCCTCCCACCACGACCTGCTTTTTCGTCTCATCCACCTGTGATGTCTTTTAGCTTGGGGCAGGGATTCCCGCCTGCCTGGCATCTGGGCCCTCCGACAACTTAAATTGTTTATTAATAGCTTCGGTTTCTGGGTGATTCCTGGATGAGCCAATGGCAGGGGTTGACTCAGACCAGGGTCTCGGTCTCTCTCTCTCTTTCCTTTTTTTGGGAAACATTTCAAAAAGTCTCGATTTTATCCTGATGCGGAATGGGAACATTTTGGGGGGATAAATCTCAAAAAGTCTCACAAGACGAGAAAACCGTTTCCTGCCCGGCTCCAGGCATGCTATTGGTTAAGGCCTGGCCAAACTCGCCTACGGAGAGAGACTGAAAAGATTGGCACTGTTCACAATAGGAAGGAAGAAATAAGAACGTCCCTATGGGTCAGAGCAAAGGCCCATCTCGCCCCGTGTCCATTGCCAGCTGCCCCAGAGGGAAGGAACAGAACAGGGAATCAAGTGACCCAGCCCCTGTCGCCCATTCCCAGCTTCTGGCAAACAGAGCGTCATGGCGTGGGGGGGAGTCAGGGCCCTGCACCCCCCTGTGATGGGCGGATTTGACCTGGGAATGTTGCAGGGGGGTTACATTGGGAATGAGAAATAACCTGAGCCAGGAGGGGGGTTTGGAGAAATGACACCTTCTGCCTAGGGAGACTGAACAAGGGGAGGACGGTTTCAGTTTGGGCTGGGGGGTGCAGCGCAGGGAACCCCAAGCTGGGGTCTGAGCTCCCTGAACCCCCAGAAGGACTTGATCGAGGGGTCCTGGCTGTGCCCACAAGCTCGGCTGTAGCCTGCGTTCCTGTTGTCCAATAAACCTTCTGTTTTACTGGCCGGCTGAGAGTCACTGTGAGTCCCAGGAAGAGGGGTGCAGGGCCGGACTCCCCCACACTCCGTGACACTCCCACTTCCTGCGATTTACCGTGACTCTCGGCCAGCCATTAGTTGCCAGGACACAGAGTGTCGGCCATTTATGCACACTGGAGACTTAAGAACTGCGTAGGGGAAACTGAGGCGCCCACACAGTATTCAGAGGAAACATTAAGAACAGTCCCACAGAGCCTAGGGGACACCCTCCCTGCGGATTCAAAATGGTTCAAAAGCAATCCTTTTCCAGACAATACCTTGCTAGCCTGTGGAACACCCCGCCACTGGACGTTACCGCGGCAGAGGAGGCAGCAATCTCTGTTAGAGATCGGCATGAGACCTACTGTAGGGGCAAAGAGGGGTTCTTGTACCTTCCTCTGAAAAGAGGATCCTGGGGTCTGATCCGGTCTGGCAATTCGTACGTTCTCTTTACCTCGTAGAGGTCCAGCTCTGCCGTCCGCAGGCCCGATGCCCAGACAGACGCAGGCTCCTGGCCCGCGCTGGCCATCCCGCAGGCTCTCCCCTCTCCTCGGGAGCTGTGTCGGAGGAGAAGCGGCCGGCTGAAACGAAGGAGACCGGCGAACGGCAGCGTGATGTCGGTCTGTTACCACCTGGAGGACCTGAAGAAAAGGCAAAGCAGCATTGATCAGTATGGAGCTGAATTTATCGGGCGGGCGGGCGGGCGGGTGTCTGTGGGAGGGGAATGAGTGGGATTTGGGTCGTTTCTCTGTTTCTGCACGGCACAGCGTCGGTCAATGCAGCGACACGCTCATGGCATTAAGGCGGAGGGCCGAGTAAAGCGATAAAACTCGCAGGCCTTGTCTGGATGTGTCTACCTTCACTTTGCAGCGCTGAGTTTCTGTTCCCCGGGACAGACTGCGGTCGAGTACCTTCCCTTTCTTAAAGTGAATCGGTTGAGCTCCTGGCGTCTCCCACTCTACGTTAAACCAATGCAACCCCCTGACTAAGTGGGTGTCCGTCTTCCCAGATTACTGTACCCCGATTTGTCTTGCGTACCCCCAAGTTACACCTCACTTCAAAGCGACGTGCTTACAAAATCAGACGTACATTTCAGTGTATAGTCTATGGAGCTAGGGTGACCAGAACCACTGAAGTGATGGGGCAGAAAAGATTTGGAGGCCTGCGTCTCTTTCTGTCGGAAATCCCAAACCCTCCTTCGTGCCGTTGGCAAGCTGCGTTTGTTGCTGTTGAGTTCGAGGCTGTCATTTAATCAGTTGATTGTTATAATTAAATTGACTTGATTAACTCTCGATCGCCGTGGGTTTTAAATCTGGCAAGCTAAGCAGCTTTGGCCAGGTTGGGCGTTTGGCGGGGTCGGGGCGTCGGTTTTCCCGTATCATTCGGGTTGCCAGTTTTGGTTGGAGATTTCATCACATGACATCACCTTGAATTCAAGGTTCGTGTTTAATTCCTGGAGACCCTAGGCCGATCCTGGAGGGGTGGCCACCCAATTTATAACGCGTCAGGAGGTTATGTTGGTGAGCTCGCTGCAATATGCTGCTGTGCTGCAGGGAGCGGGGCGGGGGGTTCAGCAGGGTGCACCCTCCCCTGCCAGGCAGGGCTGACTATGATCCCCCCGTGTGGTGCTAGGGGGTGCTCCGCTGCGGGGAATTGTCTCCCCGGACGTTTGTAAGAATGAAATAATCCCTGTGTTTTGAAGTCAGGTGTTAATCTTCTTGTCCGGGCCAACTTCTAACCTGAGTAATTAAAGTTTCGGGTGACTTGATTGCAGTCTATCAGTCCCTACAAGGGGGGAACCAGTATTGAATAACGAGCTCTTCAATCCGGCAGGGAAAGGTCGAACGCGGTCCCATGGCTGGCAGCGGAAGCTAGACACATTCAGACTGGATATAAGGCGTACGCTTTTAACAGGGGGTGTAACTATCTGTCGGAACCGCTGACCCAGGGTCATGGCAGATTCTGCATCGCTGTCAATTTTTAAACCGAGATTGGATGTTTTCCTAAAAGTTCTGCTCTCGGGAATATTTCGGGGCAGGTCTCTGGCCTGGGTTATACAATGGTCACAGGGCCCCCAATCTCAGTTCTGGCCTCTGGGGCATAGTCATGTGTTTGCAAACACTGTGCTGTGTGCAGGCTGAAGAGGCTGAAATGGGGTGGATACGGATCCCCAGCCAGCTCTGAAGGGCTCGAAGGCGCCGCTGTCTCTCTAGCCGAAGAATTGCAAAGCGGAAGAGACCTGCTGAGCCGTTTGACCAAGCCAAGACCTTCCTGGCTCTGGGAAGAGGACTCCTTTGTTAGCTGCAGCGGCAGCGGGCAGGTGAGTGGGGTGTGTGGGTCACAAAGATGGGTGAATGAATGAGATTGGGGTTTTTTTCCCCCTAAATCTCTCCTGTTCACTGTGTGAGGTGCACGGTTCGGTTTTTGTTCAGATGGAAAACAGTGGCATTCAAAAGTGTTGTCCTGCTCAGAACATGGGGAAATTCATGCTCCAGCCAGTCCTGTATCCTGTTCCCAATGGTGGAGCAAGAAACCCCACGGGAACCATATTCCTAACCTATTACTTGGGGATCGACTCGTGCCTTAGAGCCGGAGGAGTCATATCCCTTCCAAACCTCTTGCTTAGCTGGAAATCCTGATGAGTCTCACCCTGGATGTTCTCGTTACCCACCCGAATCCTGCTAATCATAGAAATGTTGGGCTGGAAAGCCGTCAGCTGAGGCAAGAAGCAATCCTGGACCATTTTGCAGGTTGTCTAACCTGTTCTTAATAACCTCCAGGGACGGGTAATCCACAGCCGCCCTAGGGAACTCGTTCCTGGGCTTAACGATCCTCAGAGTCAGACAGTTCTCCCGAATATCTAACCTAAATCTCCTTTGCTGAAAACGAAGCCACGTCCTCCTTGTCCTGTTCTCCGTGGACATGGAGAACAATTGATCACTATCCCTCTTTATAACATATTTGAAGATTATCTGGTCCCCACTCTCAGCCTAAAGGAGCCCCGGTCTTTGAACTGTTCCTCATAGATCAGGTTTTCTAAAGCTTTTCTCATGTTTTGTGGCTGGGGGTCTCTCCAATTTCTCCACGTTTTTCTTAAAGTGTCACGCTCCAAACCGGACTCGGTATTCCACCCGAGGCCTCGCCGGTGCCGAATAAACCAGAACAATGACCTCCGTATCTTGCACACAACCATAAGCCCTTGTCCTCAATGAGCTATTGTGGCAGTGAGTTACACAGGCTAATTGTGCCTTGTGTGGAGAAGTTTTTCCTCCGATCGGTTTTTAATTTGCGGCCTTCCAGTTGAATTGAATAGACCCCTTGTTCTTGTGTTATGGATAAATGAACGGAAGGGTTCAACCCTATTTCCCGTTCATCATTCTGTATAACTTTATTACCTCGAGTGCAGGGTGGGAAATGGTTTTCCCGTCCTGTGAGAATCTTTGAGGTTTTGTCAATTTTCCCTGTCCCAAATCACGACAAAAAGTCAAAATGTTTGCGAACGGAACAGCCGGGGGGGAAAAAAAATCAGCTTGGATCGGTTCAATCGAAATCTGTCCTTTCCGTCGTTCTGCAATTTTTCATTTTGATTTTAACTTTTTTTTTTTGCAATGACAAATTAACGTCAATTTCAAAATAAAAAGTCACTTCAAACCTTCCTTTTTAAAATGTCAAAACAGCAGGTTTCCACGATTTCAAAGCTTTTTTCTCCCCCAAATTTTTTTTTCCAAAACAGGAAAATTTGTTGAAACTTTCCTAGCAAAAAGTTTCAATTTCAATTAATTGGCATTTTCCACCCCCAAAAAAATGTTTTTTTTTGAATCAACCAGGTGTAATCATGCCCCTTTGTATTCCTCTCGCGAGCTTTCCAAGTAGTTTTGTAAATATAGCCCTCTCTCGCCTCTGTGGATGACTTCACCCCCTCTCAAGCCTTCACACCCCTTAGAACCACAGGCCAGCGCAGCTCGAAAAGAGCAAGCCGCATCCCTTTCTGCCTCGGACGTCACCGACAGAATGGGCCGCTCGGTCCCACTTGGCAAATCTGCCCCCTGATGATGTCGGAGGCAGAACAAACCCAGCTGGGCTTTCACATCCCAGGCAGTGGTTGGCCGATGAAAGCCACCGTTAGCACCTTCACTCCTAGAACGAGCAAATATTCTCTGGAAATCGGGTCCTTGTGCAGAAGTTAGTGGGAGGGCGGCCTTCTTACTGCCTCGGCATGGGGGCGGGCGGGGAGAGGGCTGGATTATCCGTTTACCCTCCGAGGATAAGGTACCGGACTCGGGCGTAGGCCGGCTGGGCTGGGAAGTATTACGCTGGTAACCCTTTCTCTTTTCGTTCCTTGGCCCTCAGCGGAGCTGCAGCCCGGGAGAGCAGCCAGGGATCCCCGAGGGACGCCGGGGGGGCTCCTCCCTGGTGGCCACGGCAGACCGACCCCAGCCGCCGGGCAGGTGCCTGCCTCAGGAAGCCTTCTGGGGCTTTCGGTACCAGCCCGAAGAGTGATCGTGAAGTGCTCAGCGTGGGGGGGCTATCACCCACGCACGCTTGCAGCAGGCCTTATATTGAAACTGGATTCACTCCCCTCTCCTGATATCCGGCGACGGGAAAGCGACCCCCCCCCCCACGCCCCTCCGAGCGCCTGCTTGGTTCCTGGTTATTGACTGTTTCGTGCCTTGGTTTTTGGTTGGGGTTTTTGTTTTTTGGGCAAGGAAAGCAACCGCTTCCGTCCTGATGCTCTCTGTGGGCTTTCGGGACCCGGCTCCGTAGCCAGAAAGACGCCGGCAGGATTGTTTCCATAGTGATTCAGCGCGAGCAGAAAAGAAGAGGGGGCTGCCTGTATTCCCCCGCACCTACCTATCGGAGGGGGGGTTTTAGTTAGCAAAGGCTTCGAGAGCGAAGCCACCCAGGCAACGGTGCCGAAGCAAATCTGCTGCCTTCCGCGCCTGGGAAGGATGAGCCACCCTGGCGCGCGATGAAACGGTCTCGAAGCCGTGTCCCCCGGCCGCCGTCCCCACCCGAAATACTCAGATAAGCCTCCAGCACCTGGGCTGAAGTTTGGCTCCGTCTCGCGGCCCCGGGTGGAAGGCTGCGTTGGCCAGTGGGAGCCTACCCTCTGGTGTCGTGGGAGACAGCGGGGAAAGGCAAAAGCCATGGGTGGCACGGTCCCGGGACGCTCGGCGACGCTTCTCTTCTCCCCACCAAGAGCCGTCCAGGTGAGGTAAGTGCGGAGCGGGGCACCGAGGGGAGAGGCGATCCCGCTGGCTTTCCCCAAACCATCGTGTCAGGGAGAGCGGGGTGCGAATCTGGACCTCCGGCCAGTTCCCCCTGTCCCTAGTTTCGGGGTAATGAATTATAAATCAGCCTTGAGGAAACACCTTGAGCCCATGGGAACCAAACGCCTGATCCTCCGGCGCTCTTTGGAAAACCCACACCCCCCTCCTGGCTCATTTCGGAAGGCCGATGTGACTGGAAACAGCGAGGGTGAAATTCAGTCGTTCCCGGTTAATTTCCCCGCCAGAACAATCAGGGTTCTTACCCGACTGACAGTCCCGGTGGCTGGCTTTTCGTTTCGCTAATTCAGAAAAACCCCACGGCAAACTTTGAATGATACCATCTCTTTGAGGGTTTTGTTACGGAAACAAGCTATATTCTTTCCCGGGAATGTACCCCCGCTTTGTGCAAGGACGGTGGCGGGGTGAGGTTCAGCCAGTATTGGCACCCGACTCTTCCAGCGCCGCAGGAGAAAAAGCCCAGGCTCTCGGCAATGTTCAGACCGTCTGTTGTCACGGCAAAAACGGTCAGCGTTGGGCTTCTGAAGGCGTCACATCCTAGCCGGCTGCGACTAGTCTCTCTGGATGTACCAGCTGTTTGGTGTGAGGGGTTTGTGGTCTGGTCCTGTGTCATGAGCTCATGTGCAGTAATATCGGAGGCCAGTAACGAACATAAGCCCACGCTTAATTCGATGTCCAGCCCTGAGTGGAAATACCTAGCTGAATCCAGGCCCAAATGATTCATGTTTTTACCGTTCCACAGCATTTAGTGTGTATTTTTTGAAGTTAACAAGAGAGATCCGTTGTTCAAACTATAGGAGACGTGACCCTAAAGGTTTACTGGATAAATCCTTCGTTTATCTCGCGGTCGAGTGACCCTACGCGAAATCCGTGCTAGAATTCTGGTCTCGACGTTGCTGCTTTTCGATGCCTCCGGCTTAGCTCAGCTTGTCTCGAAAGGTTCTTCCGACAGGGGTTGTCCTCTCCTGCCTTCGTTGTGGGAAGTGCAGCTTCTTTATAATCCGCGCTATTAAACGAAGTGGAAACACTTGGCCGTGTTTACATTTTTTCCCCCTCAAAAGAGCGTTGTGGAAAGAAGCTGAAATAGGACAGAGCCAAATTTCTGCCATGGTAGCACCTCTCGGGGGGCCCCGTTGTGCCGGGTGCTGCGGAGACACAGAGCGGGAGAGGGGGGAGCTCGTCGGCACAGGCCCCGACAAAAGGTGAGCAGGGAAATAGAGAGGAAGGGACTTGTTCCAGGTCACGCAGCGGTTCAGTGGCAGAAACCCGGCAGCCTGGCTACCAAGCCAGTGTCGCTACCCACTGGGCCATGCTGCCTTTCTCCCCGCTCTTGCTTTTTGCTTGTTCAGGGTCTGAGTTTCTCCTTCGTGGAGGGGCCCGCGCTCCACCGCTGATGTGAAGGTGGACGTGGTGCGGCGGGCGAGTGACCCTTTCAGAACCCGGCCCGGCCATGCACCAGCGAAGGCCCGAGTGCGAAAGAGCAGGGCCGGGTTTCTCCTCGGGGCTGCAAACGATCGTGGCCCTGAGATTTCCCGTTCGCGAGGCCTCGCTGTCTCCCGAGCTGCTCCGCGGGGGCTGAAGAAAGTGATCCCAGCATCAAAGGAGGGTTCGGATTAAATTTACGAGCGGTGGAGATACCTGGGGTAACTCAGATCCGCATCCTCTCGTTCGAACTCTGGCTCCAGCGCAATGTTCGCCTGGAAGAGCCGCCTGGGGTGACCAGATGTCCTGATTTTATAGGGACAGTCCCGCTATTTGGGGCTTTTTCTTATATAGGCTCCTATTACCCCGCCACCACCTGTCCCAATTTTTCACATTTGCCGTCTGGTCACCCTAGATCCGCCTCTGCCGAGAGTGCCGGGAGCCGGCCGCGAGGGTGGGGGATTTGAACGGGGGGGCCGCTTTGGTTTGCAGGCGGCAGGGTGTGGCGAGAACGGCCCATCCTGGGCCTCATTGACCTTCTGGGAGGACTCGTTCTCCTAAATCACTTGCGTGGGTTTGAAAACGCGGTAAACCCTGCCGTAAAACGAGGATCCTCGGGTTCTCCCCCACCTCGCTGCTCCACATCCCGCTCTCCCCGGCAGGGTCTGTTCCTGGCTATGGGGCTGGGCCGTGCCCGGCACAAGGGGGTTCCCCGATCTCAGTCGGGGCTCTGGGCAGCACCCACCAAGCCAGGCAGGCAAACAAAAATTCAGCCGGGCCTTGGTGAGGCTGTGAAATGCTGCTGAGCTGCTGCACAGGGCTCGCGGCCCGGAGGAGCCAGGAACGCGAGTTTCTTGGGTGGGAATTTCTTTTTCTCCCGCGGCGCGGCGGGGGGTCAGTCGGGCCCAGATTCCCTTTCCTGCGGGGTCAGATTCATGGCGGAAGCTGCCAACGCATGGTAGGGGGCACAAAGGGATGCCAGTTACTCCAGGGTGGCAGTGGTTTCCTCCGGGCACCACCAGCCTTTGGGGCTTGTCGAAAAACGCACCACACCGAACACCCCAAGGAAACGCACGAGGGGATCGGAACCAGGCGCGGAGCATGGCTGGTAAAAGTGCCGCTTCCCTCATCCGACTCAGCCTTCCTGCTCGATCCCTGCGGAGAGGGGAAAATTCCCCACCGAGACCCATACGCCGCGGTCCGTACGGCTGGGTCCCACCGCGACCCACGTGCCGCGGTCCGTACGGCCGGGCCCTATAGAGAACAAGGTCCATACGGCCGGGCCCTATAGAGAACAAGGTCCATATGGCCGGGCCCTATAGAGAACCATGCTCTGTGGTCCATACGGCCGGGCCCTATAGAGAACAAGGTCCATACGGCCGGGCCCTATAGAGAACCATGCTCCGTGGTCCATACGGCCGGGGCCTATAGAGAACAAGGTCCATACGGCCGGGCCCTATAGAGAACAAGGTCCATACGGCCGGGCCCTATAGAGAACCATGCTCCGTGGTCCATACGGCCGGGCCCTATAGAGAACAAGGTCCATACGGCCGGGCCCTATAGAGAACCATGCTCCGGGGTCCATAGGGCCGGGCCCCATAGAGAACAAGGTCCATACGGCCGGGCCCTATAGAGAACAAGGTCCATACGGCCGGGCCCTATAGAGAACCATGCTCCGTGGTCCATAGGGCCGGGCCCCATAGAGAACAAGGTCCATACGGCCGGGCCCTATAGAGAACCATGCTCTGTGGTCCATACGGCCGGACCCCATAGAGAACAAGGTCCATACGGCCGGGCCCTATAGAGAACCATGCTCCGTGGTCCATACGGCCGGGCCCCATAGAGAACCACGCGCCGCTGTCCCCATGGCCGGGCCCCACAGAGACCCCCGCCCCCGCCCCGCGGTCCATACGGCGCTATAGCGCCCGCCCCGCGGCTCGGCCCCGCCCCCCGGCGCACGGCGCCCCGCCCCCCGTGCGCGCTGCGCTCACACGCAGCGGGCGGCGGGGCCGGGCCTGGGGCTGCGCGGGGCGATGGCGGCCGGCGGCGCGGGCGGAGGCGGCGGAGTCCCGGCAGGTACCGGCCCGGGGGGCCCCAGCGCGGAGCCCGATCCCCGCGCGCGGGGGAGCTGGTGCATGCGGGGGTGTGGGGCAGGGTGCGGGGGGGCTGGTGCATGCGGGGATGTGGGGCAGGGGCAGGGTGCGGGGGGGCTGGTGTATGCGGGGGGGTGGGGCAGGGTGCGGGGGGGGGGGGTGCATGAGGGGGTGTGGGGCAGGGGCAGGGTGCGGGGGGGCGGGTGCATGCGGGGGTGTGGGGCAGGGTGCGGGGGGGCTGGGGCATGCGGGGGTGTGGGGCAGGGGCAGGGTGCGGGGGGGGGCTGGTGCATGCGGGGGTGTGGGGCAGGGGCAGGGTGTGGGGGGCTGATGCAGGCGGGGGTGTGGGGCTGGGTGCGGAGGGGGCTGGTGCCTGCTGGGAGTGTGGGGCAGGGTGCGGGGGGGGGCTGGTGCATGCGGGGATGTGGGGCAGGGGCAGGGTGCGGGGGGGGCTGGTGCATGCGGGGGTGTGGGGCAGGGTGCGGGGAGGGCTGGTGCATGCGGGGGTGTGGGGTAGGGGCAGGGTGCGGGGGGGCTGGTGCATGCGGGGGTGTGGGGCAGGGTGCGGGGGGGGCTGGTGCATGCGGGGATGTGGGGCAGGGGCAGGGTGCGGGGGGGCTGGTGCATGCGGGGGTGTGGGGCAGGGTGCGGGGGGGCTGGTGCATGCGGGGGTGTGGGGCAGGGTGCGGGGGCGCTGGTGCATGCGGGGATGTGGGGCAGGGGCAGGGTGCGGGGGGGCTGGTGCATGCGGGGGTGTGGGGCAGGGTGCGGGGGGGCTGGTGCATGTGGGGATGTGGGGCAGGGTGCGGGGGGGCTGGTGTATGCGGGGGTGTGGGGCAGGGTGCGGGGGGGCTGGTGTATGCGGGGGTGTGGGGCAGGGAGCGGGGGGGGCTGGTGCATGCGGGGGTGTGGGGCAGGGTGTGGGGGGGCTGGTGCATGCGGGGGTGTGGGGCAGGGTGCGGGGGGGCTGGTGCATGCGGGGGTGTGGGGCAGGGGCAGGGTGTGGGGGGGCTGGTGCGTGCGGGGATGTGGGGCAGGGTGCGGGGGGGCTAGTGCATGTGGGGGTGTGGGCAGAGGCAGAGCGCGGGGGGGCTGGTGCCTGCTGGGGGGCAGGGACAGGGTGCGGGGGCTGGTGCATGCTGTGAGGGGGTCTGTGGAGCAGGGAGGGGCTGATGGGGGTGGGGGGACACGTGCTTTGGAGGCTGTGAGGGGTCTCTGGGGCAGGGACAGGCTGATGGGGCGGCAGGTGGCTGCTGGTTGTGTAGGGGGTTCTGTGGGGCAGGTGCATTGGGGGTTTGTGGGGGGGTCGGTGAGGCAGAGAGGGGCTGCTGGGGCTGTGGGGGGGAGCAGGTGGGTTCTGTGGGGCAGGGAGGGGCTGGTAGGGGTGTAGGAGGGGCGGGTGGATGCTGTGGCGGGGTTCTGTGGGGCAGGGAGGGGCTGGTAGGGGTGTGGGCGGCAGGTACATGGGGGGGTCTGTCAGGCAGCAGGAGGCTGGGGGGGCAGGTGGATGCTGGGGGTGTGGCAGTGTCTGGGGCACAGAGGGGTTGATGGGGGGCAGGGAGAGGATGGGGGGGTGGGGTCTGTGAGGCAGGGAGGGGCTGATGGGGATTTGGGGGGCAGTTGGATGCTGGGGGGGTGTTGGCAGGTGCACGGTGGGGGACACTGGAGATGTGGGGGGCAGGGCGTGGGTGCTGGGTTGGGGGTGCACGGGAGGGGTGGGGGGCAGGTGGACGCTGGGGGTCTGCAGCTGTTGGTGACGGGGGCAGGGGGTGCAAGGGGGGAGATGGAGGTCGGGGGGGGTCTGTGGGGCTGGAGGTGGGGGGCACTGGAGCCGTGTGTTGGGCACGGATCCCCCCAGCCGAAATCGGGCAGCGTGTGGTGGAAACGCCAGGGGATGCGGCCCTGCCAGAGCCCCCCTGACCCCCCCAGAGACCCCTCGCCCTGCCGGAGCTTTAAGAGGGGAGTGGGGGCTGGTGGGTCAGACCAGGGGGCGCTGGGAGCCAGGACTCCTGGGTTCTCTCCCCAGCTCTGGGAGGGGAGCGGGGGCTGGTGGGTTACAGCAGGGGGGGCTGGGAGCCAGGACTCCTGGGTTCTCTCCCCGGCTCTGGGAGGGGAGTGGGGGCTGGTGGGTTAGAGCAGGGGGGGCTGGGAGCCAGGACTCCTGGGTTCTCTCCCCGGCTCTGGGAGGGGAGTGGGGGCTGGTGGTCAGAGCAGGGGGGGCTGGGAGCCAGGACTCCTGGGTTCTCTCCCCGGCTCTGGGAGGGGAGTGGGGGCTGGTGGGTTAGAGCAGGGGGGACTGGGTGCCAGGACTCCTGGGTTCTCTCCCGGGCTCTGGGAGGGGAGTGGGGGCTGGTGGGTTAGAGCTCGGGGGGCTGGGAGCCAGGACTCCTGGGTTCTGCCCCCGGCTCTGGGAGGGGAGTGGGGGCTGGGGGGTTAGAGCAGGGGGGGCTGGGAGCCAGGACTCCTGGGTTCTCTCCCCGGCTCTGGGAGGGGAGTGGGGGCTGGTGGCTTAGAGCAGGGGGGGCTGGGAGCCAGGACTCCTGGGTTCTCTCCCCGGCTCTGGGAGGGGAGTGGGGGCTGGGGGGTTAGAGCAGGGCAGGCTGGGAGCCAGGACTCCTGGGTTCTGCCCCCGGCTCTGGGAGGGGAGTGGGGGCTGGGGGGTTAGAGCAGGGGGCGCTGGGAGCCAGGACTCCTGGGTTCTCTCCCCGGCTCTGGGAGGGGAGTGGGGGCTGGTGGTTAGAGCAGGGGGGGCTGGGAGCCAGGACTCCTGGGTTCTCTCCCCGGCGCCGGGAGGGGAGTGGGGGCTGGTGGTTAGAGCAGGGGGGCTGGGAGCCAGGACTCCTGGGTTCTCTCCCTGGCTCTGGGAGGGGAGTGGGGGCTGGTGGGTCAGAGCAGGGGGGGCTGGGAGCCAGGACTCCTGGGTTCTCTCCCCGGCGCCGGGAGGGGAGTGGGGGCTGGTGGTTAGAGCAGGGGGGCTGGGAGCCAGGACTCCTGGGTTCTCTCCCCGGCGCCGGGAGGGGAGTGGGGGCTGGTGGTTAGAGCAGGGGGGCTGGGAGCCAGGACTCCTGGGTTCTCTCCCCGGCGCCGGGAGGGGCTTTCCTCTTCCCGGCCTGTTGTCGAGTGGCTTCCCCGGGGTTCCCAGGGCTCCTTGGTGACCCAGCCCGAGTCACTTCCCCTTGGCTCGGCTCCCGGGGCGGGGGGGGGGGGGGGGCAGAAATCTCCTTGCACTTGGGCCGGGGTGGGGCCGCATTGAACCCTGCGGCTGGCGGCTCGTTAAAAGGGCAACGGCTCGGAGCCACTAGAAACCTCCCTCCTCCTAGGATCTCAAAGCACAGGGCTCTCAGCCCCCCCTGCTCTAACCCACCAGCCCCCACTCCCCTCCCAGAGCTGGGTAGAGAACCCAGGAGTCCTGGCTCTCAGCCCCCCCCGCTCTACCCATCAGCCCCCACTCCCCTCCCAGAGCTGGGTAGAGAACCCAGGAGTCCTGGGTCTCAGCCCCCCCCCCGCTCTACCCATCAGCCCCCACTCCCCTCCCAGAGCCGGGGAGAGAACCCAGGAGTCCTGGCTCCCAGCCCCCCCCACTCCCCTCCCAGAGCCCAGCGCCGGGCGAGGGGTCCCTGGTTAACGGCAGCCCCGCCCCAGAGGTGGCCGCATTCCATGTGGCGGTAGCTGGAGCAGCGAGCAGAGGTGCCGTCGTGTGGCGGGCGGACGGAGGTGACGGCTCGCAGGGGATGTGGGGAGGCCCGGCTGGATGGGCCCCGCGGTCTGGGCTGGGGGGTGGGGGGGCCGGGACGGGTTGTGCCCTGGCGGCGGGTGAATCTGAGTCCTGCTGCTCTGCCGTTGCCAGGTCTGAGCCGTTCCCCTGCGCGCCGTGAGATGAGCCCCCCAGGCCCGGAGCTCTAGTCAGCCAGCGCCAGGCCCCGACCATGAATAACAAGGAAACCACAGAGCTCTCCGGTGAGTCCCCCCCCCGACCCCTCCTCCTGGAGCCGCGGAGAGAACCCAGGAGTCCTGGCTCCCAGCCCTCCTGCTCCAACCCACCAGCCCCCACTCCCCTCCCAGAGCCAGGGAGAGAACCCAGGAGTCCTGGCTCCCAGCCCCCCCCTGCTCCGACCCACCAGCCCCCACTCCCCTCCCAGAGCCGGGGAGAGAACCCAGGAGTCCTGGCTCCCAGCCCCCCCCTGCTCCGACCCACCAGCCCCCACTCCCCTCCCAGAGCCGGGGAGAGAACCCAGGAGTCCTGGCTCCCAGCCCCCACTGCTCTAACCACCAGCCCCCACTCCCCTCCCAGAGCCGGGGGGAGAACCCAGGAGTCCTGGCTCCCAGCGCCCCCTGCTCTAACCCACCAGCCCCCACTCCCCTCCCAGAGCCGGGGAGAGAACCCAGGAGTCCTGGCTCCCAGCCCCCCTGCTCCGACCCACCAGCCCACACTCCCCTCCCAGCGCCGGGGAGAGAACCCAGGAGTCCTGGCTCCCAGCCCCCCCTGCTCTAACCACCAGGCCCCACTCCCCTCCCGGAGCTGGGGAGAGAACCCAGGAGTCCTGGCTCCCAGCCCCCTGCTCTAACCCCCCAGCCCCCACTCCCCTCCCAGAGCCGGGGAGAGGACCCAGGAGTCCTGGCTCCCAGCCCCCCTGCTCTGACCCACCAGCCCCCACTCCCCTCCCAGCGCCGGGGAGAGAACCCAGGAGTCCTGGCTCCCAGCCCCCCCTGCTCTGACCCACCAGCCCCCACTCCCCTCCCAGCGCCGGGGAGAGAACCCAGGCGTCCGGGCTCCCAGCCCCCCCTGCTCTGACCCCCCAGGACCGTCTCCGATACCTGATTGTCGCTCTCTCCCTGTCCGCAGAGAAGAGCCACCACCTGAAGCTTTTCCTGCCCAAGAAGCTGGTGGAGTGTCTGCCCAAATGCCCTGCGCTGCCCAAGGAGCGGCTGCGCTGGAACACCAACGAGGTGGGGAGTGGGGCAGGGGCCTGTCCCCTCTGGGGGGCGCCGGCTCCCCCCCGGCCCCAGGGCGGGTACTGGCTGGCTCAGGGGGGCGGGGAATGGGGCAGGGGCCTGTCCCCTCCGGGGGGCACCGGCTCCCACCCGGCCCCAGGGCGGGGACTGGCTGGCTCAGGGGGGTGGGGAACGGGGCAGGGGCCTGTCCCCTCTGGGGGGCACTGGCTCCCACCCGGCCCCAGGGCGGGGACTGGCTGGCTCAGGGGGGTGGGGAATGGGGCAGGGGCTGTCCCCTCTGGGGGGCGCCGGCTCCCACCCGGCCCCAGAGGGGGGACTGGCTGGCTCCGGGGGGCGGGGAATGGGGCAGGGCCCTGTCTCCGCCCCATGGGCTGGGGTGGGGGGCACAGGAAGGGGGGGGCTGCCTGTGGCCCGTGCTGACCCGCGGGTGCTGGCGTGTTGCAGGAAATCGCCTCCTATCTCATCACCTTCGAGCGGCACGAGGAGTGGCTGTCCTGCGCCCCCAAGACCCGGTGAGCGGCCGGCGGGACGGGGGGCTGGGAGGAGCGGGGGGCGGAGGGAAGGGGGGGGAGATCTGGGGGGGCGGGAGGGGCTCTGTGGCTCCCCACCTGACACCCCCCCCCCCGCCCGGTGCCAGCCCCCAGAACGGCTCCATCATCCTGTACAACCGGAAGAAGGTGAAGTACCGCAAGGACGGCTACTGCTGGAAGAAGCGCAAGGACGGGAAGACCACGCGCGAGGACCACATGAAGCTGAAGGTGCAAGGGATGGAGGTAGGCGGGGGGCGGGGCCTGGGAGCGGGGGGCGGGGCCTGGGAGCGGGGGCCGGGGCCTGGGAGGTGGTGGGGTGGGGCCTGGTTGGTGGTGGGGCGGGGCCTGGAGGCAGGGGGCGGGGCATGAGTGGTGGGGCGGGGCCTGGGGCATGGCCTGGTTGGTAGTGGGGCGGGGCCTGGAGGCAGGGGGCGGGGCCTGAGTGGTGGTGGGGTAGTGCCTGGGGGCGGGGCCTGGGGCAGGTGGCGGGGCCTGAGTGGTGGTGGGGCGGGGCCTGGAGGCAGGGGGCGGGGCATGAGTGGTGGGGCGGGGCATGGGGCAGGGCCTGGTTGGTAGTGGGGCGGGGCCTGGAGGCAGGGGGCGGGGCCTGAGTGGTGGTGGGGTAGTGCCTGGGGGCGGGGCGTGGGGGCAGGAAGTGGGGGAGAGGAGCCGGGGCTGGGTCACAGCTGCAGGGGGCGGGGTCCGGACCGGGTCAGGGGGACTGTGGGGCAGGCTGGGGGGCGGTGCCCCTAGAGCTGAGGGGGGCAGGCGGTGGGGGGCTGGCTGCCCCCCGGGAGCGGGGCAATGGGGCACCGGTGTGAGCAGGACCCACTGCACGTTTGGGGGGGGGGCCCAGCTCTCCCCCGCCCCCCAGCGCTGAGCACCCCCGTCTCCCCGCAGTGTCTCTACGGCTGCTACGTCCACTCGTCCATCGTCCCCACATTCCACCGCCGCTGCTACTGGCTGCTGCAGGTACCGGGGGGGGGCGGTTTGGGGGGGCCGGGTCAAGGTAAAGCACCTAAAACCAACCTGCGAGGGCTCTGAACAGAGACCCTGTGGGTCTCGCACGGTCCCGGCCCCCCGCTCTGACCCACCAGCCCCACTCCCCTCCCAGCGCCGGGGAGAGAACCCAGGAGTCCTGGCTCCCGGCCCCCCTGCTCTCACCCACCAGCCCCACTCCCCTCCCAGCGCCGGGGAGAGAACCCAGGAGTCCTGGCTCCCGGCCCCCCTGCTCTGACCCACCAGCCCCCATTCCCCTCCCAGAGCCGGGGAGAGAACCCAGGAGTCCTGGCTCCCAGCCACCCTGCTCTGACCCACCAGCCCCCACTCCCCTCCCAGAGCTGGGGAGAGAACCCAGGAGTCCTGGCTCCCAGCCGCCCCTGCTCTGACCCACCAGCCCCCACTCCCCTCCCAGAGCCGGGGAGAGAACCCAGGAGTCCTGGCTCCCGGCCCCCCCTGCTCGTACCCACCAGCCCCCACTGCCCTCCCAGTGCCGGGGAGAGAACCCAGGAGTCCTGGCTCCCGGCCCCCCCTGCTCTAACCCACCAGCCCCCACTCCCCTCCCAGAGCCGGGGAGAGAACCCAGGAGTCCTGGCTCCCAGCCCCCCTGCTCTAACCCACGAGACCCCACTCCCCTCTCAGAGCCAGGGAGAGAACCCAGGAGTCCTGGCTCCCAGCCCCCCCCTGCTCTAACCCACCAGCCCCCCCTCCCCTCCCAGCGCCGGGGAGAGAACCCAGGAGTCCTGGCTCCCAGCCCCCTGCTCTAACTCACCAGCCCCCACTCCCCTCCCAGAGCCAGGAGAGAACCCAGGAGTCCTGGCTCCCAGCCCCCTGCTCTAACCCACCAGCCCCCCCTCCCCTCCCCTCCCAGCGCCGGGGAGAGAACCCAGGAATCCTGGCTCCCAGCCCCCTGCTCCAACCCACCAGCCCCCACTCCCCTCCCAGAGCCAGGGAGAGAACCCAGGAGTCCTGGCTCCCAGCCCCCTGCTCTAACCACCAGCCCCCACTCCCCTCCCAGAGCCGGGGAGAGAACCCAGGAGTCCTGGCTCCCAGCCCCCCCTGCTCTAACCCACCAGCCCCCACTCCCCTCCCAGAGCCGGGGAGAGAACCCAGGAGTCCTGGCTCCCAGCCCCCTGCTCTAACCCACCAGCCCCCCCTCCCCTCCCAGCGCCGGGGAGAGAACCCCGGCGTCCTGGCTCCCAGCCCCCCCCCCCCCCGAGGGCGGGAACCCCGGCATCCTGACGCCCCCGCCCCCGCAGAACCCCGACATCGTGCTGGTGCACTACCTGAACGTGCCGGCGCTGGAGGACTGCGCGAAGCTCTGCGGGCCCATCCTCTGCTCCATCAACAGCGACCGCAAGGAGTGGCTGAAGTGGTCGAAGGAGGAGCTGGTGACGCAGCTCAAACCCATGTGTAAGGAGGGGGCGCCGGGGGGGGGCGTGGTGGTGGGAGGAGGGCCCCGGGGGGGGGCTGTGGGGCAGGGAGGGGGCGGGTGAAGGGTTGTCGCACTGACGGGCACCCCCCACGGCCCGCATGGGGACCACTGTGGGTGCGATCTGGGCGTCCGTGACAGCGGGGCAGCCCCAGGTGAGTGGGTGGGGGGCCCAGCTGGGTCGCTCCCCCCCCCCAAGTCTCTCTGTGCCCCCCCCAGTTCACGGGATAAAGTGGACCTGCAGCAACGGGAACGGGACCACGGAGTTCTCCATCGAGCAGCTGGTGCAGCAGATCCTGGAGAGCCACCAGGCCAAGCCCCCGCCCCGCACCCACGCCTGCCTCTGCAGCACCAGCCTGGGTCAGTGCCCCCCACCCCCCGAGAGAACCCAGGAGTCCAGGCTCCCTGACCCCCCTGCTCTGACCCACCAGCCCCCACTCCCCTCCCAGAGCCGGGGAGAGAACCCAGGAGTCCTGGCTCCCAGCCCCCCTGCTCTGACCCACCAGCCCCCACTCCCCTCCCAGAGCCAGGGAGAGAACCCAGGAGTCCTGGCTCCCAGCCCCCCCTGCTCTGACCCACCAGCCCCCACTCCCTTCCCAGAGCCGGGGAGAGAACCCAGGAGTCCTGGCTCCCAGCCCCCCCTGCTCTGACCCACCAGCCCCCACTCCCCTCCCAGAGCCGGGGAGAGAACCCAGGAGTCCTGGCTCCCAGCCCCCCCTGCTCTGACCCACCAGCCCCCACTCCCCTCCCAGAGCCGGGGAGAGAACCCAGGAGTCCTGGCTCCCAGCCCCCCCTGCTCTGCCCCCCATGTGCCCAGAGCCGCCCTCCCCTTCCCCATCTGGGGCAGCGCCCCTGGCGCCCCATCAGTGTGTGTGTGGGGGGGAGCAGTGGCTGGCGTCCGGGGGCGGGGCAGGTGCTGGGGACCCACAGCCTCTGTCCGTCTGTCCCCCTAGCCCCACCATCTCGCTGCCTCGCCCCAGAGGTGGCTGCATCTCAGCACCCCCCCTCCCCTCTCACCCCGCGGTCCCCCCCTCACGTGCGCGTGTCTCGCCCCCGCAGGCAGCCCGGGGCACGTCCCGCACCGGTGCAGCAGCACCAAGCACCGCATCATCTCCCCGAAGGTGGAGGCCCGGCCCTCCCCTGCCCTCCCCGACCCGCCCCGCCTGGCCGAGCCCAAGCCGGAGCCGGCGCCGGCTAAACCCGACCGGAAGCAGCCCCCGGCGCCCGCCGAGCCCCCCTCCCCGGACGCCCCCCGGCCCTCGCCCGCCCCGGGGCTGCCCGGCAGCGCCGTCCTGGTGGTGGCCGGCCCGGAGAAGCCGCTGGCCCTCACGCCCAGCCAGCACCTGGTGGCGGGCAACCCGCCGGGCCTGGCCCTGCTGCCGGGCCCCGGGCTGCTCCTGTCGCAGACCCTGGAGACCGGCATGGAGACCGGCATGGAGGCCGGCTCCGGCGCCTTCGACCCCGACTGCTTCCTCAACAGCCCCGCCCGGGGCCAGACCTACGGCCGCCGGGCCCCGGAGCCGGCCCCCCCCGGCAACCGCTTCTTCATCCAGGACGACGCGGGGGCGCCGGGGCGGGGGGGCGGCCGGGCCCCCGCCGGGGAGACGCCCATGGAGACGGGGGGGCCCCGGCCGGGCGGCGGAGCCGGGGAGCACCTGCCGGACGAGCTCTACTCCATCATCCCCACGGGGGCGGGAGTGGGGCCGGAGCTGCCCTTCGGCCTCTCCCTGGACTGCCTCATCTCCGAGCTCATGACGGAGGGGGCCGGGGCCGGGGAGGGGAGCAGCCCCCCGCGCCCGGCCCTGCCCGACGCCCCCGGCGAGGCCGCCCCCCCGGAGGGCTTGGCGGCGCCGGAGCCGCTGGTCACCATCACCGACTTCTCGCCGGACTGGTCCTACCCCGAGGTGAGCAGGGCGTTTGCGGGGGGGGGGGGGGGCTGGGATCAGGGGGGCCCCCTGCCCCTCCCTCCGCCCCCCCCCCATTAACCCCTCGCTTCCCCGCAGGGCGGCGTCAAGGTGCTGATCACGGGGCCGTGGACGGAGGAGACGGATTCCTACACCTGCCTCTTCGACCGGCTGCCCGTGCCGGCCGCGCTGATCCAGTCGGGGGTCCTGCGCTGCTACTGCCCCGGTACGGGGCGGGGGGCGGGGGCCTGGCCCCTCTGGGGGGCGCCAGCTCCCACCCGGCCCCAGGGCGGGGACTGGCTGGCTCAGGGGGGCGGGGAATGGGGCAGGGGCCTGTCCCCTCTGGGGGGCGCCGGCTCCCCCCCGGCCCCAGGGCGGGGACTGGCTGGCTCAGGGGGGCGGGGAATGGGGCAGGGGCCTGTCCCCTCTGGGGGGCGCCGGCTCCCCCCCGGCCCCAGGGCGGGGACTGGCTGGCTCAGGGGGGCGGGGAATGGGGCAGGGGCCTGTCCCCTCTGGGGGGGGCCGGCTCCCACCCGGCCCCAGGGCAGGGACTGGCTGGCTCAGGGGGGCGGGGAGCGGGGCAGGGGCCTGTCCCCTCTGGGGGGTGCCGGCTCCCCCCCGGCCCCAGGGCGGGGACTGGCCGGCTCAGGGGGTGGGGAATGGGGCAGGGGCCTGTCCCCTCTGGGGGGCGCCGGCTCCCACCCGGCCCCAGGGCGGGGACTGGCTGGCTCAGGGGGGCGGGGAATGGGGCAGGGGCCTGTCCCCTCCGGGGGGCGCCGGCTCCCCCCCGGCCCCAGGGCAGGGACTGGCTGTGGGGGGTGGGGCTCGTGCTGCCCCCTCTCACTGCCCCCTCCCTCCCGTAGCCCACGAGGCCGGGCTGGTGGCCCTGCAGGTGGCCCGGGACGCCCGGCTCGTCTCCACCTCGGTGCTGTTCGAGTACCGGGGCCGCGGGTTCCTGGGGCTGCCCAGCCCCCAGCTGGACTGGCTCTCCCTGGACGGTGAGTGGGGCGCCGGGCGGGGGGAGGGGCAGACCGTGGGGCTGGGAGCCAGGGTGGATGGTTTTCAGGGGGTGGGGGGAGGAGTCAGGGGGGGCAGGAGAGATTGTGGGGTGGGGCCTTGGGGCCCAGGGCCGCAGCCTCTGTGGGACACCCCGAAATTCATCGCACATGGCCACAAAGCTGCCTCCCCCCCACCCAGTTTCCAGAGAGTTGGAGGGAGGGGGCAGGGCTGGGAGCCAGGACTCCTGGGTTCTCTCCCCGGCTCTGGGAGGGGAGTGGGGGCTGGTGGGTTAGAGCAGGGGGGCCGGGAGCCAGGACTCCTGGGTTCTCTCCCCGGCTCTGGGAGGGGAGTGGGGGCTGGTGGGTTAGAGCAGGGGGGCTGGGAGCCAGGACTCCTGGGTTCTCTCCCCGGCTCTGGGAGGGGAGTGGGGGCTGGTGGGTCAGAGCAGGGGGTGCTGGGAGCCAGGACTCCTGGGTTCTCTCCCCGGCTCTGGGAGGGGGGTGGGGGCTGGTGGGTCAGGGCAGGAGGTGAGCAGAGAATCATGGGGTCCCCCCCCAGTGCCAGCCAGAAGGCAAGAGCTCATCCAGGTAGGGCCAGCAGGTGGCAGCACTGCTGCCCTGCGTAGCTGATCTCAGCCAGCTGGTGTATGCGGTGGGGGAGGGTGGGGTGGGGGGTCTTTTGGGAGGGGGTGGGGGGGTGGGAAGGGAGCAGGTCACAGACATGATACCCCGGGAATGTGTGTATAGAGCAGCTGGGTCGGATGTAACAGGCCCAGACAGAATTCCCTGCCCCACCTCCAAAAGGGGGGGAGATCCCTTCCCGGCACTGGGATGCGCCCACCTCTGGGGCGGGGCGGCCGGTTACCCAGGGACCCCTCGCCCGGCGCTGAGATGCAGCCACCTCTGGGGCGGGGCGGCCGGTTACCCGGGGACCCCTCGCCCGGCGCTGAGATGCAGCCACCTCTGGGGCGGGGCGGCCGGTTACCCGGGGACCCCTCGCCCGGCGCTGAGATGCGCCCACCTCTGGGGCGGGGCAGCTGGTTACCCAGGGACCCCTCGCCCGGCGCTGAGATGCAGCCACCTCTGGGGCGGGGCGGCCGGTGACCCAGGGACCCCTCGCCCGGCGCTGAGATGCGCCCACCTCTGGGGCGGGGCGGCCGGTTACCCAGGGACCCCTCGCCCGGCGCTGAGATGCAGCCACCTCTGGGGCGGGGTGGCCGGTTACCCGGGGACCCCTCGCCCGGCGCTGAGATGCAGCCACCTCTGGGGCGGGGCGGCCGGTGACCCGGGGACCCCTCGCCCGGCGCTGAGATGCGCCCACCTCTGGGGCGGGGCGGCCGGTTACCCAGGGACCCCTCGCCCGGCGCTGAGATGCAGCCACCTCTGGGGCGGGGCGGCCGGTTACCCGGGGACCCCTCGCCCGGCGCTGAGATGCAGCCACCTCTGGGGCGGGGCGGCCGGTTACCCGGGGACCCGGCGCTGAGATGCGCCCACCTCTGGGCAGGGCAGGGACAGGGTTAACAGCCGGCCTGGTGAGCTCGGGGAGGGTTGCTGGTGGGGGGGACGGCCCCCCCTCCCCGTAGATATTTTGGTCCCATTGAGAGCGGGGCGGCGGGGGGGGGGGACAGAGCACTGCTGGCCGGGCTGCAGGCGGGAGACGGGCAGACACCCGGGGCTTGGGGGGGGGAATCCCCCTCCCCCCCCCCCGAGATGTCTCTGCCTCTCGGGGAAGTTTTGGGGGAGCAGGTGGTTCTTTCCCGAGCCGTGGGGACCCAGGAGTCCTGGCTGGTAATTCCACCCCGCTCCTCACTTGGCCCCGCCCCCACACGCACGTGGGCGGGTGTGGGAGCCCCCCCGCCAGGAGACTCCTGGCTTCTCGCAGGGAGACTCCCGGCCCCTCTGCCCAGAGCTATGGAGAAGGAAGGTACCGGGGCTGGGGGGCAGGGGGTCCGTGGGGCACAGGGCACCAGCGAACCCCAGTGCCCCGACTGCGGGGGGGGGGGGTCTGCGGAGTACCAGGGTGGGCTGGGAAGGGGAGTATGGGGCTGGATTGTGGGAGGCAGTGGGGAATGGGGTGGGGCTGGATTGTGGGGTGCAGTGGGGGATGGGGTAGGGCTGGATTGTGGGGGGTAGCGGGGGGCTCGATTGTGGGGGGCAGTGGGGGGAGGGATGGGGCTGGATTGTCGGGGGCAGTGGGGGATGGGGTGGGGCTGGATTGTGGGGGGTAGCGGGGGGCTCGATTGTGGGGGGCAGTGGGGGGATGGGGCTGGAGTGTGGGGTGCAGTGGGGGGATGGGGCTGGATTGTGGGGTGCAGTGGGGGGAGGGATGGGGCTGGATTGTGGGGGGTAGCGGGGGGCTCGATTGTGGGGGGCAGTGGGGGGATGGGGCTGGATTGTGGGGGGCAGTGGGGGATGGGGTGGGGCTGGATTGTGGGGTGCAGCGGGAAATGGAGCTGGATTGTGGGATTCACGGGGGGGATGGGGCTGGATTGTGGGGTGCAGTGGGGGATGGGATGGGGCTGGATTGTGGGGTGCAGCGGGGGATGGAGCTGGATTGTGGGGTGCACCAGGGGGAGGGATGGGGATGGATTGTGGGGTGCACCGGGGAATGGGGCTGGATTGTGGGGTGCATTGGGGGGATGGGCTGGATTGTGGGGTGCAGTGGGGTGGATTGTGGGGTGCAGTGGGGGATGGGGTGGGGCTGGATTGTGGGGTGCAGCGGGAAATGGAGCTGGATTGTGGGATTCACGGGGGGGATGGGGCTGGATTGTGGGGTGCAGTGGGGGATGGGGAGGGGCTGGAGTGTGGGGTGCAGCGGGAAATGGAGCTGGATTGTGGGATTCACGGGGGGGATGGGGCTGGATTGTGGGGTGCACCGGGGAATGGGGCTGGATTGTGGGGTGCATTGGGGGGATGGGCTGGATTGTGGGGTGCAGTGGGGTGGATTGTGGGGGGCAGTGGGGGATGGGGTGGGGCTGGATTGTGGGGTGCAGCGGGAAATGGAGCTGGATTGTGGGATTCACGGGGGGGATGGGGCTGGATTGTGGGGTGCAGCGGGGGATGGGGTGGGGCTGGATTGTGGGGTGCAGCGGGGGAGGATATGGGTGCGGTGGGGCGCTGGAAGGGGGCCCATGGGGAGCGGGGGCAGGCTGGATGGAGGTGCCTGAGGACAGAGCCGCATGCCGGGAATGCCCCCCCCAGCAGAGCCCCCCCCCACTCCACTCCCAGCTGGGGGGGGGGGCTTGGCTCTGCCCTTCCCGCCCTGGGGGTGGGTCGCAGCGCAGGGCTGGGGGGTCGGGGGGGGGGCGGGTGCTGACAGGCTAATCCACCCGCTAGGCTGATTAGCTGCCCCGTCCCGTCCCCTCCCGCTGGCCCCGGAAATTAACCAGGCTAATCCCGAGGCACAGCAGGGTCTCTCCGCTCAGCCGCCCGCCCGGACACCTGGGTTCTCCCCGTGCTGGGAGGGGAGTGGGGGCTGGTGGGTCACAGCGGGGGGGGGGGCTGGGAGCCAGGACTCCTGGGTTCTCTCCCCGGCTCTGGGAGGGGAGTGGGGGCTGGTGGGTCAGAGCAGGGGGGGCCGGGAGCCAGGACTCCTGGGTTCTCTCCCCGGCTCTGGGAGGGGACTGGGGGCTGGGAGGTCAGAGCAGGGGGGCTGGGAGCCAGGACTCCTGGGTTCTCTCCCCGGCTCTGGGAGGGGAGTGGGGGCTGGTGGGTCAGAGCAGGGGGGGCCGGGAGCCAGGACTCCTGGGTTCTCTCCCCGGCTCTGGGAGGGGACTGGGGGCTGGGAGGTCAGAGCAGGGGTGCTCGGAGCCAGGACTCCTGGGTTCTCTCCCCGGCTCTGGGTGGGGAGTGGGTGCTGGGAGGTCAGAGCAGGGGGGCTGGGAGCCAGGACTCCTGGGTTCTCTCCCCGGCTCTGGGAGGGGAGTGGGTGCTGGGAGGTCAGAGCAGGGGGGCTGGGAGCCAGGACTCCTGGGTTCTCTCCCCGGCTCTGGGAGGGGAGGGGGGGCTGGTGGGTTAGAACAGGGGGGGCTGGGAGCCAGGACTCCTGGGTTCTCTCCCCGGCTCTGGGAGGGCAGTGGGGGCTGGTGGGTTAGAGCGGGGGGGCCGGGAGCCAGGACTCCTGGGTTCTCTCCCCGGCTCTGGGAGGGCAGGGGGGGCTGGTGGGTTAGAGCGGGGGGGCCGGGAGCCAGGACTCCTGGGTCCCGGCTCCGGCACGGGGAGCGGGTGTCGTGTCTCACGCACGCCCCCCTACCCCCAGATAACCAGTTCAGGATGTCGATCCTGGAGCGCCTGGAGCAGATGGAGAAGCGAATGGCAGAGATGACGGCGTCCTCCCAGCAGCAGCGGGGGGCCGCGGGGGAGACCCCCCACACACAGGTGAGACCCCCGGGGCCCGGATTCTCCCGGGAGGGAGTCGCTGGGGCTGGGTTCTTATGGTAGGGTCTCCTGGGAGGTATTTTGATTTGTTTGTTATTGTAGGGTCTCTCAGGAGGACTGGTGCAGATTCCTTATTCTCAGGTGCCCTGGGGGAGGCTGGGGTTTGAATAGCTCGGGTCAGTTACTGTGCAAAACCCCCGGGAGTGTCAGGGGCTGGGAGCCCGGACTCCTGGGTTCCTCCCCGGCGCTGGGAGGGGAGTGGGGGCTGGTGGGTCAGAGCAGGGGGGGCTGGGAGCCAGGACTCCTGGGTTCCTCCCCGGCTCTGGGAGGGGAGTGGGGGCTGGTGGGTCAGAGCAGGGGGGGCTGGGAGCCAGGACTCCTGGGTTCCTCCCCGGCTCTGGGAGGGGAGTGGGGGCTGGGGGGTTGGAGCAGGGGGGGCTGGGAGCCAGGACTCCTGGGTTCTCTCCCCGGCTCTGGGAGGGGAGTGGGGGCTGGTGGGTCAGAGCAGGGTGGGCTGGGAGCCAGGACTCCTGGGTTCTCTCCCTGGCTCTGGGAGGGGAGTGGGGGCTGGTGGGTAGAGCAGGGGGGGCTGGGAGCCAGGACTCCTGGGTGCTCTCCCCGGCTCTGGGAGGGGAGTGGGGGCTGGTGGGTCAGAGCAGGGGGGGCTGGGAGCCAGGACTCCTGGGTTCTCTCCCCGGCTCTGGGAGGGGAGTGGGGGCTGGTGGGTCAGAGCAGGTGGGGGCTGGGAGCCCGGACTCCTGGGTTCTCTCCCGGCTCTGGGAGGGGAGTGGGGGCTGGTGGGTCAGAGCAGGGGGGCTGGGAGCCAGGACTCCTGGGTTCTCTCCCGGCTCTGGGAGGGGAGTGGGGGCTGGTGGGTCAGAGCAGGGGGGCTGGGAGCCAGGACTCCTGGGTTCTCTCCCTGGCTCTGGGAGGGGGGGGGGGCGGGTGGGTCAGAGCGGGGGGGGCTGGGAGCCAGGACTCCTGGGTTCTCTCCCTGGCTCTGGGAGGGGAGTGGGGGCTGGTGGGTCAGAGCAGGGGGGCTGGGAGCCAGGACTCCTGGGTTCTCTCTCCCCCTCTGGGAGGGGAGTGGGAGCTGGTGGGTTAGAGCAGGGGGGGCTGGGAGCCAGGACTCCTGGTTTCTCTCCCCGGCTCTGGGAGGGGAGTGGGGGCTGCTGGGTCAGAGCAGGGGGGGCTGGGAGCCAGGACTCCTGGGTTCTCTCCCTGGCTCTGGGAGGGGAGTGGGGGCTGCTGGGTCAGAGCAGGGGGGGCTGGGAGCCAGGACTCCTGGGTTCTCTCCCTGGCTCTGGGAGGGGAGTGGGGGCTGGTGGGTCAGAGCAGGGGGGGCTGGGAGCCAGGACTCCTGGGTTCTCTCCCTGGCTCTGGGAGGTGAGTGGGGGCTGGTGGGTCAGAGCAGGGGGGGCTGGGAGCCAGGACTCCTGGGTTCTCTCCCTGGCTCTGGGAGGGGAGTGGGGGCTGGTGGGTCAGAGCAGGGGGGCTGGGAGCCAGGACTCCTGGGTTCTCTCCCCGGCTCTGGGAGGGGAGGGGGGGCTGGTGGGTCAGAGCAGGGGGGGCTGGGAGCCAGGTTCCCCTGCACCCCCTGGGTTGTGCTCGGCCTCCACTATCTCTCATCAGCCCTCCCCCCACCCCCGCTCTGCCCAGCCTGACGTCACTCTCCCCTTAAGCCCTTATCTGTGTTGCTATTTCGGGGGCCCCGTCCCGAGGGGGGTTAATTTTAGCCGGGTGGCGGCGGCTCGGGTGTCGCGGGGCTGGGCTCGCTGCGGGGCGAGGCGGGGGGATTACAGAGGCATTTTCCAGCCCGCCGGGCCAGGACAGGCCAGGCATTCTTTCCAGCCTGCGCGAGGGGAAAATCGAGCCGGGGGGCGGGGGGTGGGACAGATGGCCATAGAGATCCCTCGCCCGGCGCTGGGATGCGCCCAGCTCTGGGGCGGGGCGGCCGGTTACCCAGGGACCCCTGGCCCGGCGCTGAGATGCGCCCACCTCTGGGGCGGGGCGGCCGGTGACCCGGGGACCCCTCGCCCGGCGCTGAGATGCGCCCACCTCTGGGGCAGGGCGGCCGGTTGCAGAGTCCCTGGCTCTCCCCGCAGGCCGCCGCGGACTCCTTCGAGGAGCGGATCGTGGCGCTGTGCGAGAAGATGATGTCTCGCTCCTCCTGGCTCCACTCCGACACCCTGGTCCATGACATCAGCTTCCGGGGCATGACCCTGCTGCACCTGGCAGCCGCCCAGGGCTATGCCCGGCTCATCGAGACGCTCATCAAGTGGCGGTGAGTTCCCCAGGCTGACGGGGGCCCGGGCGGGGGGGGGCGATCCGTTCTCCCCCCCCTAACGCTTGGGATTTTTCTGCAGGAACCTCAGTGCCGAGAGCCTCGATCTGGAGCAGGAAGTGGATCCCCTGAACGTCGACCACTTTTCCTGCACCCCCTTGGTGAGGGGGGCCCCAAGCTGGGAGGATTTTGGGGGACAGGCCCCAAGGGGAGGGATGGGTGGGTGACCCTGCTGATCCCCCTGCCCCACAGCGCCCCCTAGCGCTGCCCTGGGGCCAGCCCTGCCTGCCAGGGGAGAGCGCCCGCTGCTGAGCCCCCTGCCCTACACCCTGCCCCACAGCGCCCCCTAGCGCCGCCCTGGGGCCAGCCCTGCCTCCCAGGGGAGAGCGCCCCCTGCTGAGCCCCCTGCCCCGCTTCCTGCCCCACAGCGTCCCCTAGCCCCACCCTGGGGCCAGCCCTGCCTGGCAGGGGAGAGCGCCCCCTGCCGAGCCCCGTGCCCCGCTCCCTGCCCCACAGCGCCCCCTAGCGCCGCCCTGGGGCCAGCCCTGCCTGCCAGGGGAGAGCGCCCCCTGCTGAGCTCGCCGCTCCGCTCCCTGCCCCACAGCACCCTCTGCCCTGCCCCACAGTGCCCCCTGCTGCCCCCGCCCCGCTCCCTGCCCCACAGCGCCCCCTAGCGCCGCCCTGGGGCCAGCCCTGCCTGCCAGGGGAGAGCGCCCCCTGCTGAGCCCCCGCCCCGCTCCCTGCCCCACAGCACCCTCTGCCCTGCCCCACAGTGCCCCCTGCTGCCCCCGCCCCGCTCCCTGCCCCACAGCGCCCCCTAGCGCTCTGCTCTCTTCCCCCCCCCCCAGATGTGGGCCTGCGCCCTGGGCCACCTGGAGGCGGCCCTGCTGCTGTACCGCTGGGACGGCCGGGCCCTCTCCATCCCGGACTCGCTGGGCCGGCTGCCCCTGGCCGTGGCCTGCGCCCGTGGCCACGTGGCCCTCGCCGCCCGCCTGGAGGAGCTGCAGCGCCAGGAGCCGAGCCCGGACAAGGGCTGGGGGCCGCCCCGCCCGGCCGAGGGGCCGCGCATCCCCTCCCCGCTCTCCGCCAGCCCCGACACAGGTACCGCGCCGTCCCCCAGGGCGTGGGGGGCCGGGACGGGGGGGGGTGTTGGGGGGGGCCGGTTCCCCCCCCCTCCGCTCGCTGACACCCCCCTCGCCCCAGGGCTCAGCACGGTGAGCAGCGTCTCCTCGCCCTCGGAGCTCTCGGACGGCTCCGGCTCCGTCACCTCGGCCTACTCCAGCGCCTCGGCCCTGCGCGACTCGCCTGCCGGCAGCCCCGAGCCCGAGGCCGCCATGGACTTCGGCCCGCCCCCCGAGGGCTGGTACCTGCGGGACCCCCCCAGCCCGCGCTGCTCCCCCCGCTTCTTCATGGACTACCAGGGGGCCCCCGGGCGGGAGCTGCTGGCGTACGGGGAGAACGCGGAGAACGAGGGCTACCTGCCGGCCACCGACGTGCTCCAGGTACTGGGGGGGGGGGGGGGGATGGGCTGTGATGGGGGGGCACCCTCCTCCCTGTGGTAAAGAAAATTGACTGGCCTCAAGTCACTAGCAGGGAGAGAACCCAGGAGTCCTGGCTCCCAGCCCCCCTGCTCTAACCACCAGCGCCCACTCCCCTCCCAGAGCCAGGGAGAGAACCCAGGAGTCCTGGCTCCCAGCCCCCCGAGTTCTAACCACCAGCCCCCACTCCCCTCTCAGAGCTGGGCAGAGAACCCAGGAGTCCTGGCTCCCCCCCCACAGGTGGACATGATCACGCTGGCGAAGCAGATCATCGAAGCGACGCCCGAGCACATCAAGCAGGAGGGTTTCAGCTCCGCGGCCGAGGTGCCGCTGCGGGAGCGAAGCGGGAACATGGGGCTGAGCGAGACCATGTCCTGGCTGGCCAGTTACCTGGAGAACGTGGACCAGCTGCCCAGCGTCTCCCAGCACAGGTACCGGCCTGGCTGGCTCGGGGGGCGAGGAATGGGGCAGGGGCCTGTCCCCTCTGGGGGGCGCTGGCTCCCCCCCGGCCCCAGGGCGGGGACTGGCTGGCTCAGGGGGGCGGGGAATGGGGCAGGGGCATGTCCCCTCTGGGGGGCGCCGGCTCCCCCCCGGCCCCAGGGCGGGGACTGGCTGGCTCAGGGGGGCGGGGAATGGGGCAGGGGCCTGTCCCCTCTGGGGGGCGCCGGCTCCCACCCGGCCCCAGGGCAGGGACTGGCTGGCTCAGGGGGGCGGAGAATGGGGCAGGGGCCTGTCCCCTCTGGGGGGCGCCGGCTCCCACCCGGCCCCAGGGCAGGGACTGGCTGGCTCAGGGGGGCGGGGAATGGGGCAGGGGCCTGTCCCCTCTGGGGGGCGCCGGCTCCCCCCCGGCCCCAGGGCGGGGACTGGCTGGCTCCGGGGGGCGGGGAATGGGGCAGGGGCCTGTCCCCTCTGGGGGTGCCGGGGTGGCTGGGGTCTCTCTCATGGCCCCTGCCCCCTGTGCCCCCCAGGCCCGTGTCCTCGTCCCGGGTGTGTCTCAGCGCCCTGCAGGCCCCGCTGGGGGAGCTGCCCTTCGACCGGCTGCCCCCGCCCCCCACCGCCGCCAGCTGGGCCGAGTTCCTCAACGCCTCGGCCAACGGGAAGATGGAGAGCGAGTTCGCGCTGCTGACGCTGTCGGACCATGAGCAGCGGGAGCTCTACGAGGCCGCCCGCGTCATCCAGACGGCCTTCCGCAAGTACAAGGTACCCCCGGGTTCCCCCCCGGCGACGGGCGTCTGCCCCCCGGGCCTCCCCACCCCGGCGACGGGCGTCTGCCCCCCGGGCCTCCCCACCCCGGCGACGGGCGTCTGCCCCCCGGGCCTCCCCACCCCGGCGACGGGCGTCTGCCCCCCGGGCCTCCCCACCCCGGCGACGGGCGTCCGCCCCCCGGTCCCCCCCCCCCCCGGCGACGGTCGTCCGCCCCCTCCCTCCATCATCCTCTACCTATGGGAATCCTGCACCTTTCTCTGGCTGCTGCTCACTTCCTCGGCAACAGGGATCCCCATGGCAACAGCCAATCTCCATGTATGGTCCCCTGGCAACTGGGAAGTCCCCATGGCAACAGGCATCTCTATGTACAGTCCCCTGGCAACGGGGAAGTCCCCATGGCAACAGGCATCTCCATGTACGGGTCCCCTGGCAACGGGGAAGTCCCCATGGCAACAGGCATCTCCATGTACGGGTCCCCTGGCAACTGGGATGTCCCCATGGCAACAGGCATCTCCATGTACAGTCCCCTGGCAACGGGGAAGTCCCCATGGCAACAGGCATCTCCATGTACAGTCCCCTGGCAACGGGGAAGTCCCCATGGCAACAGGCATCTCCATGTACGGGTCCCCTGGCAACTGGGAAGTCCCCATGGCTACAGGCATCTCCATGTACGGGTCCCCTGGCAACGGGGAAGTCCCCATGGCAACAGGCATCTCCATGTACGGGTCCCCTGGCAACGGGGAAGTCCCCATGGCAACAGGCATCTCCATGTACAGTCCCCTGGCAACGGGGAAGTCCCCATGGCAACAGGCATCTCCATGTACGGGTCCCCTGGCAACTGGGAAGTCCCCATGGCAACAGGCATCTCCATGTACAGTCCCCTGGCAGTGGGGAATTCCCCATGGCAACAGGCATCACCCACCCTTATCACCGGGCCCAGCAACAGGATAGCCCTCCCCCACATCCCGCCATCCCTGGGTGCCGGGAACCTGGCCCCCAGCCCCGTCTCGGCCCCCCCCCCTCACTCCCCTCTCCCCCCAGGGCCGCCGGCTGAAGGAGCAGCAGGAGACGGCGGCGGCTGTGATCCAGCGATGTTACCGCAAGTATAAGCAGGTAAGGCCCGGATGGGGGCCCCGAGGTGGGGGGCTGCCCTGGGAGCGACAGGCCAGCCGGCCACGTCGCCCCCCCAAGCAGGGCTGTAGCCTGGCGCCCGTGTGAGCCGCATCCATCGGGCCTCGGCCCGGGAGCCCCCCCGCCCCACTAACCCGCCTCTTCTCTCTCTGTCTCGCAAGCTCACGTGGATCGCCCTGAAGGTAACAAGTGTGGGGGGGGCCCCTTGGGTGACCCCGTGGGGAATAGGGGACTGGGGTGGGGATGGGCGGACTCTGATTGCAGGGAGGGGTGTGAGCTGCTAGTTCTCTCCCCGGCTCTGGGAGGGGAATGGGGGCTGGTGGGTCAGAGCAGGGGGGGCTGGGAGCCCGGACTCCTGGGTTCTCTCCCTGGCTCTGGGAGGGGAGTGGGGGCTGGTGGGTCAGAGCAGGGGGGGCTGGGAGCCAGGACTCCTGGGTTCTCTCCCTGGCTCTGGGAGGGGAGTGGGGGCTGGTGGGTCAGAGCAGGGGGGACTGGGAGCCAGGACTCCTGGGTTCTCTCCATGGCTCTGGGAGGGGAGTGGGGGCTGGTGGGTTAGAGCAGGGGGGGGTGGGAGCCAGGACTCCTGGGTTCTTTCCCCAGCTCTGGGAGGGGGAGCTGGGGCTGGTGGGTTAGAGCAGGGGGGGCTGGGAGCCAGGACTCCTGGGTTCTCTCCCCGGCTCTGGGAGGGGAGTGGGGGCTGGTGGGTTAGAGCGGGGGGGGTGGGAGCCAGGACTCCTGGGTTCTTTCCCCAGCTCTGGGAGGTGTTGCCTGATTTATAAGGTTAATAATAATAATTTGGACACTGTGGATTTTTGGCTCGCCAATCCGTGTGATTAGAAGACAATAAGGTTCTTGTCCTGAATCAGGCTCCACCGAATTTACAAAGCACCCTGCGGGGGGTGACAGGAAGCCCCCACTGGGACAGAGGTGGCCTTAGAGACTTTTTCTTAAGATAAAACAAAGCAGCGACGAAATGGGAGAATAATCCCAGTTCCTAAGTTACAGCTGTTTTCCTGCTAGTCGAGAGGTACATGGGGGACGATGGTATTTCAGGCCCCAAAGCTTTGGTTCACAGACACTCCCCCTTCCTCGATAACCCGGTGCGGGGAGAGACAGGCCCAGCCTCTGGCCCCTCAGCTTCCGCAATCCTTGAGCGAGAGGCGCCGCGCTCCGGAGAAGCTGGAGCTTAGAGCCGGCGACGCTAACGTCGAGTTTCCATAACTCGCCTCAGCGTAAAATCAAGCCCGAATCCCCACAACGAAGCTCAAAAGATCAGGGCACCGCGTCACCCACAGCAATGTCAGGGTCCCTTTACTCCCCAGGCTGGCGTGTTGGCACGTGTCGATGACGTGTACCGACGTGTTAATGACTGTTCGATCATACACACACATATATGCTATTTTGGGGCTCCCGGTTCTTTCCTGTTCAGTCTGAGGGTACAGACGTGCAACCCCCCTGTGCCGTTCTCCCAGGGTCTGGCTGTCGAGGTGAAAGGGGCCGGACACAGATGCGAACTTTGCCTTAGCTTAACGTGCAGCATGTGGCCTTGAATTACACCTGAACTGACGTTAATATAAATCTATAAACCTATTACAATAAACCAAATATAGATATGCAAGCAGGTTAATCTTATAGGCTACAGAGGAGCAGGGGCGGCCGGGAGCCAGGACTCCTGGGTTCTCTCCCTGGCTCTGGAAGGGGAGTGGGGGCTGGTGGCTTAGACCAGGGGAGGCTGGGAGCCAGGACGCCTGGGTTCTCTCCCCGGCTTTGGGACGGGGGTGGGGGCTGGTGGGTTAGAGCCGGGGGGGCTGGGAGCCAGGACTCCTGGGTTCTCTCCCCGGCGCTGGGTTCCCCCGCTGACCCCGCTGCTCCCCCGCAGTACGCCCTGTATAAGAAGATGACGCAGGCGGCCATTCTGATCCAGAGCAAGTTTCGCAGCTACTACGAGCAGAAGAAGTTCCAGCAGAGCCGCCGGGCGGCGGTGCTGATCCAGCAGTACTACCGCAGCTACAAGGAGTACGAGAAGCTGAAACAGGGGCACCGGGCCTCCGCCGCCATGCAGCAGAAGATGAAGTAGGGGCCCGGACTCCTGGGTTCTCTCCCCGGCTCTAGGAAGGGGGTGGGGCTGGTGGGTTAGAGCAGGGGGAGCTGGGAGCCAGGACTCCTGGGTTCTCTCCCCGGCTCTGGGAGGGGAGTGGGGGCTGGTGGCTTAGAGCAGGGGGCTGGGAGCCAGGACTCCTGGGTTCTCTCCCCAGCTCTGGGAGGGGAGTGAGGCTGGTGGGTTAGAGCACGGGGGGCTGCTCCCCCATCCCCACTGGCTCCTGTCACCTCTTTGGCTATGTAAAGATCCCATATATCTGGGTGGCATTGGCTGGGGCTGCCTTACCCCAGAGGTGGCCGCATCTCAGCGCTGGGCGAGGGGTCCCTGGGTCACCGGCTGCCCCGCCCCAGAGGTGGCTGCATCTCAGCGCCGGGCGAGGGGTCTCTGGGTAACTGGCCGCCCCGCCCCAGAGGTGGCTGCATCTCAGCGCCGGGCGAGGGGTCCCTGGGTAACCGGCCGCCCTGCCCCAGAGGTGGCTGCATCTCAGCGCCGGGCGAGGGGTCTCTGGGTAACTGGCCGCCCCGCCCCAGAGGTGGCTGCATCTCAGCACCGGGCGAGGGGTCCCTGGTAACCGGCCGCCCCGCCCCAGAGGTGGGCGCATCTCAGTGCCGGGCGAGGGGTCTCTGGGTAACTGGCCGCCCCGCCCCAGAGGTGGCTGCATCTCAGCGCCGGGCGAGGGGTCCCTGGGTAACCGGCCGCCCCGCCCCAGAGGTGGCTGCATCTCAGCGCCGGGCGAGGGGTCCCTGGGTCACCGGCCGCCCCGCCCCAGAGGTGGCTGCATCTCAGCGCCGGGCGAGGGGTCCCTGGGTCACCGGCCGCCCCGCCCCAGAGGTGGCTGCATCTCAGCGCCGGGCGAGGGGTCCCTGGGTCACCGGCCGCCCAGGCCCAGAGGTGGGCACATCTCAGCGCCGGGCGAGGGGTCCCTGGTAACCGGCCGCCCCGCCCCAGAGGTGGCTGCATCTCAGCGCCGGGCGAGGGGTCCCTGGGTAACCAGCCGCCCTGCCCCAGAGGTGGCCGCGTCAGCGAGGGGTGTCTCTATGATCATCTGCCCCGCTCCACCTTCGTTTCTTCTCGTCTCTCTCCCCAGGGGCACTTTCCTCACGAAGAAGCAGGACCAGGCCGCCCGTAAGATCATGCGGTTCCTGCGTCGCTGCCGGCACAGGTACGGCGGCCGAGGGGGTGGCCGAGGACAGGGGTGGGGGTGCCCCCTGCAGAGGGGTGGGGCAGAAGGAGCTGGGTGTGGGAATCTGGCTCATTGTAGGGGCTGGTGGGTGCGGTGGGATGAAAGGTAGGAGGGTGCACAGGCGTCTGTGCTCCCAGGGCTGGAATCGGGGTGGGGGGGACACCCCATGGGGTGGGATTGACGTGTTGGGGGGGGTCATCGGGAACCCCCCCCACCTTACCGAAAATTTTTCTGTGCCCCCCACAGGATGAAGGAACTAAAGCAGAGCAAAGAGGTGGAAAGTTTACAGAAGCGAGGTCTGGCCACTTAGCGCTGTGCCCCTCTGCCCCGCCCCCCGCTGCGCCCCCCACTCCCTTTCCGCGGCCCGCCAAAGCCCGGGGCAGCCACGCCGGGAACCCAGGCATCCGGGGCCGGCCGCCCCCACCTTCGCTCCCCTTCTGAAACTGTGACGACGGAGTCTTAACCCCCGGTGGCGACGGAGCGTGGCCTCCTCTGGGGGGGTGTCCGGGCCCCCCCCCGTCTTAACGATTGTGCAATAGTGAGCGGCTGGAGGGGAGCGGATGGGGGCCACACACACACCAAGGGGGCTCCCCTGAGTTGGCTTGAAGGGGATGGTGCAGCCATGCCGGGTGGGGGGGGTCTCTTCAGAACTGAGGTACCAGCTGTGGTACCCCCGTAGCCCTCCCCTGCCCCCTTCCTTTCACTGGATCTTTGTGCCAAGTTACCCCTGCCCAGGTGGGGAGCCAGGACTCCTGGGTTCTCTCCCCGGCTCTGGGAGGGGAGTGGGGGCTGGTGGGTCAGAGCAGGGGGGGCCGGGAGCCAGGACTCCTGGGTTCTCTCCCCGGCTCTGGGAGGGGAGTGGGGGCTGGTGGGTCAGAGCAGGGGGGGCTGGGAGCCAGGACTTCTGGGTTCTCTCCCCGGCTCTGGGAGGGGAGTGGGGGCTGGTGGTTAGAGAAGGGGGGCTGGGAGCCAGGACTCCTGGGTGCTCTCCCCGGCTCTGGGAGGGGAGTGGGGTCTGGTGGTCAGAGCAGGGTGGGCTGGGAGCCAGGACTCCTGGGTTCTCTCCTCGGCTCTGGGAGGGGAGTGGGGGCTGGTGCGTTAGAGCAGGGGGGCTGGGAGCCAGGACTCCTGGGTTCTCTTGCTGGCTCATACCCACCCCCCTCAGTACTTAAAGGGCCCTGTTTGCATTTCAGCCCCTTGTGCTTGGCCTGCCTTTGTCCCCAGCTGCAGGGTCTTCCCCCCCGCCCCACAACCCCCTCAGCTGGGGGCCAGGGGTGGGTCTGAGAACTACACCTCCCATGGGGCATTGCAGTGCCCAGCCTCTGGGTCTCTGCTCCCCACATCCCTTCCGGGCCTCTTCTTAAAGGAACCCTGAGCCCAGCCCTCCTGATGCCCCCCCCAGCTCCCTATACCTGCCCTCAGCAGCCCCTCCAGCTGGTCTCTCTCCCTCGCCGAGGCAGCTGTGTATATATTTACAGATCTGCTGCTGGGGGGAGTTGGGGGCGAGCCCCCCGCTTGCTGTATAAAGCCTGTGTGTGTCCCCCCCCCCCGCCTGCCCATCACACACACACACACACACCTCGTGTACATAGTTGTAATATATTGGGGGGGGGGGAGGAAAAGAAAACCCTACAGAAAATAAAAAAATTATACTGAAGAATATATTTAAAAACCAATCTTAACGCCGCTTGGGGCTCCCCGCAGCGTGGGTGGGGGGGTGGGTGGGGGGGGAGAGCTGCATGCTGGTAAACATTAAAACAACCCCCCCCTGCCCGTGGTGTTCGCCCTGCCCCCCCCCACCGCACTCTCCCCGAAATGTCCCTCCCCCACGTTTCTACCGTTTTTGCATGGGTTGGTTTGTACAAATTTACATTAAAAAGGAAAACGAAACGAAACGCAAAGCGCAGTGAGTGTGATGCCTGGGGCAGGGGGGGGGGGTCGGCTCTGGGGGGGGGGAGCTCTGCCCGGAATTGGGGGGGGTTGGGTCCCCCCCCATGGGAGGAAATGGGACCCCCGCCCCGGCGCCGGGGCCTGCGGAACTGCCCGCCACTGGATGGACTCAGCGCCGCGGGGCGGGGGGGGGGCGTGTGTGTGTCATCCCCCCCCCCCCGGGAACTGATGGGGGAGGGGGGGGGTCTTCCACCTGGGGACCCAGGAGTCCGGGAGGGGGGGGGAGGGGCTGCATCTTTCCACCCTCTAACACCCCCCCCCCCTCTCCCGTGTGCTGTGGGTGAGCCCCGCCCCGCCCCTTTCAGGGGGTGGGGGAGGAGGGGCCTGAACCGCCCCTTTAAGATGATTATTATTTGTCCGCCGACGCGCCTCCCCTTTAAGGCTCCGCTGTCATGACGGCCCCGCCGCGAGGGGGGGGGGGGCGGGGGCTTCCCTCCTTCCCCTTTTAAGGCGGCCGGGTATTAATTCCCCTCCGACGCGCCCCTTTCAGGACCTCCCCTTTAAGAGGGGCCGGTTTCCTGCCCGCCGACAGAGCCCCGCCCCGCCCCTTTCAGGCGGTGACGCAGGCGGTGACGCGACGGAAGGGGCGGGGCGCGGCGCCATGGCGGAGCTGGACTTGCTGGGCTCCATCCTCAGCGCCATGGAGCGGCCGCCCGGGCTGGGCGACCAGGAGACGCGGCGCCGCGCGCGAGGTCAGGGGCCGCGGGGGCGGGGGGCGAGGAGCGGGGGGGCGAGGAGCGCCCCGCCCACCGCGTCACAGCCCCTGGCCCCGCCCACCGGGTCAGAACCTCGCCCCGGGACACAGCCCCGCCCCAAGCCCCGCCCAGCGCCCCTGGCCCCGCCCACCCATGCTAAGCCCCGCCCCGCGCCTCATGGCCCCGCCCCCTGGACAGAACCTGCCCTGTAGCCCCGCCCAGCGCCTCATGGCCCCGCCCCCTGGACAGAACCTGCCCTGTAGCCCCGCCCCCATACAAAGCCCCGCCCAGCGCCTCGTGGCCCCGCCCACCGGGACAGAACCTGCCCTGTAGCCCCGCCCAGCGCCTCATGGCCCCGCCCACCGGGACAGAACCTCGCCCCGGGACACAGCCCCCATGCTAAGCCCCGCCCAGCGCCTCGTGGCCCCGCCCACCGGGACAGAACCTGCCCTGTAGCCCCGCCCAGCGCCTCATGGCCCCGCCCACCGGGACAGAACCTCGCCCCGGGACACAGCCCCCATGCTAAGTCCCGCCCCGCACCTCATGGCCCCGCCCACCGGGTCAGAACCTCGCCCTGGGACACGGTTCCGCCCCAAGCCCCGCCCAGCGCCCCTGGCCCCGCCCACCCATGCTAAGCCCCGCCCCGCGCCTCATGGCCCCGCCCCCTGGACAGAACCTGCCCTGTAGCCCCGCCCAGCGCCTCATGGCCCCGCCCCCTGGACAGAACCTGCCCTGTACCAGCAGAACCTGCCCTGTAGCCCCGCCCAGCGCCTCGTGGCCCTGCCCCCTGGACAGAACCTGCCCTGTAGCCCCGCCCCCATGCTAAGCCCCGCCCAGCGCCTCGTGGCCCCGCCCACCGGGAACAGAACCTGCTCTGTACTGCTCTGTAGCCCCACCCCCATGCTAAACCCCGCCCCACACCTCATGGCCCCGCCCCCTGGACAGAGAACCGCCCCAAGGCCCCATCTCAGAGCCCCGCCCTGTAGCCCCCCCCCCTCCCCGGTACCCACCACCCGCCCACCCATCCCCTGCCCAGCTCACCGTGGCCCTGACATCACCCCCACCCCCGTATCCATATGGCCCTGACCTCGGGGGAGGGGTGTTATAGGGACCGGGCTATAAATAGACACGGGGCTGGGGGAGGGACTGGGCTATCAACACACAGGGAGATGGGGGAAGGGCACTCTAGAACCCAGGAGTCCGGGCTCCCACCCTCTCCCCGCTCTGCCCCCCAGACCCTGAGCTGCTGATTCTCTCGCCCTGGCAGAACAAGCCGCCCGGCTGAAGAAGCTGCAGGAGCAGGAGAAGCGGCAGAAGGTGGAGTTCAGAAAGAGGGTGAGTGACCCACCGAGGCAGCCATGGGGCCGGGTGGGAGCCGGCGCCCCCCAGAGGGGACAGGCCCCTGCCCCGTTCCCCGCCCCCCTGAGCCAGCCAGTCCCTGCCCTGGGGCCGGGGGGGAGCCGGCGCCCCCCAGAGGGGACAGGCCCCTGCCCCGTTCCCCGCCCCCCTGAGCCAGCCAGTCCCTGCCCTGGGGCCGGGTGGGAGCCGGCGCCCCCCAGAGGGGACAGGCCCCTGCCCCGTTCCCCGCCCCCCTGAGCCAGCCAGTCCCCGCCCTGGGGCTGGGGGGGAGCCGGCGCCCCCTAGAGGGGACAGGCCCCTGCCCCATTCCCCGCCCCCCTGAGCCAGCCAGTCCCCGCCGTGGGGCCGGGGGGGAGCCGGCGCCCCCCGGAGGGGACAGGCCCCTGCCCCGTTCCCCGCCCCCCTGAGCCAGCCAGTCCCCGCCCTGGGGCCGGGGGGGAGCCGGCGCCCCCCAGAGGCGACAGGCCCCTGCCCCATTCCCCGCCCCCCTGAGCCAGCCAGTCCCCGCCCTGGGGCCGGGGGGGAGCCGGCGCCCCCCTGAGGCGACAGGCCCCTGCCCCATTCCCCGCCCCCCTGAGCCAGCCAGTCCCTGCCCTGGGGCCGGGGGGGAGCCGGCGCCCCCCAGAGGGGACAGGCCCCTGCCCCATTAACCCCCCCTGAGCTTTCCCTTCCGTCTCCCTTTGCAGATGGAGAAGGACGTGTCTGATTTCATCCAAGACAGCGCACAGACCAAAAAGAAATTCCAGCCCATGAACAAGCTAGAACGCAGCATCCTGTGAGGCTCCCGGGCGGAGGGGGAGGTGCCGCCACGTGTGGGGTGGGGGGCATCTCACTGCTGGGAGAGGGGTCCCTGGGTAACCGGCCGCCCCGCCCCAGAGGTGGCTGCATCTCACTGCTGGGAGAGGGGTCCCTGGGTAACCGGCCGCCCCGCCCCAGAGGTGGGCGCATCTCAGCGCCGGGCGAGGGGTCCCCGAGTAACCGGCCGCTCTGCCCCAGAGGTGGCTGCATCTCAGCGCCGGGCGAGGGGTCCCCGGGTAACCGGCCGCACTGCCCCAGAGGTGGCTGCATCTCAGCGCCGGGCGAGGGGTCCCTGGGTAACCGGCCGCCCCGCCCCAGAGGTGGGCGCATCTCAGCGCCGGGCGAGGGGTCCCTGGGTAACCGGCCGCCCCGCCCCAGAGGTGGCTGCATCTCAGCGCCAGGCGAGGGGTCTTTGGGTCCAGCCCCTGGAACGTTTGCTCCGTGTGTCAGTAAATCGAGTTCTCCCCTCGCTCGCGCCCCAGGCACGACGTGGTGGAAGTGGCCGGCCTGACGTCCTTCTCCTTCGGTGACGATGAGGAGAGTCGTTATGTCATGATCTTTAAGAAGGTGAGCGACACTCCCCCCCCATCCCCAGCCCCCACTCCCCTCCCAGAACCGGGGAGAGAACCCAGGAGTCCTGGCTCCCAGCCCCCCCTGCTCTGACCCACCAGCCCCCACTCCCCTCCCAGAGCCAGGGAGAGAACCCAGGAGTCCTGGCTTCCAGCCTCCCCTGCTCTGACCCACCAGCCCCCACTCCCCTCCCAGAGCCAGGGAGAGAACCCAGGAGTCCTGGCTCCCAGCCCCCCTGCTCTGACCCACCAGCCCCCACTCCCCTCCCAGAGCTGGGGAGAGAACCCAGGCGTCCTGGCTCCCAGCCCCCTGCTGTAACCCACCAGCCCCCACTCCCCTCCCAGAGCCGGGGAGAGAACCCAGGCGTCCTGGCTCCCTCGCGCTGTGGGGCTGGGGCTCAGGTGGGGGCAGCGTGCGGGAAGCCCTCGGGGCCATGGGGTGGCTCACGCTCTGCCCCCCGCCCCCCAGGAGTTCGCCCCGTCGGACGAGGAGCTGGAGGCCTATCGCTGTGGGGAGGAATGGGACCCACAGCGGGCCGAGGAGAAACGCCGCCTCAAGGTGTGTGTGGGGGGCCCCCCCAGGCTGTGCTGGGAGGGATTTGGGGGGGGCTGGGGCATCTTTCCCCCCATCTGCCTTTTGGGTGGGCAGGGCTGTGGGGAGGGGGGGTCTTCCCCATGGGCGGGGCCGAGGGGTCACCGCCATCTCTGCGGGGGCGTGTCTTTCTCTGGGTGGGCGGAGCCTCCCTGTGTCAGTGGGCGGGGCTGAGGTGTCACCGCCCACGCCATAGAGGGCGTGTCTTTCTCTGGGTGGGCGTGGCCAGGGTGTCACTTACTCTCTGCGGGGGCGTGTCTTTATCTGGGTGGGTGGGGCCAAGGTGTCATCTCCTCTCTGTAGGGGGGCGTGTCCTTATGTGGGTGGGTGGGGCCTACCAGCATGGGTGGGCGGGGCTGGGGCATGTCCCCTTGTGTGTCCCCCCCCCTCACGCCCCCAGTCCCCCCCCAGGAGCTGGCTCAGAGGGAGGCGGAGCAGGAGGCGCTGAGGGGCCCGGCCGTGGTGAACCCCAACACCGACTACAAGGACAAATACAGTCACCTCATCGGCAAGGAGGCCGCCAAGGACGCCGCCCACACCATGCAGGCCAACAAGGCGTACGGCTGCGGTGAGCGCCGGCCCGGACGCCTGGGTTCTCTGCCCGGCGCTGGGGGGGGAGCGGGGGCTGGGGGGTCGGAGCAGGGGGGCTGGGAGCCAGGACTCCTGGGTTCTCTGTCTGGCGCTGGGAGGGGAGTGGGGTCTGGCGATCAGAGCAGGGGGGGCTGGGAGCCAGGACTCCTGGGTTCTCTCCCTGGCTGAGTGGGGGCTGGTGGGTTAGAGCAGGGGGGCTGGGAGCCAGGACTCCTGGGTTCTCTCCCCGGCTCTGGGAGGGGAGTGGGGGCTGGTGGGGTCAGAGCAGGGGGGCAGGAAGCCCGGACGCCTGGGTTCTCTCCCTGGCTGAGTGGGGGCTGGTGGGTTAGCGCAGGGGGGCTGGGAGCCAGGACTCCTGGGTTCTCTCCCTGGCTCTGGGAGGGGAGAGGGGGCTGGTGGGTTAGAGCAGGGGGACTGGGAGCCAGGACTCCTGGGTTCTCCCCGGCTCTGGGAGGGGAGTGGGGGCTGGTGGGTCAGAGAAGGGGGGGTGGGAGCCAGGACTCCTGGGTTCTCCCCGGCTCTGGGAGGGGAGTGGGGGCTGGTGGGTCAGAGCAGGGGGGGCTGGGAGCCAGGACTCCTGGGTTCTCCCCAGCTCTGGGAGGGGAGTGGAGGCTGGTGGGTGACAGCAGGGGGGGCTGGGAGCCCGGACTCCTGGGTTCACCCCCCGCTCTCCTGTCCAGTTCCCGTGGCGAACAAGCGGGACACGCGCTCCATCGAGGAGGCCATGAACGAGATCCGGGCGAAGAAGCGGCTGCGGCAGAGCGAAGACGAGGGGCCGGGCGGGGCCGGGACCTCCTAGTGCTGGGGGGGGGGCGTCCTGCCCAGAGTGGGGGGGCAGGGAGCAGATCTCAGGGACTGACCCCAGACCTGCTGCTGTGTGTGAACCTTGCTTGGGGCGTCCCGACTGGCGGGGGAGGGGGCTGCCCTGCCCCCCATGTACCCAGGTAACCCCCCGCCCCCACTATTTACCCGGTAGCCTAGGAGTGATTTTAGGTTTTCAATTGGGGGCGGGGGCGTATTTTAAGTGATTTTGTTTGGAATTGTTTTTTCTCTCCAGCTCGGGGAGGGGGGTGAGTGTGAGCGGGGGGAGGGGAGCCCCCAGCGTGGGCGCGGGGGGGGGGAGTCTATTTTTGGGGTGGGAGGGGGGGAATAGAGATCTGGGTGCAGTGTCGCCTTCCCCCACCTGAGGGCGCCTGGGGCCGCCGTACAGGCTGCAGCATCCCACTCCTGCCACCAGAGGGCACTTGTCAGATTGGGGGGGTCCCCCCTGGGGGGGGTTCACCCCGCATTTCACCTCCCTCCTCCATCCTTGGGGACATTAGACCCCCCCTTATGGGGAAAGGTCCTAGCTCCCGCCATAAGGAGGGTGACGGGGGCCCCATAACCTGTGGGGGGGCAGCATTGGGAATCCGGGGGGGGGGGATGGGAAGGCACCCAGGTATCTCTGGGGTTGGGGGGAGGATCTCTGCGGGGGGGAATCCCTGCCTGTGGGGGTGGGGGGGATTTTAACCTGTTCTCCTTGCTGGGAGCCCCTCAGCTAATTGGGGGTGGGGGGGGGGATTTGCTCGTTATTTAAGTGTAAATAGAATCAATCCCCAGAGCTGCGGTGGGGGGGAGGCCAGATCCCTGCCCATCCTCCCCTTCCCCCTCCCAGCCACGTGTTGTGGGGTATGTGACCCCCCCGCCAGTGGGTGGTAAGGAGGGGGGGCCGTAGGAGCCGCTGTATCGCCCCCAATAAACCCGTCTCTGTTTAATCACGATCCACGCGGCTCCTCCTGCCTGGCTGGGGTTTTGGAGCGACTCTCGGTCTGACCGGGGCTGGGCGCAGCTGTGTGTCAGGTGCCCCGTACCGCACCTACTGGCGATTTCCCCCTCCCGCCCACAGCGCTGGGGACAGCTGGGGCCAGGCTGCCAGGGGTCCCGGCGGGAGCTGTTGGGACAGGAACGGCCGCTGCTAGAGCCACCCCCTGCTCGCCCCACGGCATCCACTGCTCCCTTGTGGGGGCAGAACTCCTCTGTCCCTCCCTCCTTGCGTCCCCCTCCCAGAGCGGGGGAGAGAACCCAGGAGTCCTGGCTCCCAGCCCCCCCTGCTCTAACCCCCCAGCCCCCACTCCCCTCCCAGAGCCGGGGAGAGAACCCAGGAGTCCTGGCTCCCAGCCCCCCCTGCTCTAACCCCCCAGCCCCCACTCCCCTCCCAGAGCCGGGGAGAGAACCCAGGAGTCCTGGCTCCCAGCCCCCGCTGCTCTAACCCCCCCCCCCCGAGTTCAATTGAACCCAGGCGTCCGGGCCCCAGGGAAAGAACCACACCCAGTCGCTGCGTGTCCAGGTGCCTTTATTCAGAGCTTCGCCCCCCAGCCGCCGTGGGAAGATGGGGCTGGACCCAGTGTCGCCGCTGGCACTCGCTGGTCGCATCGCGCTGTCCTGGGGGGAGCCCCGGTGCTGAGGGTCCAGGCCCCGCCCCGTCCCTCCGGTGCCGCCCCCGGCCATGGGGCAGGGCCGTGCCGACGCTGGGGGGGGGGGGGGCAGCCGTGGGGCTCACTTGGCCAGGGGGTTCCTGAACTTGCGCCCGGCGAAGTGAGCTTTGTCGCCCAGGGCCTCCTCGATCCTGGGGGGAGACGGGGGGGTGAGCTGGGGGGGGAGATGGGCCCCTGCCCCATTCCCCGCCCCCCCTGAGCCAGCCAGTCCCCGCCCTGGGGCCGGGGGGGAGTCGGCGCCCCCCAGAGGGGA
This sequence comes from Mauremys mutica, assembly GCF_020497125.1. Classification (NCBI taxonomy): domain Eukaryota; kingdom Metazoa; phylum Chordata; order Testudines; family Geoemydidae; genus Mauremys; species Mauremys mutica. The sequence goes on from NW_025422919.1 coordinate 378,609, forward strand.
CAGGCCCCTGCCCCATTCCCCGCCCCCCTGAGCCAGCCAGTCCCCGCCCTGGGGCCGGGGGGGAGCCGGCGCCCCCCAGAGGGGACAGGCCCCTGCCCCATTCCCTGCCCCCCTGAGCCAGCCAGTCCCTGCCCTGGGGCCGGGGGGGAGCCGGTGCCCCCCAGAGGGGACAGGCCCCTGCCCCATTCCCCGCCCCCCTGAGCCAGCCAGTCCCCGCCCTGGGGCCAGGGGGGAGCCGGCGCCCCCCGGAGGGGACAGGCCCCTGCCCCATTCCCCGCCCCCCCGAGCCAGCCAGTCCCCGCCCTGGGGCCGGGTGGGAGTCGGCGCCCCCCAGAGGGGACAGGCCCCTGCCCCATTCCCCACCCCCCTGAGCCAGCCAGTCCCTGCCCTGGGGCCGGGGGGGGTCGGTGCCCCCCAGAGGGGACAGGCCCCTGCCCCATTCCCCACCCCCCCGAGCCAGCCAGTCCCCGCCCTGGGGCCGGGGGGGAGCCGGCGCCCCCCAGAGGGGACAGGCCCCTGCCCCGTTCCCCGGCCCCCTGAGCCAGCCAGTCCCTGCCCTGGGGCCGGGGGGAGCCGGCGCCCCCTAGAGGGGACAGGCCCCTGCCCCATTCCCTGCCCCCCTGAGCCAGCCAGTCCCTGCCCTGGGGCTGGGTGGGAGCCGGCGCCCCCCAGAGGGGCCAGGCCCCTGCCCCATTCCCCGCCCCCCTGAGCCAGCCAGTCCCCGCCCTGGGGCTGGGTGGGAGCCGGCGCCCCCCAGAGGGGCCAGGCCCTGCCTCGTTACCTCATCAGCTGATTGTATTTAGCCAGGCGCTCGGATCGGCAGGGGGCCCCGGTCTTGATCTGTGGGGAGAGGCAGAGCCGGGGTTAGGGGCCGTGGGGGGTGCGGGGAAAAGGGGGTGCAGCCCCCCCGCTGCTCACCTGCCCTGTGCAGAGCCCCACCACCAGGTCGGCGATGAAGGTGTCCTCGGTCTCCCCGGAGCGGTGACTCACCATCACCCCCCAGCCATTGCTCTGCGCCAGCTTGCACCTGGAAGGGAACCGGGGCGGGGGGTCCGTCAGTGCAGCTGTGCGGGGGGGTGTTATCCAAACCTAACCCGCTCCCCCCACACTGCAACCCTCCTGACATGTGCTACCTCGCAGAGAGAGAACCCAGGCGTCCTGGCTCCTAGTCCCCCCCTGCTCTAACCCACCAGCCCCCACTCCCCTCCCAGAGCTGGGGAGAGAACCCAGGAGTCCGGGCTCCCAGCCCCCCCTGCTCTAACCACCAGGCCCCACTCCCCTCCCAGAGCTGGGGAGAGAACCCAGGAGTCCTGGCTCCCAGCCCCCGCTGCTCTGACCCACCAGGCCCCACTCCCCTCCCAGACCTGGGGAGAGAACCCAGGAGTCCTGGCTCCCAGCCCCCCTGCTCTAACCCACCAGCCCCCACTCCCCTCCCAGAGCCGGGGAGAGAACCCAGGAGTCCTGGCTCCCAGCCTCCTCCCCGCTCTAACCCACCAGCCCCCACTCCCCTCCCAGAGCTGGGGAGAGAACCCAGGAGTCCGGGCTCCCAGCCCCCCCCTGCTCTAACCACCAGGCCCCACTCCCCTCCCAGAGCTGGGGAGAGAACCCAGGAGTCCTGGCTCCCAGCCCCCCCTGCTCTGACCCACCAGGCCCCACTCCCCTCCCAGAGCTGGGGAGAGAACCCAGGAGTCCTGGCTCCCAGCCCCCCTGCTCTAACCCACCAGCCCCCACTCCCCTCCCAGAGCCGGGGAGAGAACCCAGGAGTCCTGGCTCCCAGCCTCCTCCCCGCTCTAACCCACCAGCCCCCACTCCCCTCCCAGAGCTGGGGAGAGAACCCAGGAGTCCGGGCTCCCAGCCCCCCCCTGCTCTAACCACCAGGCCCCACTCCCCTCCCAGAGCTGGGGAGAGAACCCAGGAGTCCTGGCTCCCAGCCCCCCCTGCTCTGACCCACCAGGCCCCACTCCCCTCCCAGAGCTGGGGAGAGAACCCAGGAGTCCTGGCTCCCAGCCCCCCTGCTCTAACCCACCAGCCCCCACTCCCCTCCCAGAGCTGGGGAGAGAACCCAGGAGTCCTGACTCCCAGCCCCCCTGCTCTAACCCACCAGTCCCTACTCCCCTCCCAGAGCCGGGGAGAGAACCCAGGAGTCCTGGGTCCCGGACCCCCTGCTCTAACCCACCAGCCCCCACTCCCCTCCCAGAGCCGGGGAGAGAACCCAGAAGTCCTGGCTCCCAGCCCCCCCCCTTGCTCTAACCCACCAGCCCCCACTCCCCTCCCAGAGCCGGGGAGAGAACCCAGGAGTCCTGGTTCCCGGACCCCCTGCTCTAACCCACCAGCCCCCACTCCCCTCCCAGAGCCGGGGAGAGAACCCAGAAGTCCTGGCTCCCAGCCCCCCCCCTTGCTCTAACCCACCAGCCCCCACTCCCCTCCCAGAGCCGGGGAGAGAACCCAGGAGTCCTGGTTCCCGGACCCCCTGCTCTAACCCACCAGCCCCCACTCCCCTCCCAGCGCTGGGAGAGAACCCAGGCGTCCTGGCTCCCCGGGCCCGGTTTGAGCTGGACGGGGCGGCGGGGGCTCACGCCTGGATGGACTCGGTGACGGAGCCGATCTGGTTGACTTTGAGCAGGAGGCAGTTGCAGGCTTTCAGCTCCACGGCCTTCTGGATGCGCTTGGGGTTCGTCACCGTCAGGTCGTCCCCCACGATCTGGATGGGCACCTGGGTCAGGAACTTCCGCCAGGTCTCCCAGTCGTCCTGGTCGAAGGGGTCCTCGATGGACACCACTGGGGGGCAGAGACGGGGTCAGACCCAGCCCCCCGGCCCCACTCCCCGCCCCGGGGCCGGGGGGAGCCGGGCCAGGCCGCTCACCGGGGTAGTTCTTGATGAAGCTCTGGTACAGCTCGCCCAGCTTCTCCCCGCTGATGTGGCGCCCGGGGTCGTCGGGGGATTTGAAGTCCAGGTCGTATTTCCCGCTGCGGAAGAACTCGGAGGCGGCGACGTCCATCCCGATCACCACCTTGTCGGGGTACCCGGCCTTCTCGATGGCCGACTTCAGCAGCTCCAGCGCTGGGCAGGAGGAGAACACGCCGCGGCTCAGCCCTAGACACAGGTGCGGTGCCCTGCCCCAGAGCTGGGCGCATCTCGGCGCCGGGTGAGGGGTCCCTGGGTAACCGGCCGCCCCACCCCAGAGGTGGGCGCATCTCAGCACCGGGCGAGGGGTCCCTGGGTAACCGGCCGCCCCACCCCAGAGCTGGGCGCATCTCAGCCCCGGGCGAGAGGTCCCTGGGTAACCGGACGCCCCGGCCCCAGAGGTGGGCGCATCTCAGCGCCGGGCGAGGGGTCCCTGGGTCACCGGCCGCCCCGCCCCAGAGGTGGCTGCATCTCAGCACCGGGCGAGGAGTCCCTGGGTAACCGGCCGCCCCGCCCCAGAGGTGGGCGCATCTCAGCGCCGGGCGAGGGGTCCCTGGGTAACCGGCCGCCCCGCCCCAGAGGTGGGCGCATCTCAGTGCCGGGCGAGGGGTCCCCGGGTAACCGGCCGCCCCGCCCCAGAGGTGGGCGCATCTCAGCGCCGGGCGAGGGGTCCCTGGGTAACCGGCCGCCCCGCCCCAGAGGTGGCTGCAGCTCAGCGCCGGGTGAGGGGTCCCTGTGAGCGCAGGAGACCCCAGCAGGCCGTGACCTTTCCTGGCCCAGCAACGTTCACTGGGCTCCCTGCGGCTCCGGTTACCAGCAGCTGCACTAATTATGGCTGCGACATTTGACGAGGGAATCGGGGGCTGAGGCTAAAACCCAGCCTGAGAGAGTCTTGAAACCCAACCGCAGCCCTGTAAGCAGCTGCTGTCCTCTTCCTGTCAATCCGCAGCCAGGGGGAGAACCCAGGAGTCCGGGCTCCCAGCCCACCCTGCTCTGACCCACCAGCCCCCACTCCCCTCCCAGAGCCGGGGCGGGAACCCAGGCGTCCGGTACCTTCGTTGTTCTCCAGGATGTTGGGGGCGAAGCCGCCCTCGTCCCCCACGTTGGTGGCGTCCTTGCCGTACTTGGCCTTGATGACGCCCTTCAGGTTGTGGTAGACCTCGGCCCCGATGCGCATGGCCTCCTTGAAAGTGGCCGCCCCCACCGGCAGGATCATGAACTCCTGCATGGCCAGCTTGTTCCCCGCGTGCGAGCCCCCGTTGATCACGTTGAACGCCTGCCCGGGGTGGGGGGGGAAGGGGGTCAGCATAGAACCCAGGCGTCCTGGTCCCCAGCCCCTCATGCTCTAAGCCCCCAGCCCCACTCCCCTCCCAGAGCCGGGGAGAGAACCCAGGAGTCCTGGCTCCCAGCGCCCCTGCTCTAACCACCAGCCCCCACTCCCCTCCCAGAGCCGGGGAGAGAACCCAGGAGTCCTGGCTCCCAGCCCCCCCTGCTCCAACCCACCAGTCCCCACTCCCGTCCCAGAGCCGGGGAGAGAACCCAGGAGTCCTGGCTCCCAGCGCCCCCTGCTCTAACCCAGCAGCCCCCACTCCCCTCCCAGAGCCGGGGAGAGAACCCAGGAGTCCTGGCTCCCAGCGCCCCCTGCTCTAACCCAGCAGCCCCCACTCCCCTCCCAGAGCCGGGGAGAGAACCCAGGAGTCCTGGCTCCCAGCCCCGCCTGCTCCAACCCACCAGCCCCCACTCCCCTCCCAGAGCCGGGGAGAGAACCCAGGAGTCCTGGCTCCCAGCCCCCGCGCTCTGACCCACCAGCCCCCACTCCCCTCCCAGAGCCTGGGAGAGAACCCAGGAGTCCTGGCTCCCAGCCCCCACTGCTCTAACCACCAGCCCCCACTCCCCTCCCAGAGCCGGGGAGAGAACCCAGGAGTCCTGGCTCCCAGCCCCCCCTGCTCTAACCCACCAGCCCCCACTCCCGTCCCAGAGCCGGGGAGAGAACCCAGGAGTCCTGGCTCCCAGCCCCCGCGCTCTGACCCACCAGCCCCCACTCCCCTCCCAGAGCCGGGGAGAGAACCCAGGAGTCCTGGCTCCCAGCCCCCCCGCTCTGACCCACCAGCCCCCACTCCCCTCCCCGAGGAACCCTGGCGTCCGGGGGGCTCTCACCGGAACGGGCAGGATGAGCTCTGCGTTGCCAGCCAGGTCGGCGATGTGGCGGTACAGGGGCACCCCCTTTTCCGCGGCCCCGGCCTTGCACACCGCCAGAGACACCCCCAGGATGGCGTTGGCCCCAAACTTGGCTGTGGGTGGAGACGGACGGGATTAGCTCCCCCCCCACACACCCTGCAGTCAGGTAACGGGGGGGGGATCAGCGGTTTGGGGAAGGGGCCGGAGGGGGGATTGGGGGCTGGCACAGGGTCGGTGGCGATGCCTCTCACTCACATTTGTTCTCTGTCCCGTCCAGATCGATCATGAGTTTGTCGATTTTCTCCTGCTCCACAACACTGAGTTTCTGTGGGGCGGGGGGGGGGACAGTGGGGAGACGGGGGTCACACAGGCACCTTGGGTAGCCGCCCCCCACATCCCCACCCTCCATCTAGGACACCTCACACTGCAGCCCCCCAGACACCGTCCTATACACAGCCAGCCTATTCCACCCAGGGACCCCCTGCCCCATATCTAGCTCCCTCCGCCCGCTAACCCCACTCCTGGGCCCCCCTCCAGTACCCAGAGACGCCCTCCCTAGGTACCCCCATGCCCTCTGGGCGTCCCCCCCCATAGCCAGGTACCCCTCCATGCCCACGTCCTGCCCAGACCCCCGACACAGGAGCACCCCCTACAGGCACGAGCGGGGGGTCGTTACCTTCTCCAGCAGGGCCGGCGCAATGATTTTGTTGATGTGCTCAACGGCCTTCAGCACCCCTGGCGGGAGGAGGACAGAGATGTGGGACCCAGCTGGTCTCTACTGGCCCCCACCCGTCCGAGCTGGCCGCCCGGGCCATTGCCATTTGGGCAAGCCCAGGTTTCCATGGGATGTCCTGGGACTTCGTTTGAGATCAGGAGCTTTATTTAAATTAACTAACTATATTCTAACGAACTAACAAACCACCCAAGACTGCACCAGCCAGCACTTTTAACCAGCCAATGAGCCAACAAATCCATTAAATCAGTCAACCAATGAATGAACCGGTCAACCCAACCAACCAGTGACCTCCCAGCCAACCAGCCAATGAAGCTCTCAGTCGAGGCTACCAACCAGCCAACCAATCAACCTCCCGGCCGACCAGCCAACCCTACCAACAACCAGCCAATTCACCTCCCGGCCAACCAGCCAACCCTACCAACAACCTGCCAATTCATCTCCCAGCCAACCAGCCAACCCTACCAACAACCAGCCAATTCACCTCCCGGCCAACCAGCCAACCCTACCAACAACCAGCCAATTCACCTCCCTGCCAACCAGCCAACCCTACCAACAACCTGCCAATTCACCTCCCTGCCAACCAGCCAACCCTACCAACAACCTGCCAATTCACCTCCCGGCCGACCAGCCAACCCTACCAACAACCAGCCAATTCACCTCCCTGCCAACCAGCCAACCCTACCAACAACCTGCCAATTCACCTCCCGGCCGACCAGCCAACCCTACCAACAACCTGCCAATTAACCTCCCGGCCGACCAGCCAACCCTACCAACAACCAGCCAATTCACCTCCCGGCCGACCAGCCAACCCTACCAACAACCAGCCAATTCACCTCCCAGCCCACCAGCCAACCCTACCAACAACCTGCCAATTCACCTCCCGGCCAACCAGCCAACCCTACCAACAACCTGCCAATTAACCTCCTGGCCGACCAGCCAACCCTACTAACAACCTGCCAATTCACCTCCCGGCCAACCAGCCAACCCTACCAACAACCTGCCAATTCACCTCCCGGCCAACCTGCCAACCCTACCAACAACCTGCCAATTAACCTCTCGGCCGACCAGCCAACCCTACCAACAACCTGCCAATTCACCTCTCGGCCGACCAGCCAACCCTACCAACAACCAGCCAATTCACCTCCCGGCCGACCAGCCAACCCTACCAACAACCAGCCAATTCACCTCCCCCAACCAGCCAACCCTACCAACAACCTGCCAATTAACCTCCCGGCCGACCAGCCAACTCTACCAACAACCTGCCAATTCACCTCCCGGCCGACCAGCCAACCCTACCAACAACCAGCCAATTCACCTCCCTGCCAACCAGCCAACCCTACCAACAACCTGCCAATTCACCTCCCGGCCAACCAGCCAACCCTACCAACCAACCTGCCAATTCACCTCCCGGCCGACCAGCCAACCCTACCAACAACCTGCCAATTCACCTCCCGGCCAACCAGCCAACCCTACCAACAACCTGCCAATTCACCTCCCGGCCGACCAGCCAACCCTACCAACAACCTGCCAATTCACCTCCCGGCCGACCAGCCAACCCTACCAACAACCTGCCAATTCACCTCCCGGCCGACCAGCCAACCCTACCAACAACCAGCCAATTCACCTCCCGGCCGACCAGCCAACCCTACCAACAACCTGCCAATTCACCTCCCGGCCAACCAGCCAACCCTACCAACAACCTGCCAATTCACCTCCCGGCCGACCAGCCAACCCTACCAACAACCTGCCAATTCACCTCCCGGCCGACCAGCCAACCCTACCAACCAACCTGCCAATTCACCTCCCGGCCGACCAGCCAACCCTACCAACAACCAGCCAATTCACCTCCCGGCCAACCAGCCAACCCTACCAACAACCTGCCAATTCACCTCCCGGCCAACCAGCCAACCCTACCAACAACCAGCCAATTAACCAACCAGCCAACCCTACCATCAACCTGCCAATTCAGCTCCCGGCCAACCAGGCAACCCTACCAACAACCAGCCAATTCACCTCCCGGCCGACCAGCCAACCCTACCAACAACCAGCCAATTCACCTCCCGGCCGACCAGCCAACCCTACCAACAACCAGCCAGTTCACCTCCCGGCCCACCAGCCAACCCTACTAACAACCAGCCAGTTCACCTCCCGGCCAACCAGCGAACCCTACCAACAACCAGCCAATTCACCTCCCAGCCGACCAGCCAACCCTACTAACAACCTGCCAATTAGCCTCCCGGCCAACCAGCCAACCCACCAATGAACCAGTCAACCAGCCAATCAACCTCTCAGCCGACCAGCCAACCCTACCAACAACCAGGCAATTAACCTCCCGGCCAACCAGCCAACCCTACTAACAACCAGCCAATTCACCTCCCGGCCAACCAGCCAACCCTACCAACAACCAGCCAATTCACCTCCCGGCCAACCAGCCAACCCTACCAACAACCAGCCAATTCACCTCCCGGCCAACCAGCCAACCCTACCAACAACCAGCCAATTCACCTCCCGGCCAACCAGCCAACCCTACCAACAACCAGCCAATTCACCTCCCGGCCAACCAGCCAACCCTACCAACAACCAGCCAATTCACCTCCCGGCCAACCAGCCAACCCTACCAACAACCTGCCAATTAACCTCCCGGCCAACCAGCCAACCCTACCATCAACCTGCCAATTCACCTCCCGGTCAACCAGCCAACCCTAACAACAACGTGCCAATTAACCTCCCGGCCAACCAGCCAACCCTACCAACAACCTGCCAATTCACCTCCCAGCCGACCAGCCAACCCTACTAACAACCTGCCAATTAGCCTCCCGGCCAACCAGCCAACCCTACCAACCAACCCGCCAATTCACCTCCCGGCCAACCACCCAACCCTACCAACAACCTGCCAATTAACCTCCTGGCCAACCCTACCAACCAACCTGCCAATTAACCTCCTGGCCAACCCTACCAACAACCTGCCAATTCACCTCCTAGCCAACCAGCCAACCCTACCAACAACCTGCCAATTCACCTCCCGGCCAACCAGCCAACCCTACCAACCAACCTGCCAATTAACCTCCCGGCCAACCTGCCAACCCTACCAACAACCTGCCAATTAACCTCCCAGCCAACCAGCCAACCCTACCAACAACCTGCCAATTCACCTCCCGGCCGACCAGCCAACCCTACCAACAACCTGCCAATTCACCTCCCTGCCAACCAGCCAACCCTACCAACAACCTGCCAATTAACCTCCCGGCCAACCAGCCAACCCTACCAACAACCTGCCAATTCACCTCCCGGCCAACCAGCCAACCCTACCAACAACCTGCCAATTCACCTCCCGGCCAACCAGCCAACCCTACCAACCAACCCGCCAATTAACCTCCCTGCCAACCAGCCAATCCTACCAACCAACCTGCCAATTAGCCTCCTGGCCAACCAGCCAACCCTACCAACAACCTGCCAATTAACCTCCCTGCCAACCAGCCAATCCTACCAACCAACCTGCCAATTAGCCTCCTGGCTAACCCTACCAACAACCTGCCAATTAACCTCCCGGCCAACCAGCCAACCCTACCAACAACCTGCCAATTAACCTCCCGGCCATCCAGCCAACCCTACCAACCAACCAGGCAATGACCCTCTTGGCCACCCGTAAGAACAAGTCAATAACACCCCCCTGAGTCTATGGGCCTCTCCCAGGGGCTAGTGTCCACAACTCCTGCTGGGATGACTGGAAACGCCCCCCCGGCCCCGCCCCAACACGGGGTCAAGGTTTGTATCACCTCCGGGCGTCCGTCCAACAAGCGGCAGCACCTTGGAGGAGCCCAGGCCTGGCTGTGGATGGAGGGCGGAAGGGGAGGTCTGTGGGGAGGGAGGGATAAACGATCCCACCCCCCGGTTACCGTCAGCCCCCTCCCCCGACGGCCCCTCACCTTTGCCCAGGTATCGGGACTTGTCCCCGTCCCGCAGCTCCAGCGCCTCGTAGATACCGGTGGAGGCACCACTGGGGACGGCGGCCCGGAAACGACCTGTGGGGGGGGAGAAGCAGGGGGAGTAACTCCTGTGGGTTCCCCCCACGGCCGGGAGAGCCTGACCCCCACCAGCCCCCCTCCCATCCTGCCTTGGGATCCCCCACCCTGTCCCCATGGGAACCCCCCAACGCCACACCCCAGTTCTCCCCCCCCCCACGCACCCTTAGCCGTGTGCAGATCCACCTCGACCGTGGGGTTCCCACGGGAGTCCAGGATCTCGCGGGCGTAGATCTTCTGGATGGACATGGCTGGTGGGAGGAAAAAAGAGGGGGCTCGGAACAGCACATGCCCAAGGCTTGTCCTCCCCCTACACATCCCCCACTCCCCTCCCAGAGCCGGGGAGAGAACCCAGGCGTCCTGGCTCCCAGCCCCCCCTGCTCTGACCCACCAGCCCCCACTCCCCTCCCAGAGCCGGGGTGAGAACCCAGGAGTCCTGGCTCCCAGCCCCACCCACCCGAGACCCTCTCTCCAATCCAGAGCATGTCCGACCCCTTTAACATTCACACCTCCACACACACCCTGGGCAGCTGCCAGGGTTAAAAATAGACTCACGCACACTCGGAGGCCCGGCCAGTGGAGAAAGAGGTCACCCCCTGACCTGCGAGTGGGGCCCAGACAGGGACAGGCCCTGGCCTCCCCGACCCCCAGCCCTGCCGGTGCCCCTCACTCTCGACCCGCAGCCCCTACCAGCCCAGCCCTGCCGGTGCCCCTCACTCCCGACCTGCAGCCCCTGCTAGCCCAGCACTGCCCCCCCAAGCCCTGCTGGTGCCCCTCACTCCCGACCCGCAGCCCCTACCAGCCCAGCCCTGGCCCCCGACCTCTGCCGGTGCCCCTCACTCCCGACCCGCAGCCCCTGCTAGCCCAGCCCTGCCCCCCCCAGCCCTGCTGGTGCCCCTCACTCCTGCGCCTCCAAAGGGGAATAGACCAGAGGGGAGGACCCTGGCCCTGGCCCTCACTTGGTTGGGTCTCGTCTCCGGTCGGTGGCTGTCAGGGGGGGTGGGCAGCTGACAGTGCCCGGGCGGTAGCTGCCCCCTCCCTTTTATACCCGAGGTCCCCGGCATCCTCCGCCCACCCGGGCCCAGTTAGGGACTGTCTGTAAGTGTCCTGCCTGTGTGGGGACGGGCCAACCCCCAGACGGGCCGTTGGCACCCGCACAAATATGCAGCCGCTTGAACGATCCCAGCGTCCCTCACGCACAGCACACCCCGCCCCCCAGGGCCAGGGAGAGAACCCAGGAGTCCTGGCTCCCAGCTCCCCCTGCTCTGACCCACCAGCCCCCATTCCCCTCCCAGAGCCGGGGAAGAGAACCCAGGAGTCCTGGCTCGCTGCTCCCCCTGCTCTAACCACCAGCCCCCACTCCCCTCCCAGAGCCGGGCAGAGAACCCAGGAGTCCTGGCTCCCAGCCCCCCCTGCTCTAACCACCAGCCCCCCCTCCCCTCCCCTCCCAGTGCTGGGGAGAGAACCCAGGAGTCCTGGCTCCCAGCCCACCCTGCTCTGACCCACCAGCCCCCACTCCCCTCCCAGAGCCGGGGAGAGAACCCAGGAGTCCGGGCTCCCCCCCTGCTCTAACCCACCAGCCCCCACTCCCCTCCCAGAGCCGGGGAGAGAACCCCGGAGTCCTGGCTCCCAGCCCCCCCCTGCTCTGACCCACCAGCCCCCGCTCCCCTCCCAGAGCCGGGGAGAGAACCCAGGAGTCCTGGCTCCCAGCCCCCCCTGCTCTAACCACCAGCCCCCCATCCCCTCCCAGAGCCAGGGAGAGAATCAGGCACTGGGGCATTCGGGGGCCCCCCCCTTGTCTGGCAGGTTATTAGCCATGGGTGCCTCAGGGACGTTCACCTGAGGGGCACTGTGGTGGGGAGGGACGGGGGTCGCCCTGTACCCATCTGACCAGGACGAGATTCTGGGGGTCGGCTGGGAGGGGCAGGGGCCTGGTGCAGACAAGGAAGCAGGTGAGATTTGACCCTCATCCTGTGCACAGCCCCTTCCCCGGGCTGGACAAGGCCCCACGTCTCTGCCCCACACACCGCTCGGGGGCCACTGGGGCAGCTCCCAGAACCCCACAGCCCCACGGCTCCCCCCCGGCCCCAGGGCAGGGACTGGCCGGCTCAGGGGGGCGGGAATGGGGCAGGGGCCTGTCCCCTCTGGGGGGCGCCGGCTCCCCCCCGGCCCCAGGGTGGGGACTGGCCGGCTCAGGGGGGCGGGAATGGGGCAGGGGCCTGTCCCCTCTGGGGGGCGCCGGCTCCCCCTGGCCCCAGGGCGGGGACTGGCTGGCTCAGGGGGGCAGGGAATGGGGCAGGGGCCTGTCCCCTCTGGGGGGAGCCGACCCCCCCCCCGGCCCCAGGGCAGGGACTGGCTGGCTCAGGGGGGTGGGGAATGGGGCAGGGGCCTGTCCCCTCTGGGGGGCGCTGGCTCCCACCCGGCCCCAGGGCAGGGACTGGCTGGCTCAGGGGGGTGGGGAATGGGGCAGGGGCCTGTCCCCTCTGGGGGGCGCCGGCTCCCCCCCGGCCCCAGGGCAGGGACTGGCTGGCTCAGGGGGGCGGGAATGGGGCAGGGGCCTGTCCCCTCTGGGGGGCGCCGGCTCCCCCTGGCCCCAGGGCGGGGACTGGCTGGCTCAGGGGGGCGGGGAATGGGGCAGGGGCCTGTCCCCTCTGGGGGGCGCCGGCTCCCACCCGGCCCCAGGGCAGGGACTGGCTGGCTCAGGGGGGCGGGGAATGGGGCAGGGGCCTGTCCCCTCCGGGGGGCGCCGGCTCCCACCCGGCCCCAGGGCGGGGACTGGCTGGCTCAGGGGGGCGGGAATGGGGCAGGGGCCTGTCCCCTCTGGGGGGCGCCGGCTCCCCCTGGCCCCAGGGCGGGGACTGGCTGGCTCAGGGGGGCGGGGAATGGGGCAGGGGCCTGTCCCCTCTGGGGGGCGCCGGCTCCCCCCCGGCCCCGGGGCAGGGACTGGCTGGCTCAGGGGGGCAGGGAATGGGGCAGGGGCCTGTCCCCTCTGGGGGGCGCCGGCTCCCCCCTGGCTCCAGGGCAGGGACTGGGTGGCTCAGGGGGGCGGGGAATGGGGCAGGAGCCTGTCCCCTCTGGGGGGCGCCGGCTCCCCCCCGGCCCCAGGGCGGGGACTGGCTGGCTCAGGGGGGCGGGAAATGGGGCAGGGGCCTTACATGACCCAGGCAGCCCTCCCAGGGGCTGGTCTTTCCCCGTTGCTCCCTCCTATGGGGGGCAGGGGATCCCCACCCCCACCCCACCTCTCCAGACAGCCGGGCCCTTTGGACTGTCTCTCTAGCCCTATATTTAGCCCCACGGCGAGTGCGCTAAAGGTCAGAGATCCAGGCCGCCCATTCCAAGCAGCGGGGAAAGGACACGGCAACCCGAGACGCTCGCCTCACATAGCGCGTGGGGGGGGGGCCCGTCCCGGGGCTGCTGGGATGCAGGGGTCTGGGAGGACACTGCAGGGGACGGGGGTCTCCATCCATCCGCACCAGCCCCACTGAGACCCTGACCCCTGAATGCATCACGCTGCCCTGTCTGGTCGTCAGAGCAGGGGGGCTGGGGGCCCGGACGCCTGGGTTCTCTCCCCGGCTCTGGGAGGGGAGTGGGGGCTGGTGGGTCAGAGCAGAGAGGGCTGGGAGCCAGGACTCCTGGGTTCTCTCCCCGGCTCTGGGAGGGGAGTGGGGGCTGGTGGGTTAGAGCAGGGGGGCTGGGAGCCAGGACTCCTGGGTTCTCTCCCCGGCACTGGGAGGGGAGTGGGGGCTGGTGGGTTGGAGCGGGGGTGGGGCTGGTAGCCAGGACTCCTGGGTTCTCTCCCCGGCTCTGGGAGGGGAGTGGGGGCTGGTGGGTTGGAGCGGGGGTGGGGCTGGGAGCCAGGACTCCTGGGTTCTCTCCCCGGCTCTGGGAGGGGAGTGGGGGCTGGTGGGTTGGAGCAGGGTGGGCTGGGAGCCAGGACTCCTGGGTTCTCCCCCCTGGCTCTGGGAGGGGAGTGGGGGCTGGTGGGTTGGAGCAGGGGGGGCTGGGGGCCCAGACTCCTGAGTTCTCTCCCCGGCTCTGGGAGGGGAGTGGGGGCGGGTGGGTTGGAGCAGGGGGGGCTGGGAGCCAGGACTCCTGGGTTCTCTCCCCGGCGCTGGGAGGGGAGTGGGGGCTGGTGGGTTGGAGCAGGGGGGGCTGGGGGCCCAGACTCCTGAGTTCTCTCCCCGGCTCTGGGAGGGGAGTGGGGGCGGGTGGGTTGGAGCAGGGGGGGCTGTGAGCCAGGACTCCTGGGTTCTCTCCCCGGTGCTGGAAGGGGAGCAGGGGCTGGTGGGTTAGAGCAGGGGGGCTGGGAGCCAGGACTCCTGGGTTCTCTCCCCAGTTCTGGGAGGGGAGTGGGGGCTGGTGGGTTAGAGCAGGGGAGGCTGGGAGCCAGGACTCCTGAGTTCTCTCCCCGGCTCTGGGAGGGGAGTGGGGGCTGGTGGGTCAGACCAGGGGGGCTGGGAGCCAGGACTCCTGGGTTCTCTCCCCGGCTCTGGGAGGGGAGTGGGGGCTGGTGGGTTGGAGCGGGGGCGGGAGCCAGGACTCCTGGGTTCTCTCCCACCACACGCCTTTCAGGAGCAGGGGCGCTACCTAGTGGCCATGTCTGGAAATCTACCCAGTTCTTTTTAGCATTATATCTGGTCAAGACTCATTCCTTAATGCTGGGGCAGGGGCCTGTCCCCTCTGGGGGGCGCCGGCTCCCCCCCGGCCCCAGGGCGGGGACTGGCTGGCTCAGGGGGGCGGGGAATGGGGCAGGGGCCTGTCCCCTCTGGGGGGCGCCGGCTCCCCCACCAGCCCCAGGGCGGGGACTGGCCGGCTCCGGCCCGTCTGTTTTCTGCAGGTGACTCAGGCGGCGGGAATGCCCCTGCCCCCTGCAATGCCCGTAGCCCGGACGGGGGGCGTCCTGAGCCCCTGACGGCCGGGCGGGGCCCCCGCTGGCTCCCACAGCGACGGGCCCCGCCCCACGCACCGGGGCACAATTGCACCAGGCCGGGCTGCCAACCGGCTCTGGGGTGTGGACGGGGCGGGCGTGACTCCGGGTCTGGATGGGAGTTGGCAGGAATAAGGGCCCGGGGGGGGGGGAGCGTTCCCTAGCAGTCAGTGCTGGCCCCCCCGGGCTTTGCTGGGGGTGCGGAAGGGACAGAGGCGGCTGCTTTCAAATGAACCCTGCGTCCCTGCAAATTCACAGGACCCGGTGACACCAATCAGGAAGTGAAGCCGAGAGTCCTGGGAAAACTCCAAAGGGGAGAATTACCTGCTCCCAGAGCCGGGGAGAGAACCCAGGAGTCCTGGCTCCCAGCCCCCTCCCCCGCTCTAACCCACCAGCCCCCACTGCCCTCCCAGAGCCGGGGAGAGAACCCAGGAGTCCGGGCTCCCAGCCCCCCCCTGCTCTCCCCTCCCAGAGCTGCTCAGGCTGAGCTGCGGAGGGGGGAAGTGGTTTACTAAGGTCACTTCTGCCGTGGGGCTGCGGGGCCTCTCCCCGCCCAGCCGGCTCCGGGGCCCGAATCCCTGGGCCGCTCCCCGAGAGGCTCCCCTGCTCCCGGCGCCCCCCAGCGGGGACAGGCCCCTGCCCCATTCCCTGCCAGCCCAGCGAGTCAGGGACCCGTCAGCGCCGGGCGTGACTCAGGCCTGGTTCTCCTGCTGGGGCCGCGCCCGCCCTGCGGGGCCCTCGACGCCACCTGTGGGCCCCCGCCCCATTCCTCATGACACCCCGAAATCCTGGGGGGGCCCCGTCACCGGCAGGAGGCAGAGGTGGGCGGGGGTGGGGGAAGGAGGGATCAAGGCCACCCCCCCCAATCACATGCTCCAGGCATCAGGGACACCCACCCCTTCCCCACCAGCCCCCACTCCCCTCCCAGAGCCGGGGAGAGAACCCAGGAGTCCTGGCTCCCAGCCCCCCCTGCTCTAACCCACCAGCCCCCACTCCCCTCCCAGAGCCGGGGGGAGAACCCAGGAGTCCTGGCTCCCAGCCCCCCTGCTCTAACCACCCAGCCCCCAGATGGCCCCCAGGGCTCTTTCTTTCCTATCAGGTCTCAAGGAATCCACAGATCTCTGGGGCTGGATTTACTGCCCCCCAGGAAGGGGCCCTGAGGCAGATCCCCAGTGAAATGGCTGGTCCAGGCACAGAGACCTGCCCCACCACCCCCTGCAGAAAGGGCTGGGCTGGAGGCATAAAATGCTTATCTGGAAGCTAATCAGGCAGGGCTCAGAGTGACTAATCTAATTGGCCCACTGATAAGATAAGGAGCTCAGGGGATACTGAGCCTGGATTTCCCTGGCTGAGAGAGCATGGGCCCAGCGTCCCTGTCACCGGCCGCCCCGCCCCAGAGGTGGGCGCATCTCAGCGCCGGGCGAGGGGTCTCCGGGTAACCGGCCGCCCCGCCCCAGAGGTGGCTGCATCTCAGCGCCGGGCGAGGGGTCTCCGGGTAACCGGCCGCCCTGCCCCAGAGCTGGGCGCATCTCAGCGCCGGGCGAGGGGTCCCTGGGTAACCGGCCGCCCTGCCCCAGAGGTGGCTGCATCTCAGCGCCGGGCGAGGGGTCCCCGGGTAACCGGCCGCCCCGCCCCAGAGCTGGGCGCATCTCAGCGCCGGGCGAGGGGTCCCCGGGTAACCGGCCGCCCCGCCCCAGAGGTGGGCGCATCTCAGCGCCGGGCGAGGGGTCCCTGGGTCACCGGCCGCCCCGCCCCAGAGGTGGGCGCATCTCAGCGCCGGGCGAGGGGTCCCTGGGTAACCGGCCGCCCCGCCCCAGAGGTGGGCGCATCTCAGCGCCGGGCGAGGGGTCCCTGGGTTACCGGCCGCCCCGCCCCAGAGGTGGGCGCATCTCAGCGCTGGGCGAGGGGTCCCTGGGTAACCGGCCGCCCCGCCCCAGAGGTGGCTGCATCTCAGCACCGGGCGAGGGGTCCCTGGGTCACTGGCCGCCCCGCCCCAGAGCTGGGCGCATCCCAGCAGTGCTGGGCCGGGGTGGAGGGGGCCAGCACGGGGCTGTGGGGTTTTGGGGTCACATAGGGCCCTGACCCTATTGCAAGGGGCCCTCTGCGCCCTGACTGGGCCGACCCCTCCCCCCCCGACAGGAAGTGAGACTCTATGCCCCTCCCCCCAGGAAAAAGTTGGGCCGGAGAAGAAGGAACGAAAACTTTTGCAGCCTGTATCCTTCCGCCAAATAGTCCCGCCCGCCCTCTGACGCAGGCGCGGGGACGGGCCAATGGGAGCCCGCCTCTCTGGGCGGGGGGGGCGGTCCCTGCCTATTTTGGGTGCTGTGTGGCCTTGTATGTGTGTGATTGGACATGGGGGGGAGGGGGCGGAGTCACACATGTTAGCATGTCAGCTGTGGGGGGTTCACATGTATGTCTACATGCATGTATTCAACACGTGCTGACATGCATGTCTGTTTTGGCACGGATGGCTCCTGGGTACGGCACACGCCGGGTGTTTGCATGCGGCCGCGTAGGCCCGTGTGCTTTGTCCACGCGTGTGGGGGGGAGGGGAGGGGGAGACTCCGTGTAATGGCGTGTGTGTGTTCACACGTGTCCATGCGTGGCTTTGCTCTGTCTGTGCGCCCGAACACGGGAGCTCTGGCAGGGCTCCTCGGGCTGTGGGCACGCAGCTTGTGCGTGTTGTTGTGCACACGTGTGTGGACATGCAGGATGTGTGCATGTGGGAGGGGGACACAGGCAGGTTTCCCTGCATGCCTCGGGGAGGGGATCAGACCCACATGCGCTGAGGGGAGCACCCCGACTGCTGTGGGGTGGGGGGGTAGGAGGGGAGGGGCTCTTGGGGGGCACAGGAGGAAAGGGAGGGGCCACAGTGTTGAACGGGAACCCGTAGTGGGTGCATGAGAATAAAGGGGGTGCACACGAGGGGGGAAAGGTCCAGGGTGAAAAGGGGACCCCTGGCGGGGTATGAGGGGAACAGGGGGTTCGTGAAAGAGGGGGGACCCCCTTGGGGGTGCATGGGGGGAAAGGGGGTGCAAAGAGGGGCTGCAAGAGGGGGAAAGGGGCAGGGTGAAAAGGGGACCCCCCCTAAGGGAGGCATGAGGGGGAATGGGGGTGAATTACAAAGAGACCCACTGGGTGGGGGTATATGAGGGAAAGGGGGATGCTTTAAAGGGGGGACCCATTAAGGGGTGCATGGGGGATAGCGGGGTGCCTCGGTGCAGGGTGAAAAAGGAACCACTGGGGCAGTGTATGGGGGGTGCATTCAAAAGTGCAGGCTCCTGGGGGGGTGCATGGGGGAAAGGGGGGTGCAGTGTGAAAAGGGGACCTCGGGGGGGGGCGCATGGAGGAAGGGGGGTTGCAGTGTGGAAAGGGGACCTCTGGGGGGGTGCATGGGGGGAAGGGGGGTTGCAGTGTGAAAAGGGGACCTCGGGGGGGGTGCATGGGGGAGGGGGGTTCCCATGTGAAAAGGGGACCTCTGGGGGGCACAAGGAGGAAGGGGGGGTTGCACTGTGGAAAGGGGACCTCTGGGGGGGTGCATGGGGGGAAGGGGGTTGCACTGTGGAAAGGGGACCTCTGGGGGGGTGCATGGAGGAAGGGGGGTGCAGTGTGCAAAGGGGACCTCTGGGGGGGTGCATGGGGGGAAGGGGGGTGCAGTGTTAAAGGGGACCTCTGGGGGGTGCATGGGGGGAAGGGGGGTGCAGTGTGGAAAGGGGACCTCGGGGGGGGTGGATGGGGGGAAGGGGGGTGCAGTGTGCAAAGGGGGACCTCTGGGGGGTGCATGGGGGGAAGGGGGGTGCAGTGTTAAAGGGGACCTCTGGGGGGGTGCAGGGGGGGAAGGGGGGTGCAGTGTGAAAGGGGGACCTCTGGGGGGGGCACATGGAGGAAGGGGGCTGGAGTGTGAAAAGGGGACCTCTGGGGGGTGCATGGAGGGAAGGGGGGTGCAGTGTGCAAAGGGGACCTCGGGGGGGTGCACGGGGAAGGGGGGGTGCACTGTGGAAAGGGAACCTCTGGGGGGTGCATGGAGGAAGGGGGGTTGCACTGTGCAAAGGGGACCTCTGGGTGGGGGCGCACTGCAGCGCGGGGTGCACGGAAGGAGGCGAAAGAGTCCCGGCTGGGGGCGGGGGCGGGGGCGGGGGGGGCCGCGCGGATGGATCCCGGGGCGCGCGTGGCCCCGCCCCGCGGAGCAGGCGGGGTTTGGGGGCTGCGGTCCCCATGTAAAAGCCGCGCGCCCGGCCCGGGGGGCCCCCCACGCGTCTCGGATTTTGCACCCCGCGAGGTCTCGCTGCTGCTGCTCGCCGGCCGCCCGCCTCCCCCCCACTCACGCGTGGTTGCAGCAGCAGCAGCAGCAGCGGCGGCGCGAGCCTCCCTCCTCCCCGCCCCGCCCGCGCGCGCCCTGCTGCACGCGCCGCCCGCCTCCCCTCCCCGCGCTCGCGCGCCGGCCTCCACCTTCCAGGGCGAGGTTGATTCGGTCGCGTCCGGCGTCTCGCGCCCTTTTTTTTTTTTTTTTTTCCCGGGGGATTCTTCAGCCTCGCGCGCGCGCCCTGTGTCTGCACCGGCCGCCCCGGCTCCTCCCCAGCACCAGCAGCCGCCGCCGCCGCAGCAGCAGCCATGAGCGGCTGGAACTCCTACATCGACAACCTCATGGCGGACGGCACCTGCCAGGACGCGGCCATCGTGGGCTACAAGGACGCCCCGTCCGTCTGGGCCGCCACCCCGGGCAAGATCCTGGCCAGCATCACGGTGAGGGGCGGCGTGTGTGTGTGCATTGCCTTGCAAAGAGGGGGAGGGGTGCCTTGCCAAAGGAGGGTGCATTGCAAAAGGACGGGGGGGGGGTTGCATTGCAAAAGACGAGGGGGAGAGTGCGGGGAGGGGGGGGGGGGCTGGATTCCAAAGAAGGGGGCCGGATTGGAGGAGAGGGGGGCCGGAAGTGCCATGGCGGGGACTGCATTGGAAGAGAGGGCGGCCGGAAGTGCCATACGAGGGGGGGGGACTGGATTGGAAGGGCGGGAAGGGTCATGGAGGGGGGGGCTGCATTCCAAAGAGGAGGGCCTGCATGGAGGGGGGGGTTGAAGAGTGTATAGGAGGGGGTGGGGTTCTTGCAACCAAAAAAAAAGGGGTGGGGGGTGCATGGTTGGCTGTACTGCAAAAGAGGGGGGGGAGGGTGCATTGAAAAATGAGGGGCTGGGATGGGGGGCTGGTGCATTGCAGAAAGGCAGGGGACGTCCTGGGGGGGGCTCCTTTCAGAAAGGGAGGGACCCCTGGGGGTGCATCGGAGGGGGATTATGGGGTGTATTGGCGAGAAGGGGATCTGGGGGGGAACAGAGGCCCTTATGGGGTGCCGCACCCGGGGAGGCCTAGGGGGTGTCTGAGCGTAAAGGGGAGCACGTGGGAGGCAGAAATGGGGTGCTTGGGGCAAAGGGGGGGGTTAGATCGGCCATGGCGAAGAAGAGGAACTGGGCGGGAGGGGGGGCATGTGATGGGAGCACATGGAGGGGGTGGGGGAGACTTTCTGATACTCTGTCCTGGAAGCCACAAAAAAGTTTGCAAAGTGGAGGGGGGGGGGGAAGAACCCAGCCCCAGGCGACTACTTCCTGCTCTCTCGCCCGCCCCCCCCCCCCCGCCAGCCCCCTCCCCCAACACCCCTGCTGGGATCTCTGCTTGCACACCAAAAAAAAAAGCCACTTCCTCTTGCAAAGCATCAGACTGTGTGTGTGGGGGGGGGGGTGTGACCTCCTCCCGCCCCCCCTGCCCTGCTGCCCTCCAAACGGGGGTTCCCCCCCCTGCTCCCTGGGGATGGCAGGGGACGGCTCCCTGCTCCCCACACACCCTGGGCGGCTGTGGGTCGGCCCCAGCTGGCACCTTCTGGCCCGGCCCCACCCTGAAAGGCCCAGGCGGCTACCAGCAGGAAATGACTCAAGGCCAAGGGGGAGGGAGAGGAGGTCTGGTGGGCGGAATGCGGCCTAAATCTGCCCTTGGTTCTGCAAAGCAAACTGGATCCAGGGTCCAAATTCCTGGATCTTTGAGGCCTTTTAATATCTCCTCTCCCCCCCCCCCCCCCAAGGCCCAGGGCTGGTTTCCTGTCCTGGCCGAGGGGGGGACTCCACAGTGGGGCGTGAAAGTTTGGAGCTTAATTTTTTTTTTTACTGCGCTGTGGGGACGAATTGGATTCCCTGGTTCTGCGCCGCGGTTCGGTGCCTGCCGCTGTAGCCCAGAGGCGGCTGCATCTCGGGGCCAGGGCCTGGGGTCAGCAGGGCCGCGTGTACCCCCAGAGGCGGCTGCATCTCAGTGCCAGGGCCTGGGGTCAGCAGGGCCGCGTGTACCCCCAGAGGCGGCTGCATGCCAGGGCCTGGGGTCAGCAGGGCCACGTGTACCCCCCCCAGAGGCGGCTGCATGCCAGGGCCGGGGATCCCTGTGAGGGGAGTGGCCCCACCCCAGAGATGGCTGCAGCTGGCCTCTCCATCCCTGAAACAGAGTTTAAAATGGCCAACTTGGTGTGGCCTCCCTCCCAATAGAGACCCCCCCCTTCTGAAAACCCAGGATTGGGGGGGCTGCCAGTCTGAGCTCTGGGACTCAGGAGGCAAATTCAGCATTTGCTGTGTGTGCAAAAAAAAACAAAACAACCCAAACCCAGTGAGCGAAACTTTTGCAAACTTCCCGAAAGCCAAGCCGCCTTCTCACCCCCCCTCGGTTAATAAAATGGGTGGGGGCGGGAAGCCGCCTGTCTGTGTTTAATCGAGCCTTTTGCTGCCACGTCTCTGCCTCTGCGGCCTCGAGCTGTCTCCCTCCTAAGCTCCCAAATCTCCCCCCCCCCCCCATAGCTTTGCAACAATCATTCTTGAGTTTCGCCCCTCTCTTGCCTGGGGGGCTGGTCTGAATCTCTGGCTCGCCCAGTTCTGTTTAAAAGCCGAAGTCGGTTTCGGGCCCGACTTTCCCACTCTTGGCAGAAACTTTTTTGTGTGTGTTTTGTTGGGAGTCCAAAAATGTTTCCCCTCTTCAAACCGGCCTTGTTCGGTGGTGGGGGCTGGTCTCCTGTCTAAACCCACCCAGAATTTGGGGCCTCCCGCCTGGGAGAGCATCTGGGTCCCCGTCTCCTGGCCAGAAAGGGGATGGAGCCCGGATCTCCGCGTCCTGGTGGTGCATGTGATATTCGGGTCCCTTGAGTGGCTCCGGTCCTGGGGGGTCCCGTCCCCCCCCAAGTGACATGATGATGGGTCAGCACAGAGCTGGTACAAACCCGTCCCCCTCCCGCTTCCTGCAATTGTGCAACTGATTCGGGGTGTGAGGCTGCCCCCTGATTTTGTTGGGGTGGCGAAAAGCACCGGGTTGGAGAATATGGGGGGGACGGACGCTTCCCCCTTTCTCCGTTCCCTCCCCAGGACCCCAGTCTCTGCGCCCCCCCCCCAGGGTGGGCCGGGGACCTGCTGCTCCTGTACTGGGACCCCTCTGCACCCCCTCTTTTCTGTAGTGTCTGCAGAACTTTGTACTGGTAGGGGAGGGAGGGGCTCGTCCGGGCGGATTCTGGCACAGGGCCGGGCCCAGGTGCCGTGGGGCGCGGTGCCGGGTTGTATCCGGGCAGGGGCTGTTACAAGTAGGGCTGGGGTTTGCCAAAGCCCGTAACATCCATGGGGAACCCCTCCCCCCCATATCCTGTCTCCTCCCGGACTCCTGGGTTCTCTCCCTGGCTCTGGGAGGGGAGTGGGGGCTGGTGGTTAGAGCGGGGGGGGGGGGCTGGGAGCCAGGACTCCTGGGTTCTCTCCCCAGCTCTGGGAGGGGAGTGGGGGCTGGTGGGTTAGAGCAGGGGGGGCTGGGAGCCAGGACTCCTGGGTTCTCTCCCCGGCTCTGGGAGGAGAGTGGGGGCTGGTGGGTTAGAGCAGGGGGGGCTGAGAGCCAGGACTCCTGGGTTCTGTCCCCGGCACTGGGAGGAGAGTGGGGGCTGGGGGGTTAGAGCAGGGGGGCTGGGAGCCAGGACTCCTGGGTTCTCTCCCCAGCTCTGGGAGGGGAGTGGGGGCTGGTGGTTAGAGCAGGGGGGGCTGGGAGCCAGGACTCCTGGGTTCTGTCCCCGGCACTGGGAGGAGAGTGGGGGCTGGTGGGTTAGAGCAGGGGGGGGCTGGGAGCCAGGACTCCTGGGTTCTCTCCCCGGCTCTGGGAGGGGAGTGGGGGCTGGGAGCCAGGCCTCTCTCTCTATCCCCTGGGCTTAGGGACAGAGGTTGGGGGAGGAAGGGGTTTCAAACCTCAAGCCCCCCCCCCCCCGATTACGGGGGTGTCCGTTTCCTATGGAAACTGAGGGGGGAGGGGGCAGACCAGTGGGGGGAGCTCGGTGCGGCGGGGGGGGCGGGGCTGGGAGGCCGATGATCGAGAATGCGGAAGGGCCTGGTCTGGCCCAGCCCCTGAAAATAAGGATCTTGGTGGGGGGGCTGCTGAGTCAGGAAGCTCTCAAGAAGGGGAAGTTTGGGGGGGGGTGAACACGGCTCAGCCCATCTGTCCCCTAGAGGGAAAGGGTGAAATTGGGGAGCCAGTTCTCCCCCCACAAAGTGCCTCTGGTTCTGCTGCCCCTTCATGACGAGTGTGGATCCAGACTCTGCCCCAGGGGGGCCAGTCCCCCACCCCACCCCCCTCGGCATGGGTGGATTGTGCCCAGATGAGGAACTGGGGGGGGGGCAGGTGTTTTCTGGTGGAGAATAGATATGGGGGGGGGCTTGTTAGGGCAGACAGCTGTTCTGGGCCCAGCTGCTGCCCCCACCCCCACCCCAGGGGAAGCAGGTGCTGGGAGGCGAGTAGGGGCTGGTGGGTCAGAGCAGGGGGGGCTGGGAGCCCGGACTCCTGGGTTCTCTCCCCGGCTCTGGGAGGGGAGTGGGGGCTGGTGGGTTAGAGCAGGAGGGCTGGGAGCCAGGACTCCTGGGTTCTCTCCCTGGCTCTGGGAGGGGAGTGGGGGCTGGTGGGTTAGAGCAGGGGGGCTGGGAGCCCGGACTCCTGGGTTCTCTCCCTGGTGCCAGAAGAGGCATGGGGTTTGTGGGGGGTAGGGCTCCCCTAGCCTGTCCAGCGTGACCCCTGACCTCTTCCCTCCCCCCCCCCCAGCCGGCGGAGGTGAACGTGCTGATGTCCAAGGACCGTAGCGGCCTGTTCGTCAACGGGGTGACGCTGGGGGGCCAGAAGTGCTCGGTGATCCGGGACAGCCTGCACGTGGACGGGGAGAACACCATGGACTTGCGCACCAAGAGCACGGGCGGGGCCCCCACCTTCAACATTACAGCCTGCATGACCAACAAGAGTGAGTGCCGGACGCCTGGGTCCTCGCCCTGCCCCCGGCGGGGGGTGCTGGGAATGGGAGCCAGGACTCCTGGGTTCTCCCCCGGCTCTGGGGAGGGGAGTGGGGGCTGGTGGGTTAGAGCAGGGGGGGCTGGGAGCCAGGACTCCTGGGTTCTCCCCCAGCTCTGGGAGGGGAGTGGGGGCTGGTGGGTTAGAGCAGGGGGGCTGGGAGCCAGGACTCCTGGGTTCTCTCCCCGGCTCTGGGAGGGGAGTGGGGGCTGGTGGGTTAGAGCAGGGGGGCTGGGAGCCAGGACTCCTGGGTTCTCTCCCTGGCTCTGGGAGGGGAGTGGGGGCTGGTGGGTCAGAGCAGCGGGGCTGGGAGCCAGGACTGTCTGGCCCTCGCTTCCCCCCCCCCACCCCAAAGCCAGCAGGGCTGCGTTCCCTCCCAGCAGCTGCTGCCTGCACAGCTGGAGGCCTGACCCCTTTCCCTGCGGCGGGGCCCACAGCAGCTGGCCCCGGATCCCTGGATAACTGGCCTGGCTTCATGAACAGCTGCGGGGGTGGGGGGTGACAGCAGGACTCCTGGGTTCTCTCCCCGGCTCTGGGAGGGGAGTGGGGGCTGGTGGGTCAGAGCAGGGGGGGCTGGGAGCCAGGACTCCTGGGTTCTCTCCCCAGCTCTGGGAGGGGAGTGGGGGCTGGTGGGTCAGAGCAGGGGGGGCCGGGAGCCAGGACTCCTGGGTTCTCTCCCCAGCTCTGGGAGG
The DNA here is from genome assembly GCF_020497125.1 of Mauremys mutica. NCBI lineage: Eukaryota > Metazoa > Chordata > Testudines > Geoemydidae > Mauremys > Mauremys mutica. Next base: position 403,387 of record NW_025422919.1, read on the forward strand.
GGAGTGGGGGCTGGGGGGTTAGAGCAGGCCATGCTGGGGGCCAGGACTCCTGGGTTCCCTGTAGATGCTGGGGTAGGGGTTACCTGACTGGATCAGATCCCAGGGGCCCATCCGGCCTCTGCCATGAGACCAGTGTCTTCCTCCATCCCCGGCGTGTGGTGGGGAGGGGGCAGCGGGTAGCCTGGGGGGCCCCTCACCCCTCTTTTCTCTCTCTCTCCCCCCTGCAGCGATAGTGCTGGTCATGGGCAAAGAGGGCATTCACGGGGGCTGCGTGAACAAGAAATGCTTCGAGATGGCCAGTCACTTGCGACGTTCGCAGTATTGACGCCGGCCCGGCCCTCCGCTGCGGTACTACTGATGCCCACGCTGCCTGGGACCACCCGCCCCCCCCCCCCACCGCCGGGGCGCACCCCGCCCTGGGGCCTGGAGCAGCCCCCCCATTCCTCGCTTTCGGATCGCGACTCCGGCCCGCCCCGTCTCTCCGCCACTTTTTCTATCACAAAAATCCTCTTCGTTGCTGCCAAATTTTTTTCTGGTTTTAAAAAAGAAAAAAAAAGTTGTAGGTTTTTTTTTTGGGGGGGGGGGAGGAGGGTAAGGGGGGAAAAAAACTATATTGGAACGAAAGAAATAAAAAGGAAATTTGAATAATTCTCAAGGCGCATCTGTGTCTAGTGTCCACTCCGGGAGTGCTCAGGACTCCTGGGTTCTCTCCCTGGCTCTGGGAGGGGAGTGGGGGCTGGTGGGTTAGAGCAGTGGGGCTGGGAGCCAGGACTCCTGGGTTCTCTCCCTGGCTCTGGGAGGGGAGTGGGGGCTGGTGGGTTAGAGCGGGGATGGGGGGAGCCAGGACTCCTGGGTTCTCTCCCCTGCTGGGGAAGGGTTGCCTAGTCAGAGCTCAGCTGGGGGCAGGGGGGAGGGTGCAGCCTGGGAGACACCCCCCCCCCCCCAGGGCACACACACTCCTGGCTGGCTGGAGAGACGCACACAGTCGCACACCCTTAGTACACAGCAGTGCCTGAGTCATGGTGCAGGGAGGGGCGTGAACAGCTGGCCAGGGACCTGCCCGAGCTCTGGCCCCAGGGATCCTGCCTTGGGGTGGGGGGGCTCCCACCTGTGCTCCTGTCTGGGTTTTGGGGGGGGGTCTGAGCCCTGGCCCCAGTGCAATGGGGTACCCAGGACTGGCTTCCTGCCCATCCATCCCTGCAGGGAGATGGAGGGGATCTCTAGGGCAGGCAGGCCTTGGGGTCGGGTGCTGGGCTGGGGGGGGTCAGGACACCTGGGTTCTATTCCTGATCCCTGAGGGGAAGGCCTGGGGGGCCGGTTTCCCCCTCCCAGCTGTACTTGAGGCAGGGGGTGAGCTGCAAAGCAGCAGATGTGGGCTGGGAGGGGGTCTCTGCTGTGCCTGGCATGGGGGGCAGCTGAGCCACTCCAGATCTTCCCGGGAAGAAAAACCACGGCCCCCCCAGCACCAGCCCTGCGCCCGCTGCCACCTGCCCTCGTCCCACCCGGTGCCCCCCAAGTCTGGGGGAACAGGGGTTACGTACAGCGCACACCCCACCATGTCCCGGCCCCCTGCCCAGCGCACGCCCCCCCAAAGAGGCACCGGTCCATTCAGGGCAAGTCTCTTTTATTCAAAGCTCTGCCCTGACCCGCCAGGCCTCCCCTGGGGGCTGCGGACCCCTGGGCGACCCACAGCTCCCCCCGCAGCCCCACCCCACCATCGGTTAAAAAAAAAGCAGCCTAGGAATGAGCTCCAGGACCCCACCCCACCCCAGGGGTTATGGGTCGTAGTGTGACTGGGGCAGGGACAGACAAGGCGTTAGTGGGCCCCCCGGGGGGGGCTGAAAGCACAGACACAAGGTGGGCAGTGGCACCCCCTATTTTGGTCCAGGAGGCTGTACAGCAAAGGGGGGGACCATGCTGCACCCCTAGGTTTTTAAGCTACGCCTGTAACTCCAAAGCAGGAGCCGGGGTCGGGCTGGCCACCAGGGCGGAGGAGAACCAGTTGGACCGGCTCTCAGGTTAAAGGGGGGTACGGGGGGGGCCCCTGCAGGAGTGGGGCCCCTGCCCCCCGCTAGCCTCCGAACCGGGTGGGAGCCACTGGGGGCAAGGAGGGGTCTGGCTTTGGGCCCACCCGGCCTTCAGCAGGACAGACACGGGACTCAGGCTGAGTCAATACCCTATGGGGTGAGGGGTGAACCCCCCCAGAGGTGGGAGCCACGGGCAGGCAGCAGGTAGCCGCTGCTCCCAGGTCGCAGCCACAGGCTTCTAGCCGGGGCGACAAGCGGGCAAGTCAGCCCCATTTCTCTGGCCAAGCCCAGAGAGCACTGGGCCCCCGACTTCATGGCGTGGCTCAGCTGAGCCAGAGGGGCTGGGGGACCCCCCCCGGGGCCGTGACAGCACCGGCCCAGGAGCCGGCTGGGGGGGTTCAGGTGAACATGCAATGAAGAGCCCTTAATGTCACTACCCTGGCACAGGGGAGGGGCACTCGGGTGCCGGGGGGCAGCGTGGGCCTGCCCCCAAGTCCTGCTAGGGGGCCATGAAATGGGGTGAGGGGGCAGGGTTTGCTTCAGTCTCCCCCAGCCCTGCTGAGAACCCAGGAGTCCTGGGTCCCAGCCCTTCCTGCTCTAACCCACCAGCCCCCACTCCCCTCCCAGAGCCGGGGAGAGAACCCAGGAGTCCTGGCTCCCAGCCCTTCCTGCTCTAACCCACCAGCCCCCACTCCCCTCCCAGAGCCGGGGAGAGAACCCAGGAGTCCTGGCTCCCAGCCCCGCCTGCTCTAACCCACCAGCCCCCACTCCCCTCTGGGACTGGGCAGAAAATCTGTCTCCCCCCACCATGCCCCTCCCACCCTGCGCTGTGCAAAAGCCCCCCCAGGCCCTGACACCCCGAGTCCCACAGCCCTGGAGACTTGGCACATAATCACTGCCCCGGGGCAGGGCTTGCAGGGGAGCTGGGGGGTCACCCCACACCCCAGGAAGAGGGGCCAAGCCCAGATCCCCGCCGGGGGGGCCCTGTTTTGTGCACAGTTTAAAATACCAAGAAAGCTCGGGGGGGTAGAGGCCCCCGGGGAGTCCAACCAGCCGCCTCACCCGGGGGTCAGACAAGGATGCTGCCCCCCTGGCCCTCAGGGGGTCGCTCCTCCTCGGAGCCTTCCTCGCCGGAGGGGGGGCCCCGCGCCTCGGCCATGCTGCCGAAGGAGGGGGTGCCGGCGGCGGAGGAGGGGCCAAGCAGTGGGGTTCGCTCCGAGTGCCTCTGCTCCTCCTCCTCCTCCTCGCCCGGCGGGTGCCCCTCGCCCTCCGAGTCCGAGTCCTCGGCCGTCCGCAGCACCCGCTGCTTACACACGGGGCAGGTCTTCTTGGTGCGCGTCAGCCAGGGGTCCACGCACCGGCAGTGATAGGCTGGGGGAGCGGGACAGCAGTTACACCCCGCCACTCGGAGCGGAACCCAGGCATCCGGGCGGCTCCCGGCCCCCCACAACCACCAGAACCCACTCCCCTCCAGCAGTCCTGGCTCCCAGCCCCCCCTGCTCTGACCCACCAGCCTCCACTCCCCTCCCAGAGCCAGAGAGAGAACCCAGCAGTCCTGCCTCCCAGCCCCCCCGCTCTAATCACCAGCCTCCACTCCCCTCCCAGAGCCGGGGAGAGAACCCAGGAGTCCTGGCTCCCAGCCCCCCCTGCTCTAACCACCAGCCTCCACTCCCCTCCCAAAGCCGGGGAGAGAACCCAGGAGTCCTGGCTCCCAGCCCGCCCTGCTCTAACCCACCAGCCTCCACTCCCCTCCCAGAGCCGGGGAGAGAACCCAGGAGTCCTGGCTCCCAGCCCCCCCTGCTCTAACCCACCAGCCTCCACTCCCCTCCCAGAGCCGGGGAGAGAACCCAGGAGTCCTGGCTCCCAGCCCCCCCTGCTCTAACCCACCAGCCTCCACTCCCCTCCCAGAGCCGGGGAGAGAACCCAGGAGTCCTGGCTCCCAGCCCCCCCTGCTCTAACCCACCAGCCTCCACTCCCCTCCCAGAGCCAGGGAGAGAACCCAGGAGTCCTGGCTCCCAGCCCCCCGAGCGCTAACCACTAGCCTCCACTCCCCTCCCAGAGCTGAGGAGAGAACCCAGGAGTCCTGGCTCCCAGCCCCCCGAGCTCTAACCACCAGCCCCCACTCCCCTCCCAGAGCCGGGGAGAGAACCCAGGAGTCCTCACCGTGGGCACAGGGCAGGATCCGCAGCCGGTCGCCCTCCTCGTACTCATCCAGACAGATGGCGCAGACATCATACTCATCCCCTGGCAGAGAGATGGAAAGGGGGCATTAGCCCTGACATATGGGGGAAACTGAGGCACACAGAAGGGGTGGGACCAGGGCAAGCTCATACAGTGAGAGGATAAAATCCCAGCCCCCTCCCTGCTCTGACCCACCAGCCCCCACTCCCCTCCCAGAGCCAGAGAGAGAACCCAGGAGTCCTGGCTCCCAGCCCCCCCTGCTCTAATCAGCAGCCCCCACTCCCCTCCCAGAGCCAGGGAGAGAACCCAGGAGTCCTGGCTCCCAGCCCCCCCTGCTCTGACCCACCAGCCCCCACTCCCCTCCCAGAGCCAGGGAGAGAACCCAGGAGTCCTGGGGCCATGCCTAGCTGTGTACATAGGAACAATGATATGCACGGGACAACGTCTCCCTAGGGTCATGTGTTCACAGGAAGGTGTCTTAGGCCAAAATTCTCCTTTCCAGCCACATCCCCACCCCAGAGCTGGGCGCATCTCAGCGCCGGGCGAGGGGTCCCCGGGTAACCGGCCGCCCCGCCCCAGAGGTGGCTGCATCTCAGCCCCGGGCGAGGGGTCCCTGGGTAACCGGCCGCCCCGCCCCAGAGGTGGCTGCATCTCAGCCCCGGGCGAGGGGTCCCTGGGTAACCGGCCGCCCCGCCCCAGAGGTGGCTGCATCTCAGCGCCGGGCAAGGGGTCCCTGGGTAACCGGCCGCCCCGCCCCAGAGGTGGCTGCATCTCAGCGCCGGGCGAGGGGTCCCTGGGTAACCGGCCGCCACACCCCAGAGGTGGCTGCTTCTCAGCGCCGGGCGAGGGGTCCCTGGGTAACCGGCCGCCCCACCCCAGAGGTGGGCGGATCTCAGCGCCGGGCGAGGGGTCCCTGGGTAACCGGCCGCCCCGCCCCAGAGGTGGGCGGATCTCAGCGCCGGGCGAGGGGTCCCTGGGTAACCGGCCGCCCCGCCCCAGAGGTGGCTGCATCTCAGCGCCGGGCGAGGGGTCCCTGGGTAACCGGCCGCCCCGCCCCAGAGGTGGCTGCATCTCAGCGCCGGGCGAGGGGTCCCTGGGTAACCGGCCGCCACACCCCAGAGGTGGGCGGATCTCAGCGCCGGGCGAGGGGTCCCTGGGTAACCGGCCGCCCCGCCCCAGAGGTGGGTGCATCTCAGCGCCGGGCGAGGGGTCCCTGGGTAACCGGCCGCCCCGCCCCAGAGGTGGGCGCATCTCAGCGCCGGGCGAGGGGTCCCTGGGTAACCGGCCGCCCCACCCCAGAGGTGGCTGCATCTCAGCGCCGGGCGAGGGGTCCCTGGGTAACCGGCCGCCCCGCCCCAGAGGTGGGTGCATCTCAGCGCCGGGCGAGGGGTCCCTGGGTAACCGGCCGCCCCGCCCCAGAGGTGGGCGCATCTCAGCGCCGGGCGAGGGGTCCCCGGGTCACCGGCCGCCCCGCCCCAGAGGTGGCTGCATCTCAGCGCCGGGCGAGGGGTCCCTGGGTCACCGGCCGCCCCGCCCCAGAGGTGGCTGCATCTCAGCGCTGGGCGAGGGGTCCCTGGGTAACCGGCCGCCCCGCCCCAGAGTTGGGCGCATCTCAGTGCCGGGCGAGGGGTCCCTGGGTCACCGGCCGCCCCGCCCCAGAGGTGGGCGCATCTCAGCGCCGGGCGAGGGGTCCCTGGGTAACCGGCCGCCCCGCCCCAGAGGTGGGCGCATCTCAGCGCCGGGCGAGGGGTCCCTGGGTCACCGGCCACCCCGCCCCAGAGGTGGGCGCATCTCAGCGCCGGGCGAGGGGTCCCCGGGTAACCGGCCGCCCCGCCCCAGAGGTGGCTGCATCTCAGCGCCGGCCGAGGGGTCCCTGGGTAACTGGGCGTCCCGCCCCAGAGTTGGGCGCATCTCAGTGCCGGGTGAGGGGTCCCTGGGTCACCGGCCACCCCGCCCCAGAGGTGGGCGCATCTCAGCGCCGGGCGAGGGGTCCCTGGGTCACCGGCCGCCCCGCCCCAGAGGTGGGCGCATCTCAGCGCCGGGCGAGGTGTCCCTGGGTAACCGGCCGCCCCGCCCCAGAGGTGGCTGCGTTTGAGGACACAGGGCCAGGGCTGGGACCCGTGGCCCGGGTCAGCTCCTGCCTGCTCAGCTCCAGGGCTCGAGCGTCTCAGCGACGAAAACAGGAAGCTCCGGCTCCCCCCCCAGCGCCGGCCCGGGAGGGGAAGCGGTCAGAGGGGGCTGCGGAGAGAACCCAGCCGCTCCGGCTCAAGCCCTTATAAGGTAAATGCGAGCGCTCCCCTGCCGCTTCCTCCCCAGGCGTTTACTCAACCCGAGAGCGCCCGCTCAGCACCCGCCAGGCGGGGAAACGGCTGCAAGAGCTCCCTGGGAGCCGGACGCCTGGGTTCTACTGGCAGCTCGAGGGGGAGGGGGAGACCGAGGGCTAGAACCTGGGAGCCAGGACTCCTGGGTTCTCTGCCCAACTCTGGGAGGGGAGTGGGGGCTAGTGGTTAGAGGGGGGGCAGACTGAGAGGCCGGTGGTATTTTTTGTATCCCTTCCCCCTTCAAATGGCAGAAATACACCCCAGGAGTCCTGGCTCCCAGCCCCCCTGCTCCGACCCACCAGCCCCCACTCCCCTCCCAGAGCCGGGGAGAGAACCCAGGAGTCCTGGCTCCCAGCCCCCCTGCTCCGACCCACCAGCCCCCACTCCCCTCCCAGAGCCGGGGAGAGAACCCAGGAGTCCTGGCTCCCAGCCCCCCTGCTCTGACCCGCCAGCCCCCACTCCCCTCCCAGAGCCGGGGAGAGAACCCAGGAGTCCTGGCTCCCAGCCCCCCTGCTCTGACCCACCAGCCCCCACTCCCCTCCCAGAGCCGGGGAGAGAACCCAGGAGTCCTGGCTGCCAGCCCCCCCTGCTCTGACCCACCAGCCCCCACACTGAGCCTGGAGGGGGCTGGGCAGCTGCACGCTGCTGGGAAGGGGTCAGGGAGGGGGTGGAAGTGTGGGGCGCCGTGGCCCAGCTCCCAGCATGCACTGCTCCAGCAGCCTTGTCTCTCCCTGCCCCCCCCCGCCCCGTTCCCTGCACGAGCGACCCCCCCCCGGGGCTGGGCAAGGGGTGGCAGGAAGCCAGAGCCACAAGCACGAGCCAGGGAAGCCCCCCGCCCCGTTCCCCCCACCACAGGGCCCCACAGCAGCTGGATCCGGGGGGCCCCCAGAGACTGCGTGGGGAGCTCGGGCAGGTCCATGGGGGAGTGGGGGCTCCCACAGTCCGGGGAGGGGGTGGGCGTCTCAGCACAGGGGACTGGAGGCTGGCAGGGCCGGCTGACCCCAGAGTGCCCCCCCCTGCCTCCCCCCCGGCAGGCCGGTCAGTCACCCCCCGGCTGCCGGCCTGGGGCTCCTGTCGAAACATTTCACAGCCGTGAGGTGACAACTCCTCGGATCACTGCGGTTAGCACAGCCGCCCCCCCGCCCCCAGCCCTCGGACAGGTCTGAACCGGCTGCTGCCGCGGGGGAGAGAACCCAGGCGTCCTGGCTCCCAGCCCCCCCCTGGTCTAACCCCCCAGCCCCCACTTCCCTCCCGGAGCCGGGGAGAGAACCCAGGCGTCCTGGCTCCCAGCCCCCCCTGATCTAACCCCCCAGCCCCCACTCCCCTCCCAGAGCCGGGGAGAGAACCCAGGAGTCCTGGCTCCCAGCACCCCCTGATCTAACCCACCAGCCCCCACTCCCCTCCCAGAGCCGGGAAGAGAACCCAGGAGTCCTGGCTCCCAGCACCCCTGCTCTGACCCACCAGCCCCCACTCCTCTCCCAGAGCCGGGAAGAGAACCCAGGAGTCCTGGCTCCCAGCACCCCTGCTCTAACCACCAGCCCCCACTCCTCTCCCAGAGCTGGGGAGAGAACCCAGGAGTCCTGGCTCCCAGCCCCCCTGCTCTGACCCACCAGCCCCCACTCCCCTCCCAGAGCCGGGGAGAGAACCCAGGAGTCCTGGCTCCCAGCCCCCCTGCTCTAACCACCAGCCCCCACTCCCCTCCCAGAGCCGGGGAGAGAACCCAGGAGTCCTGGCTCCCAGCCCCCCCTGCTCTAACCCCCCAGCCCCCACTCCCCTCCCAGAGCTGGGGAGAGAACCCAGGAGTCCTGGCTCCCAGCACCCCTGCTCTGACCCACCAGCCCCCACTCCCCTCCCAGAGCCAGGGAGAGAACCCAGGAGTCCTGGCTCCCACCGTGTTAGCCTGCGGCGAGCATGCAAGCAGCCAGCCCGGTTCTGACAGAGGGGAAAGGGGGTGACTCGGGGGCCCCCCAAAACAGGCAGTGGATGAGTGGAAAGGGGGCTGGGAGCCGAGGCGGGTGGGGGGGGCAGCGCTCAGAGCCGGTCTCACCCCCTCCGGCACAGCCGTTCGCTCCCCGGCCTGACACCTCCGCTTGGGGTTTGGCGACTCGGGGCAGGTGGAGGCGCCTGGGAAGCTGCCAGGCCCCCCACAGCCCCCCCTTCCCCTCCCCTGCACCCCCAAGGGGGCACCTGAGATCCCTCCCGGCTGCCTCCCAGCTGCAGGGATTGTTCCTTTGATCTGCCCCCCGCCCGCGGTGTGGGGGGATGGGAGCTGCCCCCCCCACCCCGATCCAAAGGGGGCTGCGGCGGGACAGATGTGGGGCAGGGGGGCCCCCTGCTGGCGACAGGCTGCACTGCAGGCTGGATGGGTGGGCTGGATGGGGGGCCTCCCAGCATGCAGTGCTCTGCCCCCATCATGCCAACTGCATGCTGGGAAGGGCCCCACCCTGACACCCCAGAGGCCGTCCTGGGGTGGGAGGTGCCCCCCTGCTCCCCTGAGGCCCCCCCCCACGCTGCACCTGCAGGACCAGTATCACGTTGGGGTGCAGGGGGCCCCGCCCGGCGGGGAGAGTGCCCCCTAGCGCCACCCCGGGGCATTGGGGGAGCCCTGACGCCCAGAGGGGCAGCAGCCTGGGGGCGGTGCCCGGTGGCAGCGCCCCCTGGTGGCCAGTTACCTTTCTTGTACTTGTGCACAGGGATTTTCTTCAGCTGCTCCTTGGAGAGCCGGTTACGCCGCAGCCTCTTCCGGTGCTGCACACAGCGAACGATCTGCCAGCACAGACCGGGGGGGGGGCTTTCAGGGGGGCGCCAAGACTTCCCAGCCCCCCTGCTCCAACCCACCATCCCCCACTGCCCTCCCAGAGCTGGGGAGAGAACCCAGGAGTCCTGGCTCCCAGCCCCGCTGCTCTGACCCACCCGCCCCCACTCCCCTCCCAGAGCCAGGAAGAGAACCCAGGAGTCCTGGCTCCCAGCCCCCCCTGCTCTAACCCCCCAGCCCCCACTCCCCTCCCAGAGCCGAGGAGAGAACCCAGGAGTCCTGGCTGCCAGCCCGTGCGCCGCCCAGTGCGATGGGGCGTCACTCACCAGGATGGTGCACATCACGGCGATGATGATGCCGACCACGCCGGTGAAGGGGATGAGGTAATACCCCAGCGGGAAGATGTACTCGGGGATCAGGATAATGTGGGCGCTGGGGGACCGGAGACAGTGGGGTCAGTCAGGGCGGAGACGCTGGCCGCTAGCCCCCACTGCACCTCCAGAGCAGAACCCAGGCGTCCTGGATCCCAGCCCCGCTGCTCTAACCCACCAGCCCCCGCTCCCCTCCCAGAGCCGGGGAGAGAACCCAGGAGTCCTGGCTCCCAGCCCCCCTGCTCTAACCCCCCAGCCCCCGCTCCCCTCCCAGAGCCGGGGAGAACCCAGGAGTCCTGGCTCCCAGCCCCCCCTGCTCTAACCCCCAGCCCCCACTCCCCTCCCAGAGCCGGGGAGAGAACCCAGGAGTCCTGGCTCCCAGCCCCCCTGCTCTAACCCCCCAGCCCCCGCTCCCCTCCCAGAGCCGGGGAGAACCCAGGAGTCCTGGCTCCCAGCCCCCCTGCTCTAACCCCCCAGCCCCCACTCCCCTCCCAGAGCCGGGGAGAACCCAGGAGTCCTGGCTCCCAGCCCCCCTGCTCTAACCCCCCAGCCCCCAGTCCCTTCCCTAGAGACGGAGCCCCCAGGGAGAGCAAGGCAGGTGGGCGACACACCAAATGTGCCCCGAGAGGGGGCGCCTGGCCCCCGCTGGTTCCTTTGGGCTTGGGGGATGCAGGGGGACGGGAGGAAGATGGGGGGCCCCATGGCTTAAGGCGTTTCCCTGCAGGGGGGCCGGCCCGCGCAGCGCCCCCCGCTGGAGGGCAGGTGCCTACCCCTTCTCATAGCTGAAGAGGGAGCGCAGGTAGTCGGAGGCCGTCTCCCCCACGAAGACCGACGGGATGGCGATCTGCTCCCGGATCCTCTCTGTGGGGCAGAGAGACGGCAGAGGGGCTCAGCCCGCCCCACACCCGGGGACATTTGCCCTTCGGACAGTGGGGTCAGCCCAGCCCAAGCCTCTCCCTGGGGGAGGCGGGCGGCGTGGGGAGCACAGGCTGGGGGGGGGAGGCAGACTGGAGGGATCCTGGCAGTGGGGGGAGACAATTGGGAGTGGAAGGGGGGGGGTCTCACTCCTGCCCCATTGCTGCGAGGAGCTGCCACAATCCAGCCTGCAAAGGGGGGGGCGGGAGCCCCAGAGTAACCCCGACCCATGGCAGAACTCGGGGGCGGAGCCTAGGGAAAGCCCCTCCCCTCCCCTCCCCCACTCACCATCGTTCCAGTCCATGTTGAGCAGTTTGTCCGAGCCCGTGTTATGGACGATGGCGGCGTCGAACCCGGCCTGCTGCGCGTGCCACACCTACAGCGAGGGAGGGGGACGGGTCGGGGCCAGAGAGAGAACCCAGGAGTCCTGGCTCCCGGCCCCCCCTGCTCTAACCACTAGCCCCCACTCCCCTCCCAGAGCTGGGGAGAGAACCCAGGAGTCCTGGCTCCCAGCCCCCCTGCTCTAACCCACCAGCCCCCACTCTCCTCCCAGTGCCGGGCAGAAAACCCAGGAGTCCTGGCTCCCAGCCCCCCCCTGCTCTAAGCCACCAGCCCCCACTCCCCTCCCAGCGCCGGGGAGAGAACCCAGGAGTCCTGGCTCCCGGCCTCCCCTGCTCTAACCACTAGCCCCCACTCCCCTCCCAGAGCTGGGGAGAGAACCCAGGAGTCCTGGCTTCCAGCCCCCCTGCTCTAACCCACCAGCCCCCACTCCCCTCCCAGAGCCGGGGAGAGAACCCAGGAGTCCTGGCTCCCAGCCCCCTGCTCTAACCCACCAGCCCTCACTCCCCTCCCAGAGCTGGGGAGAGAACCCAGGAGTCCGGGCTCCCAGCCCCCCTGCTCTAACCCACCAGCCCCCACTCCCCTCCCAGCGCCGGGAAGAGAACCCAGGAGTCCTGGCTCCCGGCCCCCCCTGCTCTAACCCACCAGCCCCCATTCTCCTCCCAGTGCCGGGCAGAGAACCCAGGAGTCCTGGCTCCCAGCCCCCCCTGCTCTGCCCCCCCATCCCTGCCCCCGAGGCCCCCCCCCACCTTGATGTCGAAGTTGCATTCGTATCTGCGGATGAGGGCGATGAACCGGGTGACGTTGCTGGAGTCCGGGGGGCCCTCGATGGGCTGACAGGCGTTGCTCGGCTTGGCCTCCACCAGGTAGCCCTGGAGCAAAGCAGGACACCAGAGTCAATACCCCACAGGCCTGCAGCCGGGAGAGAACCCAGGAGTCCTGGCTCCCTGCCCCCCCTTGCTCCAACCCACCAGCCCCCACTCCCCTCCCAGAGCCGGGGGGAGAACCCAGGAGTCCTGGCTCCCTGCCCCCCTGCTCTAACCCACCAGCCCCCACTCCCCTCCCAGCACCGGGGGAGAACCCAGGAGTCCTGGCTCCCCACACCCCCTGCTCTAACCCACCAGCCCCCACTCCCCTCCCAGCGCCCAGGGAGAGAACCCAGGAGTCCTGGCTCCCCACCCCCCCTGCTCTAACCCCCCAGCCCCCACTCCCCTCCCAGAGCCAGGGAGAGAACCCAGGCGTCCTGGAGCCCCCCTGCTCTAACGCCCCAGCCCGCCCGAGCGCCAGCTACGCACCACGAGCCCCTCCCGGGGCAGCACGGCCCCGAAGCGGGCCGGCAGGTCCGAGAAGTCCATGCTGGAGTTGTGATCCGTCACCTGCGGGGTTGGGGGGAGAAGGCTCAGGCTGGCCTGAGGGAGGCACCGGTCCCCCCCCCCGCCATCTGACCGCTCCCTGGGTCCCTGCCCCCACAATCGCCCCCCTTAGGGCCACTCACCGCGTGGATGTAGGCGTCCGCCGGGGGGAGCAGCAGGCAGGCCCGGAGCAGGAGGGCGGCGACGGGGCTGGGGAAGGCGCGCTCGGGCCGCATCCTGGCGGCCAGCGGAGCCCTGGAAGGGGGAGAGGGGGGAGCCCAGCGTGTGAGCCCAGCGTGCACCCCCCCGAAGAACTTCCACAGCCCGGGGCGGGAGGGGAAACCGAGGCACAGGCAGTGCCAGAGCTGGGTGCAGACCCTGTCCCTCCAAAGCGCCAGAGGGGCTGGCTGGCTGGCCCCCAGCCCGGCCCCGTCGGAGTCCCGGAGCTGCCCCCCGCAGGGCGGCCGAGCAGCCTGATCCCACGGAGAGACGGCCCCGGGGCTCACAGCCGGGACAAAGGGCCCATTGACCGCCCACGAGGCCGCGCTGCGGCAGGCGGACGTGAGACGGGCACCGGCGGTGAACCCCTGACAACAGCACCGAGGTAAGGGGGGGCCCAGATCCTGGCTGGGGTCCATGGGCCGCCACTCTGTGGGGTGAATGGGGCCGGATCCCGGCTGGGGTCCGTGGGCCGTCGCTCTGTGGGGTCAACGGGGCCGGATCCCAGCTGGGGTCCATTGGCCGTCGCTCTGTGGGGTGAAGGGGGCCGGATCCCAGCTGGGGTCCATTGGCCGTCGCTCTGTGGGGTCAACGGGGCCGGATCCCAGCTGGGGTCCATGGGCCGTTGTTCCTCCTCTAACCCACTAGATCCCACTCCTTTCTGGGACAGAACCCAGGAGTCCTGGCTCCCAGCCCCCCTGCTCTAACCACCAGACCCACTCCCCTCCCAGAGCTGGGGAGAGAACCCAGGAGTCCTGGCTCCCAGCCCCCCCGTGCTCTCACCCACCAGCCCCCACTCCCCTCCCAGAGCCGGGGAGAGAACCCAGGAGTCCTGGCTCCCAGCCCCCACTGCTCTAACCACCAGCCCCCACTCCCCTCCCAGAGCCGGGGAGAGAACCCAGGAGTCCTGGCTCCCAGCCCCGCCCTGCTCTAACCACCAGCCCCCACTCCCCTCCCAGAGCTGGGGAGAGAACCCAGGAGTCCCGGCTCCCAGCGCCCCCTGCTCTGACCCACCAGCCTCCACTCCCCTCCCAGAGCCGGGGAGAGAACCCAGGAGTCCCGGCTCCCAGCTCCCTCTTGATGAGCTGGCCCAGCGCGGGGGCCCCGATCTGGCCCGGGCCGTGGGGTCAGCGCAGGGCCCGGCGTGGACCCCAGGCCGACGCTCGTGGTTTCCTGGCCCAGGCCGGGAGGTGCTTGGCTCAGGCCTGGCTGCCAGGAGGTCCCCGTGCCCCGGGGCGGGAGCGAAGAGCTGGCACCAGGCTGGCTGGGAAGTGGGCAGGTCCCGGTCTAAGATCGGGGTCCCCCATGGGGCCGGGCACAGCAGACACATGGGGCTGTCCCCGCTCTGAAAGCCCCCGGGCTAACTCAGCGAGACGGACTGCGGGTGGGGAGGGGAAACTGAGGCACGGAGGTGGGGGCCAAGCCGTGCCCGCTAGCCCACGCTGCCGGCCCGAGGGCTGAAGGGGTCACACAAAGTGAGCCCCCTTCTCCCTACGCTAGGGCAGGGGTGTGAGGGGAGCTGTGTGCGGGGGGGAGCTCCTTGGGCTGCTGTCTCAGCACTGCTCACGTTAGGGGGAGAGAGGGGACGTGTTCACGGCACTCGGGAGCGCCACTGCCTCACCAACCCGGCGCTGAGATGCGGCACCTCTGGGGCGGGGCGGCCGGTGACCCAGGGACCCCTCGCCCGGCGCTGAGATGCGCCCACCTCTGGGGCGGGACGGCCGGTTACCCAGGGACCCCTCGCCCGGCGCTGAGATGCAGCCACCTCTGGGGCGGGGCGGCCGGTTACCCAGGGACCCCTCGCCCGGCGCTGAGATGCAGCCACCTCTGGGGCGGGGCGGCCGGTTACCCGGGGACCCCTCGCCCGGCGCTGAGATGCAGCCACCTCTGGGGCGGGGCGGACGGTTACCCAGGGATCCCTCGCCCGGCGCTGAGATGCAGCCACCTCTGGGGCGGGGCGGCCGGTTACACGGGGACCCCTCGCCCGGCGCTGAGATGCGCCCACCTCTGGGGCGGGGCGGCCGGTTACCCAGGGACCCCTCGCCCGGCGCTGAGATGCAGCCACCTCTGGGGCGGGGCGGCCGGTTACCCAGGGACCCCTCGCCCGGCGCTGAGATGCGCCCACCTCTGGGGCGGGGCGGCCGGTTACCAGGGACCCCTCGCCCGGCGCTGAGATGCAGCCACCTCTGGGGCAGGGCGGCCGGTTACCCGGGGACCCCTCGCCCGGTGCTGAGATGCAGCCACCTCTGGGGCGGGGCGGCCGGTTACCCAGGGACCCCTCGCCCGGCGCTGAGATGCAGCCACCTCTGGGGCGGGGCGGCCGGTTACCCAGGGACCCCTCGCCCGGCGCTGAGATGCAGCCACCTCTGGGGCAGGGCGGCCGGTGACCCAGGGACCCCTCGCCCGGCGCTGAGATGCAGCCACCTCTGGGGCGGGGCGGCCGGTTACCCGGGGACCCCTCACCCGGCGCTGAGATGCGCCCACCTCTGGGGCGGGGCGGCCGGTTACCCGGGGACCCCTCGCCCGGCGCTGAGATGCAGCCACCTCTGGGGCGGGGCGGCCGGTTACCAGGGACCCCTCGCCCGGCGCTGAGACGCAGCCACCTCTGGGGCGGGGCGGCCGGTTACCCAGGGATCCCTCGCCCGGCGCTGAGATGCGCCCACCTCTGGGGCGGGGCGGCCGGTTACCCAGGGACCCCTCGCCCGGCGCTGAGACGCAGCCACCTCTGGGGCGGGGCGGCCGGTTACCCGGGGACCCCTCGCCCGGCGCTGAGATGCGCCCACCTCTGGGGCGGGGCGGCCGGTTACCAGGGACCCCTCGCCCGGCGCTGAGATGCAGCCACCTCTGGGGTTGGGCGGCCGGTTACCAGGGACCCCTCGCCCGGCGCTGAGACGCACGCCTGGCATTACCCCCCTGTCCTGGCTGGGCTGGGTATGGTCCCCTCTGTCTGAGCCCCCATTCCCTACAGAACCCTCTCCCCAAATGGGGGGATCCCTTCTCTCAGCCCCTTGCCCCAGCCGCACCCCCTCCCCTCCCAGCCTCCCCCAGCAGCCCCCCCAGCTGCACCCCCTCCCCTCTCGGCCCCCTCCCAGCAGCCCCCCCAGCTGCACCCCCTCCCCTCTCGCCCCCCCCACCTGCACCCCCTCCCCTCCAGTACCCCCCTCCCCAGCCACACCCCCTCCCCTCCCAGCCTCCCCCAGCAGCCCCCCCAGCTGCACCCCCTCCCAGCCCCCCCTTCTCTAGCCGGTGTACAAGTGGGGACCCCCCCGCTGACCTGCTCTGGCCGGCGGGGGCTGCTCCCCTGGTCGGGGCTGGCTCGGGAGCGGGGTCCCCCTCGCGCTGCAGGAAGGTGGGGGGGGGTCTCCCCTCTGGCTCCTCCTGTTTACAAACCTCCTCCCGGGAACATGGGAGCTACAAGCTCTCGCGAGAGGAGGAGGAGCAACACTTCCTCCCCACCCCCACCCCCCGGAACCCGGACGCCTGGGTTCTCTCCCCGGCTCTGGGAAGGGAGTGGGGGCTGGTGGGTCAGAGCAGGGGGGCTGGGAGCCAGGACTCCTGGGTTCTCTCCCCGGCTCTGGGAGGAGAGTGGGGGCTGGTGGGTCAGAGCAGGGGGGCTGGGAGCCAGGACTCCTGGGTTCTCTCCCCGGCTCTGGGAGGCGAGTGGGGGCTGGTGGGTCAGAGCAGGGGGGCTGGGAGCCAGGACTCCTGGGTTCTCTCCCTGGCTCTGGGAGGGGAGTGGGGGCTGGTGGGTTAGAGCAGGGGGGGCTGGGAGCCCGGACTCCTGGGTTCTCTCCCCGGCTCTGGGAGGCGAGTGGGGGCTGGTGGGTCAGAGCAGGGGGGCTGGGAGCCCGGACTCCTGGGTTCTCTCCCCGGCTCTGGGAGGGGAGTGGGGGCTGGTGGGTTAGAGCAGGGGGGGCTGGGAGCTAGGACTCCTGGGTTCTCTCCCCGGCTCTGGGAGGGGAGTGGGGGCTGGTGGTTAGAGCAGGGGGGCTGGGAGCCAGGACTCCTGGGTTCTCTCCCGGCTCTGGGGGGGGTGTGTGGGCTGGTGGGTTAGAGCAGGGGGCGCTGGGAGCCAGGACTCCTGGGTTCTCTCCCCGGCTCTGGGGGGGGTGGGGGCTGGTGGGTCAGAGCAGTGGGGGCTGGAGCCAGGACTCCTGGGTTCTCTCCCCAGCTCTGGGAGGGGAGTGGGGGCTGGTGGGTCAGACCAGGGGGGCTGGGAGCCAGGACTCCTGGGTTCCATCTTGAGCTGTGTAAACTAACTTGCTATGTCCCCCCCAGTGCCTCAGTTTCCCCCCCCCAGCCCTGGGCCGGGCGAGGCTGCATCCCTCTGTGGCTGAGATGCTCCTGGGCCTGGTCCCAGGGGTCCGGGCAACACCCAGCACAGTGGGGCACCCCCGAGCTCAGTTCTGGGTGCAGGGCCTGGCACCCCAATCTCGGATGGGGGCTCCGTGCTGTGGCTGGCACAACGGCGGCACGTTTTCCGTTTGGTGTATTTTTCTGGTGCGTGTGTGTCGTGGTCGGAGTTGCTGGGCATGGACCCCGCTGACACCTGTCGTTCCCGACCCGGCCTCCTCCGGTCTCAGGAGCTCAGCCCCGGCCTGCTGCCTCCTCCAACCCCTGCCGATCTCCCGATGCGCTGGGTACCGGCCGCGCGAATGCCTGCCGGGATTTCTGGGCTGCTGCGTGGTCGTTTGTTTTAAACCCAGTCTGCCCGAGCAGGGCCGCCTAGAGAAACATGGCGAGCTCATTGGGCGGGTCATGGCAAATATAGAGGCCACGGACGCCTGCGAAAAACTCGAGCGCCGTGGGGCTGCTGGTGCGCTGAGATCACTTCCCGTCTGGTATTGTCTCATTGTTTCCCCTGCCTGTCTGAAGCCGTCTCTTGTCTGAGATGTAGGTTGGGAGCTCTTTCAGACAGGGTGTATTTGTACAGCACCTAGTGCTGCGGGGTGCTGGCCCGTGACGGGGGTTCCCGAGCGCTACAATAAACCACCTAGTCAATAAGATGACGTGATTAGTCAAAAGAGGGTTGGGTCGCTCTAAGCAAATAACCCCAGGGTGCTGTTGGGAGATGGAATTGGTGATTCAGTCAGGGGTGCTGTCACCCCCAAGGTCTCACATTTCTAGGGGGCACCCCTCTGCAGGGTGGGGGGCTCTGCAGAGGGCATGTTACCCCCCAGCCCAGTCTCGTCTCCCCTTCCAACCAGCTCATGGAAAGAAGGACAGAAGTTGGTGCGAAACCAAACAGAAGGCATGGGACTCCGGGAGCTTGTAGCAGCATGCAGCGCGGTTCGGCCCGAGGTGCAAAACCCGCTTTGCCAAGCCTGCCACCCACGGGTGCTGGCGCCCCTCCCAGGAGTCCTAGCAGAGGGTTAGTGGGTGTCTTCTTCCTAGACAGTTGGGCCTTTTTTATTTGCACGGGCCGTGCTGCCATCTAGTGAGCGACGCCCTTCCAGCAGTTCGCGCCCCAGCTAGGAACAGGAGAGCACTTTCCCTCCCTCGGGGAGGCTGTCCTGTCTCCGCTGCAAAGCCACATTTCGCAGTGTGGACACAGCTCAAGCCACGGCCCCCGGTCAGAAGTCTGGCCGTGTTAGCCCAGCCGTGCGACCCGGCTCCCGCCGTTGTACAGCCAGGTTGACAGGACAGTGTGGACGCTCCGGCATGGGCCCCACGGCTCTGGGCTCCGTGTAGACGTACTCCTGGAAGCGCTGGGCAATTCAGGAGCGCAAGGCCCTGCATCTTCTCCCTGGAAGCTTTGCTGGTGGGGGGGAGGGGGTGTCTCCTTGGCAGGTACCCGGAGCTGGGGATCCCCTATTCTGACTCCGCCCCAGTCTCCCCGCAGCGAGCCGCTCCGCCCCACGGAGGCGGAGGAAGCGGTACGATGCCTGGGGGCGAGGGGTGGTACAAAGCACCGCAGGATCCTGACGGGCTTGCTGGCATGGGAATAATTTCCAGAGTTTGCTTTGAGCCTATACCGGGCAGAGCAGAGGGGGTGCAGCTCAGCGTCCCCCCCCTCCCCATTTTCTTTTTCTTATTTCGCGGTGGTCAGCCCCAAAACACTGAGGGGAGTTGCTCCAGCTGCTGTTTCTAATTGCTCTCCGGCAGGGTAGCGGGCCAGAGCCTTGAGCGACGGCAGGGAAGCAGCTGCTGGGGGGACGCAGGAAGCTGGTAACGGGGGGGCTGGAACAGTTTGTACAGTGGGGGTGCTGAGACCCATTGAACCGCGCTGGAAAGCCTGTATGCAATGGGAACCACGTCAAGCCAGGGGGTGCGGTAACCATGCTGAGTCGCTGTTTTGAAGCTGGTATGGAAACACTGATGTCCCTGCATGGGGCACCCCGTACCCTCGTAGGTAGAAGCTGGAAGCTCGTTGGGAGTGAGCGGTAGCTACCGGGGTGCCAAACTGGCAGCCCTCTCTGAAGCACCCGTCCGATCCAGCCCGGCCCTGCAGGGAGCAGATCGAGGTGCCAGGGGTAAGCCAGATCGGAGCCGTAGCGGTTTATCCTTGGCGTGTCATTCGCACGCAGGCGTTTGGCACGACGGATTGCGTGCGTGGCTCACCGGCTGGTAACTGGAGGGCTCGGAAGTGAATCCTAGGATTATGTCCACGTGTCGCATCGAGAAGGGGCCTACGTCGAGCTGTAGTCTCTTGGCAAGGATAGGGGAATTCCTGGTCTGTGCAAATACTGTCGGAGAGTGGAAAAATGGTAGCACAGAACTGGTCGATATTGCCTCACCTCCATGCTACATACACAGGACTCCTGGGTTCTCTCCCTGTCCCTGGGAGGGGAGTGGGGTCTGTGGGGTTAAAGCAGGGGGGCTGGGAGCCAGGACTCCTGGGTTCTCTCCCCAGCTTGGGGTTGGGGGGTCT
The DNA here is from genome assembly GCF_020497125.1 of Mauremys mutica. Taxonomy (NCBI): domain Eukaryota; kingdom Metazoa; phylum Chordata; order Testudines; family Geoemydidae; genus Mauremys; species Mauremys mutica. Next base: position 422,738 of record NW_025422919.1, read on the forward strand.
AGTGGTTAAATCAGGGATGTCGAGGCATTAGGAGTATTAATTCCTTGAGTATTATTTCTGGTGTTTGAGCATTGATTGCCAAGTACTGTTTCATAAGGAGCACCATTAGCTGTTGCGGGTTAATCCCGAGTGTGACGTTGCACTCCATATGATTTTATGAAAATATGCTAGAGTGTGAATATAATGTAACTGGAATATGCTTCATGCAAAAGGTCTCTTGTAAGGTATCAGTACGGAGCTTGTAATCTGCTGAGTGTGGTCATGCTATTTGTACAAGTGTATCATTCTTGCATCTGAAACTAGAAATATGAAATCTAGCTCTGAGGTCCTATTGTAATTATGTAAAGTGTGGGCCAAGAATTATACATTTATACAAATAGGATGACCACCCTCAGTAGATTACAAGCTTTGTAATGAGACTTTTGCATGAAGCATATTCCAGTTACATTATATTCACACTCATTAGCATATTTTCATAAAATTATACGTAGTACGTCACACCGAGTATTATTGCTGAGGGGGGCATTGACAGTTGAAGATCAACTCCCCCAAGTATTATTTCCGAAGGAAGCAATGTTGGCAGTTGATTGTTAATGCCGAGTCTGCAGAGGTGGTATTGGTTGAGTAGTAATCAACAATGATTGAGGCTCAACCTCCAAGTATTATTTTTGAGGAGGGCGATGGTGGCGGTTGAATATTAATCTCCCATTAGGTCTGAGGGGGCAGCATTGGTTATTGAGTATTAATCTCCTGGTACTCCGGCATTGGCCATTTTAAGATTGACCTTGACCTCTGAGTGTTATTTCTCAAGAGACGTTAGTGGTTGAAGAGTGTTTCCGGAGTATTATTTCTGGGGCGCGTATGGAGTATTTATTCCCTCCCTGGGTATTTGTAGAGGACACGGTGCTGAAGAGTGATCCTAGAGTATTATTTATGGGTGGTACTGTCCACTGAGTATTTACCTCCTGGGGTATTATTTGTAAGGCACATGGGGTGTCTAGTATTGATCCCCGAGTATTACCGGGGGGGGGGGAGTACTTTTGGGTCCAGCACATTATTTCTAGAGGCCACCGAGCTGAGCCTGTCACGAGGATGTTGTTACCCGAGTATTATTGGGGGGGTGGGTATGTGAGTCTTAGTATGTACCCTCACACCCGAGTATTGCCCCTGGGTGGAGTATCCCCCCCCGTATCACTGGTAGGGGGCCGAGTATCAATACTCGAGTATTGTTTGTGGGAGGGGGCGGGGGGAGTACTGCCCCGGGGTGTTCTGCGCAGGTGTCCCTGCAAGGACCCCCCCCCGCCCAGTATTAGTTCTGGGGGGTGGAGTTATTTATCCTCCCCCCCCCCTCCCCGTCACGCGTAGTATTTACTGCTGGCCCCTCCCCCTCCTCAGGAGCCCCGCGCGCCCCCAACGGCAACGGCCGTTCCCGCCAAAAGCGGCTGCCCCGCCGCCACGCGCGCAGACCCCTCAGGGCGGAGGGGAGGGTCTGGCTGCGCGCGCATCTCCCCCCCCCCGCCGGAGCGCTGGTGGCTGCGCGCGCATCTTCCCCCCCCCGGGAGCGCTGGTGGCTGCGCGCGCAGCCGGGCTCGCTCGCTCCAGACCCGGCGCCGGAGTCACCTTGGTCCCGGCCCGGCCGGACCCGGCGATGGCGGCGGCGGGGCCCGAGCGGCCCAAAACCTCCCCCAAGGCCGTGAAGTTCCTGTTCGGGGGCCTGGCCGGGTGAGCGCGCGCGCGCCCCTCGCCCCTCCCCCCTCCCCCCCCCGTGACCCCTGACCCCGCCCCCCTCAGCGCCCCTCCCCCACCCCCAGCGTGACCCCCACTGACCCCTCTCCCACCCCCTCAGCGCCCCTCCCCCACCCCCAGCGTGACCCCCCACTGACCCCTCCCCCGCCCCCCTCAGCGTCCCCCCTCTGACCCCCCCCCCCCCCCCTCAGCGCCCCTCCCCCACCCCCAGTGACCCCTGACCCCTCCCCCCTCAGCGCCCCACCCCCACCCCCAGCGTGACCCCCACTGACCCCTCCCCCACCCCCTCAGCGCCCCTCCCCCACCCACTCCCTAGCGCGACCCCTGACCCACTGACCCCTCCCCACCCCCTCAGTGCCCCTCCCCCACCCCCCAGCGTGACCCCCCACTGACCCCTCCCCCGCCCCCCTCAGCGCCCCTCCCCCCTCTGACCCCTTCCCCACCCCCCAGCGTGACCCTTCCCCCGCATGTCCCCTGACCCACTGACTGGACTCCTGGGTTCTCTGCCCGGCTCTGGGAGGGGAGTGGGGGCTGGTGGGTCAGAGCAGGGGGGGCTGGGAGCCAGGACTCCTGGGTTCTCTCCCCGGCGCTGGGAGGGGAGTGGGGGCTGGTGGGTTAGAGCAGGGGGGCTGGGAGCCAGGACTCCTGGGTTCTCTCCCTGGCTCTGGGAGGGGAGTGGGGGCTGGTGGGTCAGAGCAGGGGGGGCTGGGAGCCAGGACTCCTGGGTTCTCTCCCCGGCGCTGGGAGGGGAGTGGGGGCTGGTGGGTTAGAGCAGGGGGGCTGGGAGCCAGGACTCCTGGGTTCTCTCCCCGGCTCTGGGAGGGGAGTGGGGGCTGGTGGGTTAGAGCAGGGGGGGCTGGGAGCCAGGACTCCTGGGTTCTCTCCCCGGCTCTGGGAGGGGAGTGGGGGCTGGTGGGTTAGAGCAGGAGGGGCTGGGAGCCAGGACTCCTGGGTTCTCTCCCTGGCTCTGGGAGGGGAGTGGGGGCTGGTGGGTTAGAGCAGGGGGGCTGGGAGCCAGGACTCCTGGGTTCTCTCCCCGGCTCTGGGAGGGGAGAGGGGGCTGGTGGGTCAGAGCAGGGGGGGCTGGGAGCCAGGACTCCTGGGTTCTCTCCCCGGCGCTGGGAGGGGAGTGGGGGCTGGTGGGTTAGAGCAGGAGGGGCTGGGAGCCAGGACTCCTGGGTTCTCTCCCTGGCTCTGGGAGGGGAGTGGGGGCTGGTGGGTTAGAGCAGGGGGGCTGGGAGCCAGGACTCCTGGGTTCTCTCCCCGGCTCTGGGAGGGGAGTGGGGGCTGGTGGGTAGAGCGGGGGCTGGGAGCAGGACTCCTGGGTTCTCTCCCCGGCTCTGGGAGGGGAGTGGGGGCTGGTGGTTGGAGCAGGGGGGGCTGGGAGCCGGGACTCCTGGGTTCTCTCCCCGGCTCTGGGAGGGGAGTGGGGGCTGGTGGGTCAGAGCAGGGGGGGCTGGGAGCCAGGACTCCTGGGTTCTCTCCCCGGCTCTGGGAGGGGAGTGGGGGCTGGTGGGTAGAGCGGGGGCTGGGAGCAGGACTCCTGGGTTCTCTCCCCGGCTCTGGGAGGGGAGTGGAGGCTGGTGGTTAGAGCAGGGGGGGCTGGGAGCCAGGACTCCTGGGTTCTCTCCCCGGCTCTGGGAGGGGAGTGGGGGCTGGTGGGTTAGAGCAGGAGGGGCTGGGAGCCAGGACTCCTGGGTTCTCTCCCCGGCTCTGGGAGGGCAGTGGGGGCTGGTGGTTAGAGCAGGGGGGGCTGGGAGCCAGGACTCCTGGGTTCTCTCCCCGGCTCTGGGAGGGGAGTGGGGGCTGGTGGGTTAGAGCAGGGGGGGCTGGGAGCCAGGACTCCTGGGTTCTCTCCCCGGCGCTGGGAGGGGAGTGGGGGCTGGTGGGTTAGAGCAGGAGGGGCTGGGAGCCAGGACTCCTGGGTTCTCTCCCCGGCTCTGGGAGGGCAGTGGGGGCTGGTGGTTAGAGCAGGGGGGGCTGGGAGCCAGGACTCCTGGGTTCTCTCCCCGGCTCTGGGAGGGGAGTGGGGGCTGGTGGGTTAGAGCAGGGTGGGGCTGGGAGCCAGGACTCCTGGGTTCTCCCCGGCTCTGGGAAGGGAGTGGGGGCTGCTGGGTCAGAGCAGGGGGGCTGGGAGCCAGGACTCCTGGGTTCTCTCCCCGGCTCTGGGAGGGGAGTGGGGGCTGGTGGGTTAGAGCAGGGGGGCTGGGAGCCAGGACTCCTGGGTTCTCTCCCTGGCTCTGGGAGGGGAGTGGGGGCTGATGGCTTAGAGCAGGGGGGCTGGGAGCCAGGACTCCTGGGTTCTCTCCCCAGCTCTGGGAAGGGAGTGGGGGCTGGTGGATCAGAGCAGGGGGGGCTGGGAGCCAGGACTCCTGGGTTCTCTCCCCGGCTCTGGGAGGGGAGTGGGGGCTGGTGGGTCAGAGCAGGGGGGGCCGGGAGCCCGGACTCCTGGGTTCTCTCCCCGGCTCTGGGAGGGGAGTGGGGGCTGGTGGTTAGAGCAGGGGGGGCTGGGAGCCAGGACTCCTGGGTTCTCTCCCCGGCTCTGGGAGGGGAGTGGGGGCTGGTGGGTTAGAGCAGGGGGGGCTGGGAGCCAGGACTCCTGGGTTCTCTCCCTGGCTCTGGGAGGGGAGTGGGGGCTGGTGGGTCAGAGCAGGGGGGGCTGGGAGCCAGGACTCCTGGGTTCTCTCCCCGGCTCTGGGAGGGGGTGGGGGCTGGTGGGTCAGAGCAGGGGGGGCCGGGAGCCAGGACCCCTCGGTTCTGTGCCCAGGACTTGGCACGCTGGCGCAGTGTGGGGATTACGTGTGTAGCAAAGCCTGGTGTTGCCTCTTTGCGTGGCCAAAAATGTTAATCCACTTGTTGCAGCCTGAGGGTTTCCTTGGGCAGGAGGGGCAGGGATTTCGCCTGAGTAGGGGGTTTGAGAGGGACAAGGTCCCCCCCCCCCCACAAGAGCTGCTGTTTCTCTCACTCTTAATCCTCATCAGCATGTGCCTTGCAAATGTCCTCCTAGCATCTGGCCCCCTGGGACCCTTGCACCCCGAGGGAGCAGCTTCCGGGGGGACTGGCTGGCTGCAGGAGGATACAGGGCCCAGGGGAATCAGAGAACAGGCTAAAGTCTTTCATCCTCCGTGGTGAGAGTTTTCTAACCCGCGCGTCCGAGGGGCCCGGTAAATCGGTGCCACCTCTGGCTTGTCCAGAGCAAGCGAGACGAGTGTTTCCACTGATCTTCGTAACCGCTGGGCCGGCTTCCTAAATCTCCTCTCGAAATCGGGGGTTGTGGCGTCGATACACGAGCACCGTCTCCTCCCCCTCTTCCGCGTGGGTCAGAGTCCGAAGCGGAGTGCGTGTCCCAGAGTTGTCTGACTTTTGGCCCTGATGCTTTGAAGGCTGGGGCCGGCCGGCCAGCTGTGGCAGTCGCTTCCTGGCCAGCTGGCTAGTCCCACTTACGGATAAACCGCCCGGTGTTTGTAGTGGGTACAGCTAGAGGAGCGGGCTGGCTGTCGGGTCCCCTGTGAGCAATGGAGGAGAATATCACCCCAAAGCTTCGGCTGTCAGCTCTTCAGTGGGGTCCAGAGCCGTGATCCCAACACAGATGATCACTTCAGCGCCTCGGGAACGGCGCCGGGTAGGCCGGTCTCCTCCGTTTCGTCCTTGGTGAAATACTCTCTGTGGCTCCGCAGCATGGGGGCGACCGTCTTCGTGCAGCCCCTAGACCTGGTGAAGAACCGCATGCAGCTGAGCGGGGAAGGCGCCAAGACCAAAGAGTACAAAACCAGCTTTCACGCCGTCAGGAGCATCCTCAGGAAGGAAGGCGTCCGCGGCATCTACACCGGGTATGAGGGGGCGGGTGATTGGGGGGCGCCTTGGCGAGGCCTCTTTTGTTCTGACACGGGGGGGTGAGGAACGGGACATGGGGCCATTCCCCCTTTAGTGGGGGGATCAGCGCCAGGGTGGGAGGTTGGCTGGCTCAGGGAGGTGGGGAATGGGAGGCAGGGCCTCTCCTCTGTAGGGGGCGCTGGCTCAGATCCGGCCCCATCGTGGTGGGAACACGGGGCCTTTGCCCACCGGGGGCTGCCAGCTCTGATCCGTCCCCAAGGCAGGGGACAGGCTGCTTTGTGGGGGGGGGGCTGGGAATGGGACATGGGTACACATTGTACCAGTGACCAGGATCGTTGCCCGCGGCGGGCGCTGGCTGGCCCTGTGAGAAATGGGTTGAGCCTGGCGCGGGTACAGTGTTAACGTCTGTCAGTTCTGCTCCCCTGGGGTAAAGCCGGGTGCTCGTGAGGGCAGGGGCACGCGTGGTGCTGGCGGGCAGCCAGGAGACCTGTGTCCTGTGTCGCGGGAGTGTCCGGCCTCGGGCCCTGTGAGCAAACGCACCGAATTCTCACGGTTGCTGCAGAGCTGGACCCGGGCCGAGGACCCAGGCGTCCAGCAGCCACGCAGGCCCATAACCCTCCCCCCTTTGCCAGGCTGTCGGCAGGGCTTCTGAGACAGGCCACCTACACCACCACCCGGCTGGGCATCTACACCATCCTCTTTGAGAAGCTCACCAAGGCGGACGGCACGCCGCCCAACTTCTTCATGAAGGCGGGGATCGGCATGACGGCGGGGGCCACCGGGGCCTTTGTGGGCACGCCGGCCGAGGTGGCGCTCATCAGGATGACGGCGGACGGCAGGTGAGCGGGGTTGAACTGCGTGTGATGCGGTCATGCCGCTGTGTCCTCGCCTGGCGGCCGTGCCGCTAGTCCCCATGAGAAACCTGGGGCCCCCAGGCTGCTGCTGCAACCCACTAGGCCATGCTCCGAGGGGGTCTGTGCCTCTGAACTGCCCCCTCGCTCCCCTCCTCTGTTCCCAGGCTGCCCCCCGACCAGAGGAGAGGCTACACCAACGTCTTCAACGCGCTGCTGAGGATAACCCGCGAAGAGGGCGTGCTGACACTCTGGCGGGTACGGCGCTCGCTAGAGGCTAGGCCCGGCGGCACATGCACCCAGGAGAATTTGTTTGGGAGGTGGGGGGCGGCCGGGTTTGTGGGATCAGCCTGTGACGGGTTCCCCCCCCCTGGGGTACCACTGAGCCCGCCTGACCCACCAGCCTGGGCTCCCACTCACCCTGTAATGCTGTGACAAGCTGCAGACGTGCGCCTGCTCTCACACTTTCACCCAGCTGCAAAAGCAGCCGCAGCCGCTGAGATCCGCTCTGCGCCGGGAAGGCTTCAGCTAAGGGGCTGCCCAGATACTGAAATGATAGCGGCTTGTGCTGCACAGGGAACTGCACGGCGTCAGCTCCTGGAATTCGCCCCCTCCCCCCCTCCCTGGGCGGGGGAACATACCCAGCTTCTTCCCTCCTGGTGTGACCTCCACACGCTGCTTTTAGACCAAACAAAAATAAGTTTATTAACTACAGAGGATGGAGTTTAAGTGATTATAAGGGACAGCAAACAGATCACAGCAGATTACCTAGTAAATAAACGAAAACAATCTAAACTTAAAGAAATGGGGTATGTTATTTGTTTTCATTTATTTACTAGGTAAATAACGTACCCGATTTCTTTAAGTTAAGATTACCTAGTAAATAAATGAAAACAATCTAAACTTAACACGCTAAAGAAATCGGGTGTGTCTAGCAAACGCAGTTTTAGGCAGATTGCAGAGATTCTTGAAGGCAAGATGCACTTGCTTGCAGCTGAAAACTCCAGGAACTACTTTCACAGGCTAGAAATCCCTCTCGCCTGGGACCATCCCTTCTCCCCAGTCCAGTCCTTGGTTCTCAGGTGTTTCCAAGCGTCTCCTTTGGATGGGGAGTCAGTGAAGAGGAACCAGGATGATGCCACTCCCCTGCCTTAAATAGCTTGTGCTTACGGCGGGAGCCCCTTTGTTTTCAAGCTTGGTTCCCACGCCCCGCAGTGGAAAAATACTGGCGTTCCAAGATGGAGTCCTGAGCCTCCCCAGGGGGAGATTAGCATCTTCTAAGCCCTTTTCTTGTCCCTAATGGTCCGTTGCCTTGTTCCCAGCCAGCCATCGCACCTGACTGCATTCTCTCAAGTGGGCGTTCCCCAGGTGCAAACACATTTGTAATAGATGCATTAACAACATTCTTCACTTCAGATACCCAAATGATACATGCATTGCAAATAGGATAATCGTATTCAGTGAATCAGAACCGTTTCAACGACATCTTACAGGGCGTCTCTTGCACAAAATACATCGTAGTTATGCCATAATCCTATCATTACTGTGGGGCGTAATGCCACACAGCCTATGGGCAAACACGTTCAGGGGGCCGACGGGGTGTTAGTCTGTGGCAGGCCTCTGCTTCTCAGGCAAGGCATGCGCTTAGATTCTCCATCCTCGGGTCTGCATGGTGTTCCCATCCCACCCCCGTTAACTGCCTCTCCTCTCTCTGCCTCACAGGGCTGTGTCCCCACCATGGCCAGAGCGGTGGTCGTGAACGCTGCCCAGTTAGCCTCCTACTCGCAGTCCAAGCAGTTCTTGCTGGGCTCCGGTAAGTCCCGGTCCCGCTGTGTCTGACGTAGAATGCAGGGCTGAGGGAGAGCACCGCGCTCCAGCCGGGTTCCAGTGACTCGGGCCGACCAACATGCCAGGGTTAGGATTGGGGCAGCTCCCGTGCTAGGCAGTCCTGACTGCCCCCCAGGAGGTAGTGAAGTGTTACTCACGTTGGACAGAACCACAGAGAGGGGGCGGGGCGGGGCGGCGTGGCTTCCCACTATCTCAGTGGAAGAGCCGGGGAGAGAACCCAGGAGTCCTGGCTCCCAGCCCCTCCTGCTCTAACCCACCAGCCCCCACTCCCCTCCTGGAGCCGGGGAGAGAACCCAGGAGTCCTGGCTCCCAGCCCCTCCTGCTCTAACCCACCAGCCCCCACTCCCCTCCCGGAGCCGGGGAGAGAACCCAGGAGTCCTGGCTCCCAGCCCCCCTGCTCTAACCACCAGCCCCCGCTCCCCTCCCAGGGCCGGACGGAGAACCCAGGAGTCCTGGCTCCCAGCCCCCCTGCTCTGACCCTCAGTGACATGGGTGCTTGATTGGCTAAGCTCTGACCTTCGGGGGGCTGTAAAACCCTCCCTCTCTCTCCTCTGCAGGTTACTTCCGAGACAACATCTTCTGCCATTTCTGTGCCAGTATGATCAGCGGGCTGGTGACCACCGCTGCTTCCATGCCGGTGGATATCGCCAAGACCAGGCGAGTGGCAGGAGCGCTGGGTGTGCCCTCGGCAGAGGCCAGGAGGGTTGCGGGGGGCACGGAGATGGGTCAGGAATAGGGAGCGGAGGGTGTGGGGCTGGTGGAATCCACCCTGCTCCGTCATTCCTGCCTCGTGGGTATTTTGTGAGCTGAGCTGCTGAGTTCTGCCCATCGCCACGGGAGGGAATCACCCCGTGTCAGCAGCGAACAGGCCACGGGATTTGAACCCTTCCCCACCCCCCCAGAGGCAGGGAGCATTACCCAGAGCGCACCTGTTCGGGGGGCCGGTCTCGTAAAGACTTGGCTTGCAAGGATCCCAGGGCAAAGCTGGTCTGGGCTGCAGGCTTCCCTGTGTCCCCGATCCACCCTTGACCCCCTAGCTACGTGGAAACTGATCTCGATGTCTAAATAAGTGGCTTTAAATACACGCCTGCTGCTGGCTAAAGCTTCCTCCCCCCTCTCCTCCTGGCACGCAGGATTCAGAACATGCGGATGATCGACGGGAAGCCGGAGTACAAGAACGGGCTGGTAAGCGACAGCTGGAGACGGGGGGGCGCGCTGGGATCCGCCGTCTTGTGCCCTTGCTCGCACGGGGGGTGTTGGGTTCCTGCCCCCTGTGTCCAGAGGGCGGGTTCGCGCCGCCGCGCCATGGGGCAGGTTTCTATTGACAGCGCGGCTGTGCTTCCCTCCCGGCCGTGGGGAAATGGACGGGAGCTGCCAGTTGGGGGGCGGGGTGGATGATCGGCTGTCCGTGAGCTCCCGGGGCGACGCTGTGACCAACAGGGCGAATGCCATCCCGGGCTGCGTAAGCGGGACTCTCGTGTAGGGGCGGAGAGGCGATTTCACTGCCAGATCAGGCCCTGCCGGGGCCCACAGTGCCAGCCGGGGGGTGACTCAACCGGAGAGGGGGCAGAGAAGAGCCAGGAGAAGTGAGAGACGCCAGGAGCTCAGGGAAGAGGCGGCGAAGGGGTGACTGATCCCGGTCCGGAAGTACCGACGTGGGGAACAGATCTTTAGGAAGGTCTAACCCGGCCCGAGGGCTGGAAGCTGGAGAAATTCAGGGGTAAATGTTCGGTGGTGAGAGTGGGCCCGTGGAGTCCTAGGGTGCCCTGTGTGGGGCACCGCCTCAGCCCACATACGGGGGGCTCTGAGCCCCTACGGCGCGGCTAGGAAAGTGACCTCGACAGGCAGGTTATTTCCCTCCGAGAACGCCCGCTCTGTGCTGGTCAGTTCAGGAATCCTCACTGCTGCCGAGTCTCCCGCTGGGCAGGGAGCCCCCCCCCGTCGCGTCGCGTCGCGAACAGGCCTCCGGGGCGTGGAGGAACGTTGTGATCAGGCTTTGAACTCGGAGCCACTCGCCCGGCACCACCCAGGGTGTGAACGGGTGGCGCTGGGGCAGGGGAGAAAACACTTCTCCCCATGCCCGTGTCTAGGGAAAGCCGAGGGGACGCAGGCTGGCAGTCCAGCGAAGACCTTCGATGGTCACGGTCAGCGTGGTGGCCTCCTGCAATCTACGCAGGCTGCGCTGTGCGAGATGGGGACGGGAGTCTCTGCCCCCCGGCCTGAATGCATCTGGCCACTGGGGGGCAGTGGCCTATCAGAGATGGGGCTGGACTGACGGTGCTCCGCCGATATTCATTAAAGGAGGCTCAGCCCCGGCTCCGGGAGCTGAGGCATGTTTGTACAGCGAAGGAAACTGAGGCAGAGAGCGAGATTGAGGAGTGGCTTTCTGGAGGCTACACAGGCAGTGACAGAACCCAGCACCCCCCCGCCTGCCCGAGCGAGTAGCCAGCGCAGGGGCGTTCGCCGGCCGGGGCCAGCGCGGGGCGTCGGGCGTGGCGGCCCCGCAGCGCCGGCCGCCCCGTACTCACCTCTGCTTTCTGAATTCCAGGATGTGCTGCTGAAAGTCATCCGCTACGAGGGGTTCTTCAGCCTCTGGAAGGGCTTCACCCCCTACTACGCCCGCCTGGGCCCCCACACCGTCCTGACCTTCATCTTCCTCGAGCAGATGAACACATTCTACAAGAAGTTCTTCCTCAGTGCCTAGGAGGAGGCCCTGGCCTGGCTGGGCGCCCCCTCCCCAGGCCGCAGCACCTCCGCCGGGCCTGCCGCTGGGGAACCGGCCCCGGCTCTCCCCGGGCTCGGAAGCAAGGATCCGGCTGGAGCCCCTCCCCTTCCCGTGTGTTTGGTGTCAGTCACGTCACCCTTCGTCCCTGTTCCCCGAATCACGTGAAAGGAGCGGCGGGGAGGCTGGCACAGCTTGTCTGGACTGGGGTGGGGTGCTCCAGACGTCTCTGGATTATTTCTTGGGGGGGGGTCCCAAGACTGGGCCGGTACCTGCCAACGCAAGCCCTCGGGTAGCAATGGCCGACCCGCGTGCGAGTTGTAGGTCTGTGCATCTCTCCCCCTTCTCTTTGCTTTGAACTCAGTAAACAGATCATGGTCCTACGGGCACGTCTGCTTTGGGGTTCCGGCAGGGGGGGGCGGGGAGGAAAGACACCTGGGTAACGCTCGGCAGCAGCACCCGAGTTACACCCCAGCTTTTAAACAGACCCTCCCAGGAACCCCTTCCGTGCGTCAGACCCCCGAGCGGTCCCACGATGGCGCCAGCCTGCTCCACCTGGCGAGCTCTGCCCTGCGAGAGCCGTGTCCGCTCTGCAGGGACCCAGGCGCCCAGCCGGCGTCCGCCGCGACGCCCGGCCGCCCTCGCAGAGCCGAGCCGAGGCCGGACGTCAGCGCGGGTTCGGACACGGTGCGTCTTGGCCACGCCGTCTTGGTTCTCTCGCCCCGGCCCAGGTGAGGCCCGTCCCTCTCCAGAGGCTGAGCTCACGTCGTCCGCCTGATGGCGGAATTGCTTCTCGTTGGGTGTCAATGGTTCGGGTCTCGCCTCCGGGTTGGTTTCAGCCAGGCCTTTTCCGGACCCGGCCACCCCGCCCCAGAGCGTTTGGAGAGAGACGCAGCTCCCGGCTCCATCGGCCAGCAATCCCTGCCCCGCCTAGCAATCAGAAACGCAGGCCTCCTGGGTGAAAAGCGGGACTTTATTTGCTGGCGTGGCCAAAAGGGAAGTGAAAGTGCTGCCCGGTCTTCCCAGGACCGAGCGATCTCAGCCCGCTCTGTGTTTACCTCCGCCCGCTGAAGCGGCTCTTGGTGATAGGAAGAAGCTGCCGGGCAGGGCGTGGAGCCGGGCATTGTGGGACGGGATCAGCTCCGGGAGGCGGCGGTGGGGACAGACACCAGGTGGTTGGCACCAAGCCGGAGCCTGCGGGTGACCCTAGGTGGCAGGCAGTGTCAGCCCCCGGCCCGGAGCAGCCGACTTCGAGCTGGCGTGTGATCACAGGGTGCAAGGCTGGGAGTAGGTGTGGGGCGCCCTGCTCTGGAGGTGCCGAAGCCACAGGGCCCGTCTACACTCGCCCCGCAGGTGCTGTGACAAGGTCCAGACCCCCCCAGGCTTTGACTAGAGCTACTGCCAAAGAGCTGTATGTCCCCAGAATCTCCTCACTGGTCTGGGGGGGAGAGGCACGGGGCTGAGATGCAGCTGCCTCTGGGGTGGGATGTGGGGGGCTGGTCATAGAAGAATCCCTCACGTGGTGCCGAGATGCATCTGTCTCTGGGGTGGGGGACGGCTGTTTATCTGGTGCTGAGATGCGTCTGTGTCTGGGGCGGGGGGCGGCTGTTTATACAGGTCTCTGGTGCTGAGATACGTCTGTGTCTGGGGCGGGGGCGGCTGTTTATACAGGTCTCTGGTGCTGAGATGCGTCTGTGTCTGGGGTGGGGTGCGGCTGTTTATCTGGTGCTGAGATGCGTCTGTGTCTGGGGTGGGGGACGGCTGTTTATACAAGTCTCTGGTGCTGAGATGCGTCTGTGTCTGGGGCAGGGCGCGGCTGTTTATACAAGTCTCTGGTGCTGAGATGCGTCTGTGTCTGGGGTGGGGTGCGGCTGTTTATCTGGTGCTGAGATGCGTCTGTGTCTGGGGTGGGGGGCGGCTGTTTATACAGGTCTCTGGTGCTGAGATGTGTCTGTCTGGGGCAGGGCGCGGCTGTTTATACAGGTCTCTGGTGCTGAGATGCATCTGTGTCTGGGGTGGGGGACGGCTGTTTATCTGGTGCTGAGATGCGTCTGTGTCTGGGGTGGGGGACGGCTGTTTATAACAGGTCTCTGGTGCTGAGATGCATCTGGGGCAGGGGGCGGCTGTTTATACAGGTCTCTGGTGCTGAGATGCGTCTGTGTCTGGTGTGGGGGGTGGCTGTTTATACAGGTCTCTGGTGCTGAGATGCGTCTGTGTCTGGGGCAGGGAGCGGCTGTTTATACAAGTCTCTGGTGCTGAGATGCGTCTGTGTCTGGGGTGGGGGGCGGCTGTTTATCTGGTACTGAGATGCGTCTGTGTGTGGGGTGGGGGACGGCTGTTTATACAGGTCTCTGGTGCTGAGATGCGTCTGTGTCTGGGGTGGGGGATGGCTGTTTATACAGGTCTCTGGTGCTGAGATGCGTCTGTGTCTGGGGCGGGAGACGGCTGTTTATACAGGTCTCTGGTGCTGAGATGCGTCTGTGTCTGGGGCAGGGAGCGGCTGTTCATACAGGTCTCTGGTGCTGAGATGCATCTGTGTCTGGGGCGGGGGACGGCTGTTTATACAGGTCTCTGGTGCTGAGATGCGTCTGTGTCTGGGGTGGGGGGCGGCTGTTTATCTGGTACTGAGCTGCGTCTGTGTCTGGGGTGGGGGACTGCTGTTTATACAGGTCTCTGGTGCTGAGATGCGTCTGTGTCTGGGGCAGGGAGCGGCTGTTTATACAGGTCTCTGGTGCTGAGATGCGTCTGTGTCTGGGGTGGGGGATGGCTGTTTATACAGGTCTCTGGTGCTGAGCTGTGTCTTGGGTGAGGCGGCTGTTCATACAGGGATCCCTCGCCCGGTGCCAAGATGCATCTGTGTCTGGGGCGGGGCGTCCCTCCCCAGTACCAGCAGCATTTCTGAGCCCAGCGCTGTAGCGGTGCCTGCAGCTGCTTGGGACAGGGGACTGTGGACAAAAGTTGAGTGACTCCCCCAGGGTACGTCTGGCCCTGGGCCAAGGCTCCTAGATTGGGGGGTCAGGGCTGGCCCCGGTGCAGCGCTAGGAGCTGCTGTGCTGTGCTGCGGGGCGGGGGGCTCCCATCCAGACATCACCCTCGCCCGCATGGCTACCTCGTCGTGTGTCGATACCCTGTCAGCCGGGGGGACGGCCCCTGCGGGGGCGGGCGGGGTCCCGGCTACAGGGGGAAGGGGTCGTCGGGCACCTGGTTGAAATGCCCCATGAGGAAAATGGCGAGGGTGCCGATGGTGAAGAGCAGGATGGCAGCGCAGAAGCAGAGCTTGTCAATCACCTTCCCGATCAGCACCCAGTTCTCCATGTCCTGCGCGGCAGAGAGAGGGGTGTCAGGACGCCTGGGTCCCCTGCGCTTGGAGGGGAGGGGGTCAGAGCCGTGGGGGGAGGAGAGGCAGGGCCTGGGAGCCAGGACTGCTGGGTTCTCTCCCCAGCTCTGGGAGGGGAGTGGGGGCTGGTGGGTTGGAGCAGGGGGGCTGGGAGTCAGGACTCCTGGGTTCTCTCCCCAGCTCTGGGAGGGGAGTGGGGGCTGGTGGGTTACAGCACGGGGGCTGGGAGCCAGGACTCCTGGGTTCTCTCGCCGGCACTGGGAGGGGAGTGGGGGCTGGTGGGTTGGAGCAGGGGGGCTGGGAGCCCGGACTCCTGGGTTCTCTCGCCGGCACTGGGAGGGGAGTGGGGGCTGGTGGGTTGGAGCAGGGGGGCTGGGAGCCCGGACTCCTGGGTTCTCTCGCCGGCACTGGGAGGGGAGCGGGGTTAGGTGGAATAGATTAAGAGTCAATAGGTGCTAGGACCCAGGGATTTTCCCCTGTAGGGGGCGCCAGGCCCAGCCCGCCCCCCGGGTGCTGGGGCCGGCCGGCGTGGGGCTCACTGCGTTGCTGGCATTCTGCTGTCTCGTGGTCTCGGTGATGAAGTTGCAGGCCTCCACGCACGCCCGGATCTCGGGGGCCGCGCTGGCCAGGTTCTTGTACAAGGTGCTGGTGACGCCCACGTCCACCCCGTCTGCAGAGAGAGGGGGCGGGGCAAAGTCAGGGCCCCAGGAGTCCTGGCTCCAGGCCTGCCACCCCCTTCCCCTGGGCTGGCGGTGGGGTGTGGGTAGCCAGCATGCCGGGGGGCGTCTCTCACCACAGGCGGGGGTCCTGCTGAGCCCGTGCCGCTCCCCCTGCCGCTCAAAGAGGATCTCGCTGCGCGGCTTCTTGAGGATGTACTCCTCGGCTTTCAGCATGAGGGCGAAGGAGCTGCGCCGCCGGGCGGGGGGCGCGGCCCAGGGCTCCCCCGTGGGCTCCAGGGCCGAGCCCAGGTACCGCGGCAGCACCTCTAGGAACACCTGCCGGGGAGAGGCCACAGGACTGGAAGGGACCTCGCGAGGTCTCCAGCCCCGTCCCCTGCACTGAGGCAGGACTAAGTATCACCTAGACCATCCCTGACAGGTGTGTGTCCAGCCTGCTCTTAAACATCCCCAACGATGGAGATTCCCTGGGCAATTTATGCCAGTGCTTCACCACCCCGACAGCCAGGAAGTGTTTCCTGATGTCCGACCTAAACCGCCCCTGCTGCAATTTAGCCCATTGCTGCTTATCCTGTCCTCAGCGGTTAAGAACAATAATTTTTCTCCCTCCTCCTTGTTAACAATCTTTTACGTGCTTGAAAACTGTTGTCACGTCCCCTCTCAGTCTTCTCTTCTCCAGACTAAACCAACCCAAGTGTTTCAATCCTCCCTCACAGCTCGTGGTTTCTAGAGCTTTCCTCATTCTTGCATCTGAAGAAGTGGGTATTCACCCACGAAAGCTCATGCTGCAAAACGTCTGTTAGTCTATAAGGTGCCACAGGATTCTTTGCTGCTTCATCATTTTTGTTGCTTTTCTCTGAACTCTCTCCAGTTTGTCCACATCTTTCCTGCACTGTGGCCCCCAGATCTGGACACAAGACTCCAGCTGAGGCCGAATCAGCACGGAGCAGAGCAGGAGAATGGCTCCTCGTGTCTTGCTCGCAACACGCCTGCTCATACAGCCCAGAAGGATGTTGGCTTTTTTTGCAACAGCGTTACACTGTTGACTCATATTTAGCTTGTGGTCCACTCTGACCCCCAGATCCATTCCTGCATTGCTCCTTCCTAGGCAGCCATTTCCCAACTGATTGTTCCTTCCTAAATGGAGAACTTTGCGTTTGTCCTCATTGAATTTCATCCTATTTACTTCAGACCATTTCTCCAGTTTGTCCAGATCATTTTGAATTTTAATCCTATCCTCCAAAGCACTTGCAACCCCTCCCAGCTTGGTATCATCCACAAACTTTATCAGTGTCCTCTCTGTGCCATTATCGAAATCATTGGTGAAGATATTGAACAGAACCGATCCCTGCGGGACCCCACTCGTGATGTCCTTCCAGCATGAACGTGAACCGCTGATAACGACGCTCTGGGAACAGTTTTCCAACCAGTTTTGCACCCACCTTCTAGTAGCTCCATCTAGGTTGCATTTCCCTAGTTGGTTTATGAGAAGGTCACGTGAGACAGTATCAAAAGCTTTACTAAAGTCAAGATTTACCACGTCTAACCCTTTCCCCCCTAGCCACAACATAAGAACGGCCGTACCGGGTCAGACCAAAGGTCCATCTAGCCCAGTATCTGTCTATCGACAGCGGCCAATGCCAGGTGCCCCAGAGGGAGTGAACCGAACAGGCAACGATCAAGTGATCTCTCTCCTGCCATCCAGCTCCATCCTCTGACGAACAGAGGCTAGGGACACCATTCTTACCCATCCTGGCTAATAGCCATTTATGGACTTAGCCACCATGAATTTATCCAGTCCCCCTTTTAAACATTGTTATAGTCCTAGCCTTCACAACCTCCTCAGGTAAGGAGTTCCACAGGTTGACTGTGCGCTGCGTGAAGAAGAACTTCCTTTTATTTGTTTTAAACCTGCTGCCTATTAATTTCATTTGGTGACCCCTAGTTTTTGTATTATGGGAATAAGTAAATAACTTTTCCTTATCCACTTTCTCCACATCACTCATGATTTTATATACCTCTATCATGTCCCCCCTTAGTCTTCTCTTTTCCAAGCTGAAGAGTCCTAGCCTCTTTAATCTTTCCTCGTATGGGACCCTCTCCAAACCCCTAATCATTTTAGTTGCCCTTTTCTGAACCTTTTCTAGTGCTAGAATATCTTTTTTGAGATGAGGAGACCACATCTGTACACAGTATTCGAGATGTGGGCGTACCATGGATTTATATAAGGGCAATAATATATTCTCAGTCTTATTCTCTATCCCCTTTTTAATGATTCCTAACATCCTGTTTGCTTTTTTGACCGCCTCTGCACACTGCGTGGGCATCTTCAGAGAACTATCCACGATAACTCCAAGATCTTTTTCCTGACTCGTTGTAGCTAAATTAGCCCCCATCATGTTGTAGGTATAGTTGGGGTTATTTTTTCCAATGTGCATTACTTTACATTTATCCACATTAAATTTCATTTGCCATTTTGTTGCCCAATCACTTAGTTTTGTGAGATCTTTTTGAAGTTCTTCACAATCTGCTTTGGTCTTAACTATCTTGAGCAGTTTAGTATCATCTGCAAACTTTGCCACCTCACTGTTTACCCCTTTCTCCAGATCATTTATGAATAAATTGAATAGGATTGGTCCTAGGACTGACCCTTGGGGAACACCACTAGTTACCCCTCTCCATTCTGAGAATTTACCATTAATTCCTATCCTTTGTTCCCTGTCCTTTAACCAGTACTCAATCCATGAAAGGACCTTCCCTTTTATCCCATGACAGCTTAATTTACGTAAGAGCCTTTGGTGAGGGACCTTGTCAAAGGCTTTCTGGAAATCTAAGTACACTATGTCCACCGGATCCCCCTTGTCCACATGTTTGTTGACCCCTTCAAAGAACTCTAATAGGTTGGTAGGACACGATTTCCCTTTACAGAAACCATGTTGACTATGCTCAACAGTTTGTTTTTCTATGTGTCTGACAATTTTATTCTTAACTATTGTTTCAACTAATCTGCCCGGTACCGACGTTAGACTTACCGGTCTGTAATTGCCGGGATCACCCCTAGAGCCCTTTTTAAATATTGGCGTTACATTAGCTAACTTCCAGTCATCGGGTACCGAAGCCGATTTAAAGGACAGGTTACAAACCTTAGTTAATAGTTCCGCAACTTCACATTTGAGTTCTTTCAGAACTCTTGGGTGAATGCCATCTGGTCCCGGTGACTTGTTAATGTTGAGTTTATCAATTAATTCCAAAACCTCCTCTAGTGACACTTCAATCTGTGACAGTTCCTCAGATTTGTCACCTACAAAAGCCAGCTCAGGTTTGGGAATCTCCCTAACATCCTCAGCCGTGAAGACCGAAGCAAAGAATCCATTTAGTTTCTCCGCAATGACTTTATCATCTTTAAGCGCTCCTTTTGTATTTCGATCGTCAAGGGGCCCCACTGGTTGTTTAGCAGGCTTCCTGCTTCTGATGTACTTAAAAAAACATTTTGTTATTACCTTTGGAGTTTTTGGCTAGCCGTTCTTCAAACTCCTCTTTGGCTTTTCTTATTACACTCTTGCACTTAAGTTGGCAGTGTTTGTGCTCCTTTCTATTTGCCTCACTAGGATTTGACTTCCACTTTTTAAAGGAAGTCTTTTTATCTCTCACTGCTTCTTTTACATGGTTGTTAAGCCACGGTGGCTCTTTTTTAGTTCTTTTACTGTTTTTCTTAATTTGGGGTATACATTGAAGTTGGGCCTCTATTATGGTGTCTTTAAAAAGGGCCCACGCAACTTGCAGGGATTTCACTTTAGTCACTGTACCTTTTAACTTTTATCTAACTAACCCCCTCATTTTTGTTTAGTTCCCCCTTTTGAAATTAAATGCCCCAGTGTTGGGCAGTTGAGGTGTTCTTCCCACCACAGGGATGTTGAATGCTATTGTATTATGGTCACTATTTCCCAGCGGTCCTGCTATAGTTACCTCTTGGACCAGCTCCTGCGCTCCACTCAAGATTAAATCTAGAGTCGCCTCTCCCCTTGTGGGTTCCCGTACCAGCTGCTCCATGAAGCAGTCATTTAAAGTATCGAGAAATTTTATCTCTGCATTTCGTCCTGAAGTGAAATGTTCCCAGTCAATATGGGGATAATTGAAATCCCCCACTATTATTGGGTTCTTAATTTTGATAGCCTCTCTAATTTCCCTTAGCATTTCATCATCACTGTTACTGTCCTGGTCAGGTGGTCGATAATAGATCCCTAATGTTATATTTCTACTAGAGCATGAAATTTCTATCCATAGAGACTCTATGGAACATGTGGATTCGCTTAAGATTTTTACTTCATTTGAATCTACACTTTCTTTCACATATAGTGCCACTCCTCCCCCCCGCACGGCCTGTTCTGTCCTTCCGATATATTTTGTACCCCGGAATGATTGTGTCCCATTGATTGCTCTCAGTCCACCAGGTTTCTGTGATGCCTATTATATCTATATCCTCCTTTATCACAAGGCACTCTAGTTCACCCATCTTATTATTTAGACTTCTGGCATTTGTGTACAAGCACTTTAAAAACTTGTCCCTGTTTATTAGCCTGCCTTTTTCTGATGTGCCAGATTCTTTTTTATGTGACTGTTTATCATCTGATCCGGCCCTTGCATTATCCTCTTCCATCCTCTGCTCCTGACTATAACCTGGAGATTCTCTATCATCAGACTCTCCCCTAAGAAAAGTCCGTGTCCGATCCACACGCTCCTCTGCAGCGGTCGGCTTTCCCCCATCTCCTAGTTTTAAAAACTGCTCTACAACCTTTTTAATGTTAAGTGCCAGCAGTCTGGTTCCACTTTGGTTTAGGTGGAGCCCATCTCTCCTGTATAGGCTCCTCCCATCCCAGAAGTTTCCCCAGTTCCTAATGAACGTGAACCCCTCCTCTCTACACCATTGTCTCAGCCACGCGTTGAGACTCTGAAGCTCTGCCTGCCTATCCGGCCCTGCGCGTGGAACTGGGAGCATTTCTGAGAATGCCACCATCGAGGTCCTGGATTTCAGTCTCTTCCCTAGCAGCCTAAATTTGGCTTCCAGGACATCTCTCCTACCCTTCCCTATGTCATTGGTACCTACATGTACCACGACCACCGGCTCCTCCCCAGCACTACACATAAGTCTGTCTAGATGCCTCGAGAGATCCACAACCTTCGCACCAGGCAGGCAAGTCACCATACGGTTCTCCCGGTCATCACAGACCCAGCTATCTACGTTTCTAATGATCGAATCTCCCATTACTAACACCTGCCTTTTCCTAGCAACTGGAGTTCCCTCCCCCGGAGAGGCAACCTCAGTGCGAGAGGCAACCCCAGCACCATCTGGAAGGAGGGTCCCAACTACGGGAAGGTTTCCCTCTGCTCCCATTGACTGCTCTGCTTCCCTGGGCCTTTCTTCCTCCTCAACAGCGCAGGGGCTGTCTGACCGGAGGTGGGACACCTCTACAGTGTCCCGGAAAGCCTCATCAGCGTACCTCTCTGCCTCTCTCAGCTCCTCCAGTTCCGCCACCCTGGCCTCCAAAGCCCGTACATGGTCTCTGAGGGCCAGGAGCTCCTTGCACCAACTGCACACTGTCACGGAGTGTGGGGGAGTCAGGCCCTGCACCCCCGGCTCCCTGCGATTCACCAGGACTCTCAGCCAGCCAGTAAAGCAGAAGGTTTATTTAGACGACAGGAACACAGTCCAGGACAGGTCTTGCAGGCACAGATAACCAGATCCCCCCTTGTTAGGTCCATCTTGGGGCCCCACAGCCCCCTTGGGGGATCAGAGCCCTCTCTCCCTGCTTCCCCTCTATCCCCAGCCAACTCCAGTCTGCCCAACCCCCTCCAGCCCCTCCTCTCTGCTCAGCCCCTTTCCCGGGCCAGGAGGTCACCTGACCAGCTCTCTGTGGGGAAAGAAGTAGTTCGGGGCTATATAGGAAAGCTGGACGAGCACAAGTCCATGGGGCCGGATGCGTTGCATCCGAGGGTGCTAAAGGAGTTGGCCGATGAGATTGCAGAGCCATTGGCCATTATCTTTGAAAAATCATGGCGATCGGGGGAGGTCCCGGACGACTGGAAAAAAGCTAATGTAGTGCCCATCTTTAAAAAAGGGAAGAAGGAAGATCCAGGGAACTACAGGCCAGTCAGTCTCACCTCAGTCCCTGGAAAAATCATGGAGCAGGTCCTCAAGGAATCAATTCTGAAGCACTTAGAGGAGAGGAAAGTGATCAGGAACAGTCAGCATGGATTCACCAAGGGCAAGTCATGCCTGACTAACCTAATTGCCTTCTATGAGGAGATAACCGGCTCTGTGGATGAGGGGAAAGCAGTGGATGTGCGATTTCTGGACTTAAGCAAAGCTTTTGATACAGTCTCCCACAGTATTCTTGCCAGCAAGTTAAAGAAGTCTGGGCTGGATGAATGGACGGTAAGGTGGATAGAAAACTGGCTAGATCGTCGGGCTCAACGGCTAGTGATCAATGGTTCCATGTCTAGTTGGCAGCCGGTACCAAGTGGAGTGCCCCAAGGGTCGGTGCTGGGACCGGTTTTGTTCAATATCTTTATTAACGATCTGGAGGATGGCGTGGACTGCACCCTTAGCAAGTTTGCAGATGACACTAAACTGGGAGGAGTGGTTGATACGCTGGAGGGTAGGGATAGGATACAGAGGGACCTAGACAAATTAGAGGATTGGGCCAAAGGAAACCTGATGAGGTTCAACAAGGACAAGTGCAGAGTCCTGCACTTAGGACGGGAGAATCCCAGGCACTGCTACAGACTAGGGACCGAATGGCCGGGCAGCCGTTCTGCAGAAAAGGACCTAGGGGCTACAGTGGATGAAAAGCTGAATATGAGTCAACAGTGTGCCCTTGTTGCCAAGAAGGCTAATGGCATTTTGGGCTGTATAAGTAGGGGCATTTCCAGCAGATCGAGGGACGTGATCATTCCCCTCTACTCAGCACTGGTGAGGCCTCATCTGGAGACTGGGTCCAGTTTTGGGCCCCCCACTACAAGGAGGACGTGGATAAATTGGAGAGAGTCCAGCGGAGGGCAACAAAAATGCTGAGGGGGCTGGAGCACATGACTTACGAGGAGAGGCTGAGGGAACTGGGATTGTTTAGCCTGCAGAAGAGAAGAGTGAGGGGGGATTTGATAGCTGCTTTCAACTACCTGAAGGGGGGATCCAAAGAGGATGGAGCTTGGCTGGTCTTGGTGGTGGCAGATGACAGAACAAGGAGCAATGGTCTCAAGTTGCAGTGGGGAAGGTCTAGGTTGGATATTAGGAAACACTATTTCCCTAGGACGGTGGTGAAGCACTGGGATGGGTTACCTAGGGAGGTGGTGGAATCTCCTTCCTTAGAGGTTTTTAAGGTCAGGCTTGACACAGCCCTGGCTGGGATGATTGAGTTGAGTTTGGTCCTGCTCGGAGGAGGGGGTTGGACTAGATCCCTCCTGAGAGTCTATGATTCTATGACCCCTTTGTCTCCAACACCTTCAGTTGCACCTTTGCAGGGGAGGGGCCCAGGCCATCAGTTGCCAGGAGACAGAGTGTCAGGCATTCGGGTGCACTGGCCTTTTGCTTTGCTAGATACTTGAGCACTGCACCCAGCATTCCCACAGACCCCAGTAAGACCAGTCCCACTTCGTCACACACACACGCCACCCACCCGCAGGGTGGGTAACTGTACAGGCAGCACTCAGTGCAATACACTGGAGAGCCCCCACTCTGCTGCTGGGCTGCTGCCTGCATTGCCTCCTCGTTACAGGATGGGCGGGTTACAGACAGGGGTTTTGCAGTGTGCTTTGGTTTAGAGGTTGTTGGGGGACTACAGGGAGGGGGTTGGGGCCGGCGAGGGCCTCCCGCCCCCTTCTAAACTCCCTTGCGAAACTCCCCTGTTAGCAAGCCCTGGTCGCTTGGGCGCGGCAGGATAAAGCCCCGGCCTGAGTGACTGCCCCGCCCACCAATTAAGACTCGGCCAATTACCAGAGGCTTCAAGCTTTCACACCTGCCTCCAACTGCCAGCCAGAGCACATGGTCCCTCAACCAACCAACCAGACGTGACAAAAACAAGGCTCGTTACCCTGTCACAGGAAGTGATCGCGTTGGTTCGACACAATTTGTTCTTGACAAATCCATGGCGACCATTATTTATTACGTCGTGTAATGGCAGACAGCTAAAAGGAGACACGTTTTTAAAGAGCTGATCTACCAGTGCTAGAAGTGAACTAGAGCACCTCGTGTTAAAGGAGGATATTGATATAAGAGGCATCACAGAAACTCGGTGGAATGAGGCTAATCAATGGGACACAGTAATCCCAGGGTACAAAACATATCAGAAGGACAGACCGGGTGCTGGTGGGGGAGTGGCATTATATGTGAAAGAAAGCGTAGAACCAAATGAGGTAAAAATCATAAATGAATCAAGCTGTACCATAAAATATGGATAGCGATTCCATCCTCTAAGAAGAAGACTATAGCGGCAGGGATATATTACCGACCACCTGACCGGGATGGTGATAGTGAAATACTCAGGGAGTTTAGAGATGCTATTAAAATAAAAGACTCAATAATAATTAAGAAGTGGGGGATTTCAATTATCCCCATATTGACTGGGTACATGTCACTTCAGGACGGATGCAGAGATAAAGTTTCCTTCCTCCCCTCGTTGAGTAACGGGCCTACCCGGTCCTCGGTCTCCCTCCTGCTTCCAACGTAGTTGTAGAATGTTTTCTTGTTTCCTTGTATGTCCCTAGTGAGTTTGGTCTCGTGTGCCGCGGCCTTTCTAATTTTGTCCCTACACACTTGTGTTATTTGTTTATATCCATCCTTTGTCATTTGACCGAGGTTTCACTTTTTGCAGGACTCTCTTTTTTGGGTTCTAGATCATTGACGATCTCCTGGTTAAGCCAGGGTGGTCTCTTGCCAGACTTTCTGACTTTCCTATGCGGTGGGATAGTTTCCTCCTGTGCCCTTAATAACGTCTCTTTGAAAAACTGCCAACTGTCTTCAGCTGTTTCCTCCCCTAGACTTGCTTCCCATGGGATCCGACCTACCAACTCCCTGAGTTGGCTAACGTCTGCCTTCTCCTGTGTTGTTTTCCCAAGCGACGTCTGGGGAGCTGGAAGTCCCCCGTCACCACCAGGTCCTGTGCTGTGGATGATTTTATTAGTTTAAAAAAACCCAACCTCGGCCGCCTCTTCGTCCTGGTCAGGTGGTCTGGAGCAGACCCCTGCCATGACCTCTCCCTTGGGTTTTACCCCCTTCATTCTTACCCAGAGATTTTCAACAAGTCTGTCTCCTATTTCCAGCTCAGAGCTAAGGGTCAAGCCTTTGGCCTCTTCCCCGGCCCAGCCAGGATTGCGCCCCCTATTCCCCCTTTGGTTGGTTCTCGGTTCTCCAATTCCTCTCCAAGGCTGGTGCCCCTCACCCCACATTCCCCGCCCCCTCCCGAGCACTCCCTCCACCCCCAGCCCCCTGGCACTTCCCCCCCGCCCTGCTCCCCCTCATCTCCCCACTGTGCTCTGCCCCCGACGCTCACGTGCTTGAGTTGCTCAGACATGCAGTGGGTGTTCGGCGTTCGCAGGGAAACATTCAGCACGATGACACAGTTCATCACGATCAGCGTCGCCACCCCCATGACGAACATCAGGTACCTGCCGGGGAGAGAACCCAGGAGTCCAGGCTCCCAGCCCCCACTCCCCTCCCAGAGCCGGGGGGAGAACCCAGGAGTCCTGGCTCCCAGCCCCCCTGCTCTAACCCACCAGCCCCCACTCCCCTCCCAGAGCCGGGGAGAGAACCCAGGAGTCCTGGCTCCCAGCCCCCCCTGCTCTAACGCACCAGCCCCCACTCCCCTCCCAGAGCCGGGGGGAGAACCCAGGAGTCCTGGCTCCCAGCCCCCCCTGCTCTAACCCACCAGCCCCCGCTCCCCTCCCAGAGCCGGGGAGAGAACCCAGGAGTCCTGGTCCCCAGGGAAGCGGGATGGGGGTGTCACTCACTTGCCGATGATGGGGACGCTGAGCGAGGTCTCTGGGATTTTTTGGGCGATGAGGAAGAGGAAGACGGTCTGAGCCAGCAGCACCGAGATGGAGAGGGTGCATTTCTGGCCGCCAGCTGCCAGGGGCAGAGAACAGGGGTGACATGAGACCGGTTGGCTGTCCTCCGACATCCTGCTATGCCCCCTCCAGCCCAGGGCCTGGGGCTTTCTGCCCTGGGGCCCCCCAGAGAGGGACGGTCAGGAGAGAGTGGGGTTCATGCCCCTACCGTTTGCTCCTAGTGCTCGCAAACGTGTGCCCCGCGTGGGTGTGGTAGGGAGCATCTCTCCTTGCCCTGTGGCTGGGCGGGCCTTCCCGTGGCTGGCAGGGCGTCCCCGTGGCTGGGCAGGGTTTCCCGGAGCTGGGCGAGGCGTCCCGTGGCTGGGCGGGGTTTCCCGTGGCCGGTAGGGCGTCCCGTGGCTAGGCTGGGTGTCCCTGTGGCCGGCAGGTCGTCCCCGTGGCCAGGCTGGCCGTCCCTGTGGCTGGCCGGGCGGGGTTTCCCGTGGCCAGCAGGGCGTCCCCGTGGCCGGCGGGCTCACCTTGGGCGGGCAGGAAGTAGACCAGCACCACGAGGGAGGAGATGAGCACGCAGGGCACGATGATGTTGATGACGTAGAAGAGGGGCTTGCGCTGGATGATGAGCGAGAAGCGGATCTCCTGGAAGCCCAGCGCCTCCCGGCCCAGCTCCGGGTGCAGCACCTTCCAGGCCGGCCGGTGCCGGATCGCCCACTCCCCGTTCTCTGCGGGGCGACAGGCGCGGGAGGCGGCGGGTTCAGGGGGGCACCCCCGGCAGACACCACCCACCCCTTGGGGGAGACCCACCTACCCCCTGGAGTGGACCTGCTAGGGGGCTGTGGCAGGCACCCCCTGCCCCCTGGGGGGTCTGTTTGGGGGTGGGGGGCTGGCAGCCACCCTCTGTCCCAAGGCCCCCCCATACCTGTGAAGGCAGCGGGGTCTATATCGATCTCGTCGAAGGGGCGGGCCGTCTCCTCATTGATTGAGAGCTGCAGTTCCACCTCGTTAGCGCTGTACGTCTGGGACCTGGGGGCAGGGGGCGGAGAGTCAGCAGGGGGCACCCTCTCCTTAGCGTCAGCTCTGGCACCGGGTGAGGGGTCCCCGGGTAACCGGCCGCCCCGCCCCAGAGGTGGGCGCGTCTCAGCGCCGGGCCAGGGGTCCCCGGGAAACCGGCCGCCCCGCCCCAGAGGTGGGCGCGTCTCAGCGCCGGGCGAGGGGTCCCCGGGTAACCGGCCGCCCCGCCCCAGAGGTGGGCGCATCTCAGCGCCGGGCGAGGGGTCCCTGGGTAACCGGCCGCCCCGCCCCAGAGGTGGGCGCATCTCAGCGCCGGGCGAGGGGTCCCTGGGTAACCGGCCGCCCCGCCCCAGAGGTGGCCGCGTCTCAGCGCCGGGCCAGGGGTCCCCGGGTAACCGGCCGCCCCGCCCCAGAGGTGGGCGCATCTCAGCGCCGGGCGAGGGGTCCCTGGGTAACCGGCCGCCCCGCCCCAGAGGTGGGCGCATCTCAGCGCCGGGCGAGGGGTCCCCGGGTAACCGGCCGCCCCGCCCCAGAGGTGGGCGCATCTCACTCACTGGAAGACGAGGGAGCAGTTCTGCCAGTCGAAGGGGAAGTAGGTGACCTCAATGGCACAGGTGCTGCGGTAGATGGCGGGGGGTAGCCAGTACATGGCCCCCCCGGGGTACACCAGCACGTTCGCGTAGTAGGCGATCTCAAACTGCCCGTCGATGCTGGTTTGGGGGAAGCGAAAGGGAGTGTCAGCAAAGGGGGGACCCCCAAAATCCCTGCAGCCCAGACCCTCCCCATGCAGCCTGGAAAACAACATCCCTGTGCCCCAAACACAAAACCACCAGCATCCCCTGGTGCCCACGAGACAGCCTCGTGTATTGACACGCCAAAGCCCGTGCACCCCAAAAGATCGACACATCCCCCCCCCCCCCGCAACCCGCCCTGCGGCCTGAAGCCTCTGAGCGTGAAGGAGCAGGAGGCTTCATCTCAGGGGAGAATCCAGCTGGGGGAGACCCTGACTTTTGGGGGCTTCTGGGATCCCCTGAAAGGGGCGGACTGGGATACGTGACCCGCCCGGCCTGAGGCTGAACCACTGAAGCAGGGACAGACCAGAAACGGGCGGGAACGCCAGGGAAGGGGACCACCAGCCGTACCTCTGCCGAAATAACCGAACCGCAAAAAGGGCCGGGACTCAGAGGCGTAGTGTGACTTGAACCCAAATTGGCAGAACGCCCCTAAATCCACCTCGTCCGGCCCCATACGCACAGGCAGGACACAATATTGTCTTCTAGACCGTCCGCGACTGGTGTTGGTGCAACCTGGTCTTAAACAGCTCCAACGATGGAGACGTCATGACCCCCGCCCCGGGTCATTTGTTCCAGCTTTTCACCACCTTTTCCTAACGAACTGAACCAAAATCATTTCGGAAGGATATTGAACAGAACCGGTCCCAGGACACATTCCCGGGGGACCCGGCTCGTTATGTCTTCCCGCTGGGCTGTGAACCGCCGATAACAACTCTCTGGGAACGGGTTTCCAAGCAGCCGTGTGCCCAAAGCGCGGCAGCCCATTTCCAGGAGGGGTTTGGTCTGCCCCTGCCACCTTGGAGACATCTGGCTTGTCTAAGTGACTTGTAACTTGTTCTGGCCGTAGCTGAGCCTCAGACCCTACCCCCTTTACACTCACTGTGTTAGTCGCCGGTCACCCGCTAGCTGTTTGCTGAAAACCGGAACAAAAAAGGCCATTTAACACGTCGGCCACTGCTGCGGTTTTTCTATCGTCTTTCCCTCCTCAGCGAGTACCCAGCGGCCTACCCTGTCCTTGGTCTTCATAGACCCAGAGAAGATCAGGGCTGGAAGGGACCTCAGGAGGGATCCAGTCCAACCCCCTGCTCCAAGCAGGACCAAACCCAACTAAACCCTCCCAGCCAGGGCTGTGTCAGGCCGGGCCTGAAACACCTCTAAGGGTGGAGATCCCACCCCCTCCCTAGGGAACCCATCCCAGTGCTTCACCCCCCGCCTAGGGAAATAGTGTTTCCTAATATCCACCCTAGACCTGCCCCACTGCAACTTGAGACCATTACTCCTTGTTCTGTCACCTGCCACCACCGAGACCAGCCGAGCTCCATCCTCTCTGGATCCCCCCTTCAGGTAGTTGAAAGCAGCTATCAAATCCCCCCTCATTCTTCTCTTCTGCAGACTAAACAATCCCAGTTCCCTCAGCCTCTCCTCATCAGTCATGTGCTCCAGCCCCCTCAGCATTTTTGTTGCCCTCCGCTGGACTCTCTCCAATTTATCCACATCCTTCTTGTAGTGTGGGGCCCAAAACTGGACCCAGTCTCCAGATGAGGCCTCACCAGTGCCGAACGGAGGGGAACGATCACATCCCTCGATCTGCCGGCAATGCCCCTACTTATACAGCCCACAATGCCGTTAGCCTCCTTGGCAACAAGGGCCACTGCTGACTCCTATCCAGCTTCTCGGCCACCGTAACCCCCAGGTCCTTTTCTGCAGAACGGCTGCTTGGCCACTCGGTCCCCGGCCAGTGTCAGTGCCTGGGATTCTCCCGTCCCAAGGGCAGGAAGTCCTCTCGCTTGTAATGTAGTTGTAAAATGCGTTCTTGTTACCCTTCGTCTCCCTAGCTAGTCGAGTCTCCTTTTGTGCCCTGGCCTTTCGAATGTTGTCCCTACATTTAAACAATCGTCCTTGTTAATTTGGCTGAGTTTCCGCTTGCTGCGGGCCTGTTTTCTGAGTTACACCCCCGCTCTAGGCCAAGACAGGGCCGGTGTGGTGTGCGATGAAGCAATCTGCTGCAGGGCCCAGTTGATTCAGTGAGATGGGATGAATTCCCCGGGGGCGGATGCAGGGAAGTGGGGCCGAAGACGTCTGCGTTGCTTCAGTCCTCAGCCACGGGACAGCCACGTCGGAGGCATCTCGCACAACGCAGCCGCAAAGAGAGACGGGAACACGTCCACAGCGCGTGAGCCATTGGCAGAGACGGTTCTGCTCGGCTTTCGGCGTGGCCGTGGGAATCACGCTGGTAGCCGTGAGAAAGGGAGCGGACGGAAAGCCACGGAGCCGAGGACGCGGCTGTCTGAGATAGTCGACAAGCTGCGACCGAAAGACCGGCAAACCCCGGCACCAGCGCCGGCCGCGGGGTCACCTGAAAGCAGCAGGACGTCACCCGACGCTGCAAAGGACGGAGGCCGACCTCTCCGCGCCCAGAAAGTGGCCTCGCCTCAACTCGTTTGGGAATCGCAGCGAGAGCGTCGAACGAAAGCCGCGGCAGCCGGCACAAGCGATCAGGGGCCAAGCTGCCGGTAGCGCCAGGCCAGAGCTGTGGAGAGCCAGGGGCCGGCCCCCGGCCCCTCTCCAGCTTGGAGGGCTCTCGAAGCCAGACCCGAACGAGCCCCCCACGTCGTCCGGCTTCGAGAGCAGCAGGAAAACAGCAGCTGTGCCCTGGGGGCTTTAGCTGAAGGGCTCCGGCCAGGCAGAGAAATCGGTGTTTTATAACCGGGGCGGGGGGGGGGGGGGAAACTTATCCGCCGAACTTCGTAAAAGAAACAGAAACATTTTCCCCACGCCGAGACCACCGACCCATCAGCAAGCAGGGCTAGACGTAGGTCTGCACCCCAAACCCACCCTGCGGGGCCAACACACAGCACCCCAGACCTGCCCCACGGCCCCCCAAGATCTGCAACCACCAGGACCCGTCAAAATCCTGCCAGCCTGAAACCCCCCCCCCTGAATCTCCCAGGGTCCCTGAGACCCTGACTCACGCGGCTCCCCACACGCCTCGGGGCGTCGGCCAGCCCCCCCCCCGCCCGGGTCTCACTTGTTCTCCAGGACGATGTCCGGCAGCCAGACCATGTCGGAGGGGACCCGCAGGGAGCGGATCCCTTCGAACTCACTGTTGCTATAATTCAGCCGATAGTCCACCCATTCCT
Organism: Mauremys mutica; assembly: GCF_020497125.1. Lineage (NCBI taxonomy): Eukaryota > Metazoa > Chordata > Testudines > Geoemydidae > Mauremys > Mauremys mutica. Next base: position 452,754 of record NW_025422919.1, read on the forward strand.
GGGGGGCAGAGAGACGGGGTGAGGCTGGGGGCCCCCCCCCGCGCCCCCCGCCAGAGAGCTGTGTGTGAGGAGCCCAGGGCTGGGGGGGCAGGGGCTGCGGGGCGGGAGTGAGGGGCACTGGCAGAGCTGGGGGGGGCAGGGGCTGTGGGTCGGGAGTGGGGGGCACAGGCAGGGCTGGGGGGGCAGAGGATTGCAGGACAAGGTCGTTCGCCGGAAGCTGGGGAGGGGGGGGGGGGATTTTCTACTCACGATCTTTAACCAGACATTGGTGGTGAGAGTCTCCTCCTTTTCATTCTGCAACGGGATGGAGGCCGTCAGCGTGGTTTTGGGGGCTGCCGGGTGGGAGCGGGGGCGCCGGGAGCAGGGGGTGCTGGGGCATTATTTGGGGGCACCGGCAGGGCTGGGCCAGGGGCAGCTGCGTGGGAGCAGCCGGGGCGGGCACGGGGGGCGTCTCACCAGGGAGATGAGGTTGGTCAGTGTGAGCATGATCTGCACCGGCACCGTGTCGTCGGGGCGTCTCGCCGGCCGCGTGTTCTTGTCGTAGTTGGCGAAGAGTTTCTCGTACAGCCGCAGCTCCTCGTTCCCGCCCGGGGCCCCTTGTGGGGCAGGCAGGGGTCAGGCCTGGCTGTGTGGGGCACTGCCCCCCACCACCTTTGTGCCCCCCACCCTGCCCCACTCCTGGTTCAACCCCTCCTGATTATCCCCCCATCCCCGGCTCCCCACCCCACTGGCTCGGACACCCCAAAACACCTCTGCTCCCCCCCGGCAGGGGAACCAGGGCCTGGCACCAGCAGCCCCACACGTCAGGGCCCCCAGAGGGCTCAGGTTTCCGTCCCCCAACTTACCACTGACCCCCCCGCAGAGCAGGGCAAGGAGCAGCAACCCCAGTCCCTGCATCACGGCCGAATCCCCCTCCCGGCCGCCGCTGATTAAATCGGGGCGAGTTATTTTGAGGTTGATTCCGGCTTCCGGAGTGGGATGGACACTGGATCTCCCCCCCCCGCCCAATCCACCGGCATCGAGTCACTTTCACTCCCCCCCCCTCGCTGCACCTGTTCCCCCCCATCCCAGGGCCTGACAGGCCAGAGACTGTTAGAGAGACTGTCCCACCAGCCCCCACTGCCCTCCCAGAGCCGGGGGGAGAACCCAGGAGTCCTGGCTCCCAGCCCCTCCTGCTCTAACCCACCAGCCCCCACTGCCCTCCCAGAGCCGGGGGGAGAACCCAGGAGTCCTGGCTCCCAGCCCCCCTGCTCTGACCCACCAGCCCCCACTCCCCTCCCAGAGCCGGGGGGAGAACCCAGGAGTCCTGGCTCCCAGCCCCCCTGCTCTGACCCACCAGCCCCCACTCCCCTCCCAGAGCCAGGGAGAGAACCCAGGAGTCCTGGCTCCCAGCCCCCCTGCTCTGACCCACCAGCCCCCACTCCCCTCCCAGAGCTGGGGGGAGAACCCAGGAATCCTGGCTCCCAGCCCCCCTGCTCTGACCCACCAGCCCCCACTCCCCTCCCAGAGCCGGGGAGAGAACCCAGGAGTCCTGGCTCCCAGCCCCCCTGCTCTACCCACCAGCCCCCACTCCCCTCCCAGAGCCGGGGAGAGAACCCAGGAGTCCTGGCTCCCAGCCCCCCCTGCTCTGACCCACCAGCCCCCACTCCCCTCCCAGAGCCAGGGAGAGAACCCAGGAGTGCTGGCTCCCAGCCCCCACTGCCCTCCCAGAGCCAGGGAGAGAACCCAGGAGTCCTGGCTCCCAGCCCCCCTGCTCTAACCCACCAGCCCCCTCTCCCCTCCCAGAGCCAGGGGGAGAACCCAGGAGTCCTGGCTCCCAGCCCCCTCTGCTCTGACCCACCAGCCCCCACTGCCCTCCCAGAGCCGGGGAGAGAACCCAGGAGTCCTGGCTCCCAGCCCCCCCTGCTCTAACCCACCAGCCCCCACTCCCCTCCCAGCGCCGGGGACAGAACCCAGGGGAGACCCCCCCGGCCCGCGCACGGCTGACGCGCTTTGTTCCTCGTGTACGGTGACATTTCGCCGCGTTCCAACCACGGCGTTGGGTTGTGATCCACATCGCTCTGAACCGGGGCCCCGGCCTCGTCCCTCGTCCCCACTCCCCCAATTGTTGGGTCACCCGCAGACTTTACCGGGGTGATTTTATGGTGTCTCCCCCCCCCCCCCCGATCATCGGTGCAGCTGGTAAGCAGCAGTTCCCCGAGCCGAGCCCTGCGGGACACCAGCGGAGAGCCCGGCGCTCGCTGACGATGCTGCGTTTGCCGGTACGCTCGCGCCCTGACGGTGAGTTCGTTTAACACGGGCCGCGGGACTCGTCTGTCGGCCGCGTGGTTCAATCCGAGGCCTCCTGGGAGTCCCGGTCTGGCCCGGCCCCCCGAGATCAGCTTGGCTGCCGCAGTCCCACGCCGATGTGCGTTAGCGACACCACCCTTCTCTCGCCCGCCCTCCCCGTCAGGCTGGAAATACCCGGGTCGGCCCGTGGGCCCTTTTTAAACATCGGCACCACGGGGGGTTTCTTCCCGGCGCCGGGGCTCCAGGAGCGGCTGAAAACGCACCCGAAAGGCTCAGCCGGCTCCCCCACAACTCTCGGGGGAGGGACTGCGGGTTATCGGGCCGAGCTTTCACCCCCCCACCCCGGGCCTTTCTGCAGGCCGGGGCGGGAACTCAGCCCCACAGCTGCACACACGTTTCGAGTGAAGTGGTCGTGGGGGCTGGGGGGCACCGGGATGTTCTTAGGGTCACCGTGTTGTTAAACCGTTAGAACCCAGACTCGATGGGGACCACGTCCCGGAAAAAAACCTTCCCCGGCCCCCCTTTTCTGGCCTTTAACCCCCGCCCCGGAACCTCTCCAGACTCACCATCGGGCAACAGCGCCCCACAGACCAGCACCCACCACCGCCAAGCGGTGCCAGCCCCTGCCGGAACCCGGGGCACAAACCCCCCCTTTCATTTCCAGATCCAGGGGTCCCACGCCCGCCTGGGGTACCGCCCCCAGGGTGCTGAATACCCCCCCGGCCATCGCCAACAAGTGAGTGTTAACAGGCCACTTCACCTCGAACGCTCCCTCGAAATGTGCGTTAACCCCGGGTCAGACTTCGGTTTGTCCCCGATACAATGACAATGCGCTTTCCTATCTCCGCCGGCTGCCCAGGTCTCCCTCCGGCCTTTAGCTTTCCTCATCACTGCCCTACAGCTCTGGTTTACACTCCTCACGACTCCCCCCTGCTTCCGGTGGTCGTACATTCAACGCTGCTTTCACCTCCCCTGAATGCCAGGCTGGCTTCTTAACCTCTTTCCTGGGGGATTTTCTGAAACAACCCCCACTGATCGCCGGCACCGTTCTGCCGAAACTCTCCCCGGGTGACTGATCTGGAGGTTACTGGGGGAATGCGGTTCACTCGGGGTCCTGACGTAGTTGCAACACCTGCTGGGATAGTGTGGACCCCACTCCCTGGCCGTCTCCCCCCGGCCCGTGCCACGCCAGCTGCCCAAGATGAACCGGCTCCGCCCCGGGGACACCGGCTTCCTGCCGTTCGGTGCCAACCCCCGGCTGCCCCCTGGCCGCCCCCAGAGGGGTAAAGGAGGCCGCACCACGCGGGGAAAGTCAGAATTTGGTTTTTTATTAACAGATGAAATTTCAAGGCCACGGCGCGGGGGGTGTTTGATAGATGCAAGCAACGTACAGAGGAAACTGAATACTGGGGGGGGGTCCCATGAACTCCATAACCCCCCCCCCACTCCATATGGCTCTCGGGGGGCCCAGGCAGCATCCCTCAGCTGCAGGCTGCAGCCGGGCTCCCATGGGGCCGGGGGGGAGCTGGCGCCCCCCAGAGGGGACAGGCCCCTGCCCCATTCCCCGCCCCCCCGAGCCAGCCAGTCCCTGCCCCATTCCCCGCCCCCCCGAGCCAGCCAGTCCCTGCCCCATTCCCCGCCCCCCCGAGCCAGCCAGTCCCCGCCCCGGGACCAACTCTCCTGGGTCAGTTCGAGAATAACCCCAAATCTGCCCTGGGGGGCGCTCCCGGCCCCCCATAAGACGCAGTCGGGGCTTTAAAGTGCTTTGTCAATGAATCATTGTTACAAAATAAAAATAATTAAAGCAAAATATACACAGAGCCCGGAGGGACCAGGCCCCCCCGTGTCCCCCTGTACATTCGCCCTCCCCAGACGCCCGGGGCGAGTCGCCCCATCGGCCCGGCCCAGGGGAGGAGTTCTGGGGGCGCACGAGGCAGTTGGGGGGCTGCTCTGGGAGTTCCCCACCCGGGGGGGTGAAAAGGCCCCAGCCCCGCCCCACGCCTCCACCCTTAAGCAAAGCGAAATTGGCACAAAGCAATGGGTCTGCGCCCCCCTGCTGTTCCGAGTCCCCTCCACAGGGGCCGTGGCCGGTGCAGCGACCCACAGCAACAACTGGTTGCCCCAGCCTAGGCCTCCGGCCACCTCCCTCCTTGTGTTTCACAGGGGAGTTGGCCTGTCACCCCACACATGCCTGGGACCCCTCGCCTGGCGCTGAGATGCGCCCACCTCTGGGGTGGGGCGGCCGGTTACCCAGGGACCCCTCGCCCGGCGCGGAGATGCAGCCACCTCTGGGGCGGGGCGGCCGGTTACCCGGGGACCCCTCGCCCGGCGCTGAGATGCAGCCACCTCTGGGGCGGGGCGGCCGGTTACCCGGGGACCCCTCGCCCGGCGCCGAGATGCAGCAACCTCTGGGGCGGGGCGGCCGGTTACCCAGGGACCCCTCGCCCGGCGCTGAGATGCAGCCACCTCTGGGGCTGGGCGGCCGGTTACCCAGGGACCCCTCGCCCGGCGCTGAGATGCAGCAACCTCTGGGGCAGGGCGGCCGGTTACCCAGAGACCCCTCGCCCGGCGCTGAGATGCGCCCACCTCTGGGGCGGGGCGGCCGGTTACCCGGGGACCCCTGGCCCGGCGCTGAGATTTGGGTCAGGCTATGAACAGAGCAGGTCCCCATGGAGTCAGGGGAGGGGCGAGCGAAGCGGGGGGCAGTCTGTCAGTCAGTCAGTCTGTCAGTCAGTCAAAGGGGGAGGGACACTGTCACCATGGAGAGGCCCCCCCCAAGCAGCATCAGACACGGGTGAGGGGGAAGGGGATCAAGGCATCGGTTCTGCTGATTGGTCGGTCCTGATCCTCGCTGGCTGTGGGGGCGGAGTCTCTGGCGTAGGGATCCAGTGTCGGAGGCGGCCACGCCCCTTCCCTCCAGGGGCGGGGCCAGCGCTGGGGGCGGGGCCTTACCAGTTCATGATACAGTTTCTGTTGAGTGTCATGAAGTAAACCTGGCTGCTGCCCCCCGAGCGGACGGAGGCGAAGAAAACCTGGCGGGGGGGGGGGGAAGCGCAGGAGTAAGTCTGGCAAGCGCCCACCTCTGGGGGGGGGGACCCCTCGCCCGGCGCTGAGGTGCGCCCACCTCTGGGGGGGGGGACCCCTCGCCCGGCGCTGAGATGCGCCCACCTCTGGGGGGGGGGACCCCTCGCCCGGCGCTGAGACGCGCCCCCCTCTGGGGGGGGGGACCCCTCGCCCGGCGCTGAGACGTGCCCCCCTCTGGGGGGGGGGACCCCTCGCCCGGCGCTGAGATGCGCCCACCTCTGGGGGGGGGGACCCCTCGCCCGGCGCTGAGATGCGCCCACCTCTGGGGCGGGGCGGCCGGTTACCAGGGACCCCTCGCCCGGCGCCGAGATGCAGCCAGCTCTGGGGTGGGGCGGCCGGTTACACGGGGACCCCTGGCCCGGCGCTGAGTCGCAGCCACCTCTGGGGCGGGGCGGCCGGTTACCAGGGACCCCTGGCCCGGCGCTGAGATGCAGCCACCTCTGGGGCGGGGCGGCCGGTTACCCAGGGACCCCTCGCCCGGCGCTGAGATGCGCCCACCTCTGGGGCGGGGCGGCCGGTTACCCAGGGACCCCTCGCCCGGCGCTGAGATGCGCCCACCTCTGGGGCGGGGCGGCCGGTTACCCGGGGACCCCTCGCCCGGCGCTGAGACGCAGCCACCTCTGGGGCGGGGCGGCCGGTTACCCAGGGACCCCTCGCCCGGCGCTGAGATGCGCCCACCTCTGGGGTGGGGCGGCCGGTTACCCGGGGACCCCTCGCCCGGCGCTGAGACGCAGCCACCTCTGGGGCGGGGCGGCCGGTTACCCAGGGACCCCTCGCCCGGCGCTGAGACGCAGCCACCTCTGGGGCGGGGCGGCCGGTTACCCAGGGACCCCTCGCCCGGCGCTGAGATGCGCCCACCTCTGGGGCGGGGCGGCCGGTTACCCAGGGACCCCTCGCCCGGCGCTGAGACGCAGCCACCTCTGGGGCGGGGCCAGAACTAGCTATGGGGAGCCCCCCCCCCCGCAGCCCGGCGCCCCCTAGTGCCCACCTTGTCGTTGCGCTCACACAGGAACTTGAGGCGCTGGGCCCGCTTGTGCATGAAAACCCCGTCCAGGTGCCCCGTCTCCACGGAGCGGATCTCGATGGCCTTCTCGCCCCAGCCCATGATCTGGTTGGAGCAGATGTATGCTGGGGGGGGGGGGGGGAAAGAGAGTCAGGGGTGGGAGACATTTCCTCAACGGACCCAGGAGTCCTGGCTCCCAGCCCCCCCTGCTCTAACCCACCAGCCCCCACTCCCCTCCCAGAGCCGGGGAGAGAACCCAGGAGTCCTGGCTCCCGGCCCCCCTGCTCCAACCCACCAGCCCCCACTCCCCTCCCAGAGCCGGGGGCAGAACCCAGGAGTCCTGGCTCTCACCCTCCCCTGCTCTGACCCACCAGCCCCCACTCCCCTCCCAGAACCGGGGAGAGAACCCAGGAGTCCTGGCTCCCACCCCCCCCTGCTCTGACCCACCAGCCCCCACTCCCCTCCCAGAGCCGGGGAGAGAACCCAGGCGTCCAGGCTCCAAGCCCCCCCCCCCCCGCGCCGGGGAGGACCCAGGCGTCCGGGCTCACCCACGGAGGTGGGCATCTCCCCCCACTGCAGCACCACGTCCTTGATGATGCGCCCGTAGGTGTTGACGTAGACGCCCTCGTCCTCGTAGCAGAGCAGCATCTCCATCCCCTCCGTGTGGGGCAGGAAGATGATGGCGTGGGGCGTGACCTGCGTCTGGATCTGCCGGCAGAGGGCAAAGGTCACCCCGCCCGCCTGCCCCATGGCCCTGTGACCCCCAGCTCCTCCGTGTGACTCCGCCCCCCGGCGCCCCACCCCCAGGGGCACCGTGTGACTCTGCCCCCCAGCGCCCCGCCCCCAGGGGCACCGTGTGACTCCGCCCCCAGGGGTTCCGGGTGACTCCGCCCCCCAGCGCCATGTCCCCCAGGGGCTCCGGGTGACTCCGCCCCCAGGAGTGCTGTGTGGCCCCGCCCCCCGTACCCCACCCCCAGGGGCTCTGTGACTCCGCCCCCAGGGGTGCCATGTGGCCCCGCCCCCAGGAGCGCCATGTGGCCCCGCCCCCCAGCGCTCCGCCCACTCACGTGCACGGGGATGTAGATGTCATAGTTGTTTCCCGAGTCCACGTCAATGGCGTGGAACCCGGCGCACGACCCGTAAATGACCTTTAACCTCTGACCCTCCTCCACTGTCAGCTCCACCAGTAGCGGCCGGTGCGGCAGGTCTGCGAAGGACTGAAACGGGGGGAGGGGGGGGGTCAGTGCTCGGGGTCCCCTGAAACCTGTCAGCCAACCCCCCGCCCTAGCTACTGCACCCTGCCCCCCGCTCTAATCACTGAACCCCACGGCCCTCCCTGCCCCCCGCTCTAACCTCTGAACCCCAAATCAGCTCTCCCTGCCCCCATGCTCTAACCACTGCACCCCACAACAGCCCTCCCCACCTCCCCCACTCTAACCACTGCACCACACTCCCCTCCCAGAACTGGGGAGAGAACCCAGGAGTCCTGGCTCCCAGCCCCCCTGCTCTGACCCACCAGCCCCCACTCCCCTCCCAGAGCCGGGGAGAGAACCCAGGAGTCCTGGCTCCCAGCACCCCTGCTCTGACCCACCAGCCCCCACTCCCCTCCCAGAGCCGGGGAGAGAACCCAGGAGTCCTGGCTCCCAGCCCCCCCTGCTCTGACCCACCAGCCCCCACTCCCCTCCCAGAGCCGGGGAGAGAACCCAGGCGTCCGGGCCCCCAGCCCCCCCTGCTCTGACCCACCAGCCCCCACTCCCCTCCCAGAGCCGGGGAGAGAACCCAGGAGTCCTGGCTCCCAGCCCCCCTGCTCTGACCCACCAGCCCCCACTCCCCTCCCAGAGCCGGGGAGAGAACCCAGGAGTCCTGGCTCCCCACACCCCCTGCTCTAACCCACCGGCCCCCACTCCCCTCCCAGAGCCGGGGAGAGAACCCAGGCGTCCGGGCCCCCAGCCCCCACAGGTACCTTGAAGGCCATGAACTTGTGGTAGGGTTTGGGGGCCCAGGCGTAGACCTCGACCGAGTTCTTCAGGGCGATCACCAGGAACTTGATGCGCTCGTACTTCACTGCCGGGAGATACGGGGCCCGGTCACTGCCCAGCCGTGGGGCGCAGGGAGCGGAGATGTGGGGCCAGTGGGGGGAGCGGGGCTGGGATGCAGAGACCAGCGGAGCTGGGTGAGGTGATCTCTCACCCGGGCGGTGCCACCGGGGCGGGTGGGGGGTGGCTGCACACTGGGGTACGGGGGGGGGGGTGGCTGTGCCGTGGGGAGGGGTCTGGGGACCCATCTCTGTATTACTGGCCTCGGCACAGAAAGCGGGACAGAAGCCGGGCGGTATTGCTAACACCCAGAGGGACCGGAGAGAAGCCAATGGGCAGAGGGGGCCTGGGGCCGGGGGTATCGCAGGCCCAGCTGGGAGCAGGGGGCTCGGGGCTGGAGAGGGGGAGCAGGCAGAGCCCCCCCTGGCTGCAGGGGGACTGGGATGTGCTGGGCTGAGGGAGGCCAGGCCTGAGCCCCGGAGAGTTTCCTGTGCTGGGGTCAACGCTCGATAAACCCTCCTGTGTTAATCTCCGGGCTAGAGAACAGGGGGGTGGGGGCCCGGGGGGCCCAGGGCGAGGGGACTCCCTGGGGGGCCCACGGCAGAGCCAGACGTGCTGAGGCTCAGAGGTGCGGCACCGGGAGGTGGAGGGGCCTGACCCCGGCAGAGACTGGCCCCCCGAGAGGGGCTGTCGCCCTGAACGGGGCACCCCCCCCCCGGACCGCACGGGGCCACGCGTGGGCCCGGCCTGTGAGTCGGTGACGGCAAAAGGCCCATCCGGCCTGGAGACTGAGCGCGAGGGGTTTCTGGTGCGATGGGCCAGCCTGGTTTTGGCAATAAACCGGCCTTCGGCTACTAGCGGTGAATACGCCCCTGGCCGGCGGTGGGACGTCAGCCGGGCCGGGCTCCGAGTTACTGCAGAGGATCCTCTCCTGGGTGCCGGCTGGTGGGTCCTGCCCACATGCTCAGGGCTCAGCTGATCCCCAGATTTGGGGTCGGGAAGGAAGTTCCCTCCAGGGCAGAGGGGCAGAGGCCCTGGGGGGTTTCGCCTTCCCGCGCAGCGTGGGGCCCGGCTCACCGGCTGGAGACACGGGGCAGGGGGCTGCGCTGGGCAGCAGGTCAGGCCGGACGATCGGAACGGTCCCGTCTGACCTTAAAGTCTGCGATTCTTACCCACGCGGGGCTGGGAGTGGCCGGGGGGCTGGGAGTGGCCAGGCCGGAGGGGGCGTGGCCAGGCCAGGGGGCGGTCCCTCACCCATGCGGTAGTGGGAGTGGCCAGGCCGGAGGGGGCGTGGCCAGGCCGGGGGCGGTCCCTCACCCACGCGGTAGTGGGAGTGGCCGGGGGGGCAGAAGGGCGTGGCTGGGCCGTGGGGCCAGAGGGGGAGCGGCCGGGCCAGAGGGGGAGTGGCCGGGCCAGAGGGTGCTCCCTCACCCACGCGGTAGTGGGCGTGGCCAGGGTCTGGGAGGGGCGTGGCCAGGTCAGAGGGGGCGTGGCCCGGCCAGGGGGCGGTCCCTCACCCACACGGTAGTGGGCGTGGCCAGGCCGGGGGCGGTCCCTCGCCCACGTGGTAGTGGGCGTGGCCAGGCTGGAGGGGGCGTGGCCAGGTCCGGGGCGGTCCCTCACCCACGCGGTAGTGGAAGTGACCAGGCTGGAGGGGGCGTGGCCAGGCCGGTCCATCACCCACGCGGTAGTGGGCGTGGCCAGGCCGGTCCCTCACCCACACGGTAGTGGGCGTGGCCAGGCCAGAGGGGGCGTGGCCAGGCCGGTCCCTCACCCACGCGGTAGTGGGCGTGGCCAGGCCGGAGGGGGCGTGGCCAGGCCAGGGGGCAGTCCCTCACCCACGCGGTAGTGGGCGTGGCCAGGCCGGAGGGGGCGTGGCCAGGCCAGGGGGCTGTCCCTCACCCACGCGGTAGTGGGCGTGGCCAGGCCGGAGGGGGCGTGGCCAGGCCAGGGGGCGGTCCCTCACCCACGCGGTAGTGGGCGTGGCCAGGCCGGAGGGGGCGTGGCCAGGCCAGGGGGCGGTCCCTCACCCACGCGGTAGTGGGCATGGCCAGGCCAGAGGAGACGTGGCCAGGCCAGGGGGCGGTCCCTCACCCACGCGGTAGTGGGCGTGGCCAGGCCGGAGGGGGCGTGGCCAGGCCAGGGGGTGGTCCCTCACCCACGCGGTAGTGGGCATGGCCAGGCCAGAGGAGACGTGGCCAGGCCGGGGGGCGGTCCCTCACCCACGCGGTAGTGGGCGTGGCCAGGCCGGAGGGGGCGTGGCCAGGCCGGAGGGGGCGTGGCCAGGCCGGGGGCGGTCCATCACCCACACGGTAGTGGGAGTGGCCAGGTCAGAGGGGGCGTGGCCAGGCCGGGGGCGGTCCCTCGCCCATGCGGTAGTGGGCGTGGCCAGGCTGGAGGGGGCGTGGCCAGGCCAGTCCCTCACCCACACGGTAGTGGGCGTGGCCAGGCCGGAGGGGGCGTGGCCAGGCCAGGGGGCTGTCCCTCACCCACGCGGTAGTGGGCGTGGCCAGGCCAGAGGGGGCGTGGCCAGCCCGGGGGGCGGTCCCTCACCCACGCGGTAGTGGGCGTGGCCAGGCCGGAGGGGGCGTGGCCAGGCCAGGGGGCGGTCCCTCACCCACGCGGTAGTGCACGCAGCCCTCCATGTCGCCCACGGTGGTCCAGCCCTGCTTCTTCTCCACCTCGGGGTCGTTGTGCAGGATCTTGTTGCGCAGCCAGGACAGGTAATAGACCCGCAGCTTGTTCCTCTTCCCTGGGCGAGACGGGGGTGAGCGGCGGCGCCCCACGGCCGGGGGGCCCAAGGCAGAGCTGGCCGCGGGGTGCTGGGGGGCCCTCACCCGAGATGGTGGGGAGCAGGCTGAGCCCCGTGGGGTCAGAGGGGCCGTGGGGCAGGCCGTGGGGCGCTTACCCGAGATGGTGGGGAGCAGGCTGAGCCCCGTGGGGTCAGAGGGGCCGTGGGGCAGGCCGTGGGGCCCTCACCCGAGATGGTGCTGAGCAGGCTGAGCCCCGTGGGGTCAGAGGGACCGTGGGGCGGCCGTGGGGCGCTTACCCGAGATGGTGGTGAGCAGGCTGAGCCCCGTGGGGTCAGAGAGGCCGTGGGGCGGCCGTGGGGCGCTTACCCGAGATGGTGGGGAGCAGGCTGAGCCCTGTGGGGTCAGAGGGGCCGTGGGGCGGCCGTGGGGCGCTTACCCGAGATGGTGGTGAGCAATCTGAGCCCCGTGGGGTGGCCGTGGGGCAGGCCGTGGGGCGCTTACCCGAGATGGTGGTGAGCAGGCTGAGCCCCGTGGGGCGGCCGTGGGGCAGCCGTGGGGCGCTTACCCGAGATGGTGGTGAGCAGGTTGAGCCCCGTGGGGTCAGAGGGGCCGTGGGGCGGCCGTGGGGCGCTTACCCGAGATGGTGGGGAGCAGGCTGAGCCCCGTGGGGCGGCCGTGGGGCAGGCCGTGGGGCAGCCGTGGGGCGCTTACCCGAGATGGTGGTGAGCAGGTTGAGCCCCGTGGGGTCAGAGGGGCCGTGGGGCAGGCCGTGGGGCGGCCGTGGGGCGCTTACCCGAGATGGTGGTGAGCAGGTTGAGCCCCTCCAGCACGTCCATCTGCTGGAAGCGGCGGCGGCTGATGAGCCCGTAGACCCGGCCCTGCCCGCTGCGATCCAGCAGCATCAGCCCGTTCTCCGTCCCCACCAGCAGGTTCACCCCTAGGGCGGGGGGCAGCGTGAGACCCGGCGCCCCCCTGCCCGCCCCACGGTGCCCCGCCTGGGACCACCGCCGCCTCCTCCCCGCCGGGCCCCACGGTGACCCCTCTCCTCCCCACCTGGGACCTCCCCCTCCTCTCCGCCGGGCCCCACGGCGACCCCCCCTCCTCCCCGCCTGCCCCCTGCTGGGCCCCACGGTGACCCCTCTCCTCCCTGCCTGCCCCCTGCTCCGCCGGGCCCCACGGTGACCCCTCTCCTCCCCGCCTGCCCCCTGCTGGGCCCCACGGTGACCCCTCTCCTCCCCGCCTGCCCCCTGCTGGGCCCCACGGTGACCCCCCTCCTCCCTGCCTGCCCCCCGCCGGGCCCCACGGCGACCCCCCTCCTCCCCACCGGCCCCCATCCAGCCTGGACCCCCCCCCGCTCACCCCACAGGGCGGCGCACAGGATCTCCGAGTTGAAACGCTTCTTGTACTTGCGGATCTCGGGGGTGTCGCTGTGGGGCCGCGTGTTTGTGGGGTTCACGTTCACCACCGAGCCCTTGCGCACCTCCAGCTGCAGCTGCTCCAGCTGCCTGGGGTCGGCCCCCACCAGCGCTGGGGGGAGATGGGGGTCAGCGGCCGGGCCCTGCCCCCCTCACCTGGAGCCCCCCGCCGAGCCCCTCTCCCAGCAGCCCAGCGCCCGCCCGGCGCCCCCCCAGCCCTGCGCCCCCCCAGGCCGGCGCCCCGCTCACCGGTGATGGGGACGGTGTCCCCGCTGCCCAGCGCCCCCCCAGCCCGGCGCCCCGCTCACCGGTGATGGGGACGGTGTCCCCGCTGCCCAGCGCCCCCCCCAGCCCGGCGCCCCGCTCACCGGTGATGGGGACGGTGTCCCCCCAGGCGCCGCTCACCGGTGATGGGGACGGTGTCCCCGCTGCCCAGCACCCCCCCCCAGCCCGGCGCCCCCCAGCCCGGCGCCCCGCTCACCGGTGATGGGGACGGTGTCCCCGCTGCCCGTGGTCTGGTAGATGCCCAGGTCCACAAACATGGTGAAGGAGCTTTTGCCAGGGGCCTTGACCAGCCCCCGCGACTGGTACTGGGGGGGCAAGAAGGACGGGGTGAGAAACGGCCCCTCTGCCCCCCGCCTCTGCCCCACCAGCCCCCCATATCCACTCCCCCTCTGCCCTGCCAGCCCCCCATATCCCCTCCCCCTCCACTACTCCTCTGCCCCGCCAGCCCCCCATATCCCCTCCCCCTCCCCCGCCAGCCCCCATATCCCCTCCCCCTCCACTACCCCTCTGCCCCGCCAGCCCCCCATATCCCCTCCCCCTCCCCTCCCCTCTGCCCTGCCAGCCCCCCATATCCCCTCCCCCTCCCCCTCCCCCCCCAGGCTGGTTGGGGGCCCCGGGGGCTCACGTCGCCGGCGCTGTCCTTGCCGGGGGAGCCCTGGCCCTTGGGCTCGGTGGGCGAGTGGCTGGGCTGCACCACATCCGGCAGGTTGGTGTAGCCGTTGCTGTCGGCGTGGAGCCGGCTGCGCTCCTCCTCGGGGGTCTGAGGGGGGCGAGGGGGGGGGTCAGTGGGGGGCGTGGCGCCCAGCACGCCCCCTAGGGCCAAACCCGCCCCCGGCGCCCCCATCCTGCCCCCCAGCACAGGGCACGGCGCTCCCGTGCCACGCCCCAGGGCACAGCACCCCCTCCCCGAGTCTGCGCCCTCCGGGCACAGCCCCCCCCGCTTCCCAGTGCTCACCCGCTGCACCAGCGCGGTGCCCCCCGCCCCCTGCGGGCACAGCCCCCCCCGCGCTCACCCGCTGCACCAGCATGGTGCCGTCCCCGCCGTAGGAGCCGCTCTCCGACCCGCTTCCCGACGGCTCCTCCACCTCGTGCACCACCATGGTGCTGACACTGTCTGTGTCGCCGTCCCCGCTCGGCCTGGGGGGCGAGGGGCGCGGGTCAGTCGAGCCCCCGCCCCCACCTGCCCCTGAGCCCCCCGCCCCCACCTGCCCCGCCCTACCTGGCCCCGGCCCCCCACCTGCCCCAGAGCCCCCTGCCCCCGCCCTACCTGGCCCCGGCCCCCCACCTGCCCCAGAGCCCCCCGCCTCCACCTGCCCTGCCCTACCTGGCCCCGGCCCCCCACCTGCCCCAGAGCCCCCCGCCCCCCCACACCCTACCTGGCCCCGGCGGGCTCCCCCGCCCCGTCCTGCGGCTCCCCCTCGGCCTCGTCGTCCTCCTCCTCGCTGCTGTCCGGCTCCTCGCTGGAGGAGGAATAGTCCATGGCCTTCTTGGGGGGCTTGGGGGGCTCCTCAGGCCGCTCCTTCAGCAGCACAAAGTTCTGGGGGGCCAGGGGGGGTTAGTGCCACGTCCCCCGCGCCCGGCCAACAGCCACAACACACACAAGCAGCCAGCAGGGCCCGGCCCCCCAAAGCCCAGGTCAGAGCGGGGGGGCTGGGAGCCCGGACGCCTGGGTTCTCTCCCCGGCTCTGGGAGGGGAGTGGGGGCTGGTGGGTTAGAGCAGGGGGGGCTGGGAGCCAGGACTCCTGGGTTCTCTCCCCGGCGCTGGGAGGGCAGTGGGGGCTGGTGGGTCAGAGCAGGGGGGGCTGGGAGCCAGGACTCCTGGGTTCTCTCCCCGGCGCTGGGGGGGCAGAGGGGGCTGGTGGGTCAGAGCAGGGGGGGCTGGGAGCCAGGACTCCTGGGTTCTCTCCCCGGCGCTGGGAGGGCAGTGGGGGCTGGTGGGTCAGAGCAGGGGGGGCTGGGAGCCAGGACTCCTGGGTTCTCTCCCCGGCGCTGGGAGGGCAGTGGGGGCTGGTGGGTCAGAGCAGGGGGGGCTGGGAGCCAGGACTCCTGGGTTCTCCCGCCGGCTCTGGGAGGGGAGTGGGGGCTGGTGGGTCAGAGCAGGGGGACCGGGAGCCAGGACTCCTGGGTTCTCTCCCCGGCTCTGGGAGGGGAGTGGGGGCTGGTGGGTTAGAGCAGGGGGGGCTGGGAGCCAGGACTCCTGGGTTCTCTCCCTGGCTCTGGGAGGGGAGTGGGGGCTGGTGGTTAGAGCAGGGGGGGCTGGGAGCCAGGACTCCTGGGTTCTCCCCCCGGCTCTGGGAGGGGAGTGGGGGCTGGTGGGTTTGAGCAGGGGGGGCTGGGAGCCAGGACTCCTGGGTTCTCTCCCTGGCTCTGGGAGGGGAGTGGGGGTTGGTGGGTCGGAGAGCCAGGACTCCTGGGTTCTCTCCCCGGCTCTGGGAGGGGAGTGGGGGTTGGTGGGTTAGAGCAGGGGGGCTGGGAGCCAGGACTCCTGGGTTCTCTCCCCGGCTGTGGGAGGGGAGTGGGGGTTGGGGGGGGGGGGGCGGGGAGCCCGGACTCCTGGGTTCTCTCCCCGGCTGTGGGAGGGGAGTGGGGGTTGCGGGGGGCTGGGAGCCAGGACTCCTGGGTTCTCTCCCCGGCTGTGGGAGGGGAGTGGGGGTTGGGGGGGGCGGGGAGCCCGGACTCCTGGGTTCTCTGCCGGGAAGCACGGAGCAGACAGGCCGGGCCGGGCGCTGGCACAGACACACGGGCACTAACCTCGCCGATGGCGCGTTTATAGCTCTGGTGGCGCGCGGGGAGCAGAGGGAAGAAGGGCGCAGACGTTAACGCGGTGCCAGCGAGACCCCCCCCCGCGCCCTGCCAGCGCCCCCCGGACGCCCCACCCGCAGCCAGGGGCCCGGACTCCTGGGTTCTGTCCCCAGGGCACAGGGCTGAAAGCCTCCTCCCCGATGGCCTGGCCCCCCCAACGCCAAGGCCCCGGCCCCCCCAGGCCAGCCCCCCCACCCGAGCACGCTCCCACGGGGCGCCCCATGCCCGCCCCCCCACGCCTGGACACTCACCGCGGGCCGGCCGGGGCGCGAGCGGTGATCCTCCGCCTTGGGCTTGCTGACCGGGGCCAGGATGGGGGAGCTCTCCCTCTTGGACGCGGCTGGGGGGTGGGAGAGCGGGTCAGTGCCGGGGGGTGGGGGGCTCTGTGGGGCTGGGATCGCAGGGGGGGCCCTTGGCATTTCGGGAATAGACCCCTCCCCCTATCTGGGTCTGTTTCAGGGAGCCCCCAGTGACCCCCGTGCCCCGCCCCACACCCCCGGTGCCCCCAAAGCCCTGCCCCAGTTCCCAGTGACCTCCGTGCCCTGCCCCACACCCCCGGTGCCCCCTGTGCCCTCCCCAAGTTCGCCCAGGCCCTGCCCCACACCCCAGCTGCCCCCTGTGTCCTGCCCCACACCCCCCGGTGCCCCCAAAGCCCTGCCCCAGTGCCCCCGGTGCCCCCTCTTCTGCCCGGTTCTGCGCCAGCCCCCAGGCCGGTCCCTACCCCCTATGCGGTTGCGCTCCAGGGAGCCGGCTTGGGGCAGGTTGGCGCTGCCCGCCTGCAGCAGGCTGTCGGCTCGCTCCCAGCCGGGGTCGCTGCGCCGCAGGTCCGGGTTGCTGCACGGCATGATGGGAAAGCAGAGCAGAGCAGAGCGCGTCAGGCGGTGCCCACACCCCCCCACCCCGGCCCCCGAGTCCCGGCCCGTCACCAGTGCAGCACCTCGTCCCAAGCAGAGCCACCACCGCCGGCCACGCTCCATTACCTACTGGTGCTCGGCATGGGGGCCGGGGCCCGGCGCTGCCCCCGCCTGGGCGGCTGGGGAGGGGGGCCCGCGGGCAGCACCCGCTGCGGCCGGCTGTGCATGTGGATGTGCCAGGCCGACTTGCTACGGGGTCTGTGGAGCGGAGAGGAGGGTCATTGGGGTCTGGAGGGCAGCCGGAGGCAGGGGATCCCTGGGTCACCGGCCGCCCCGCCCCAGAGGTGGGCGCATCTCAGCGCCGGGCGAGGGGTCCCCGGGTAACCGGCCGCCCCGCCCCAGAGGTGGCTGCATCTACGCGCCGGGCGAGGAGTCCCCGGGTAACCGGCCGCCCCGCCCCAGAGGTGGCTGCATCTCAGCGCCGGGCGAGGAGTCCCCGGGTAACCGGCCGCCCCGCCCCAGAGGTGGCTGCATCTCAGCGCCGGGCGAGGGGTCCCCGGGTAACCGGCCGCCCCGCCCCAGAGGTGGCTGCATCTCAGCGCCGGGCGAGGGGTCCCCGGGTAACCGGCCGCCCCGCCCCAGAGGTGGCCGCATCTCAGCGCCGGGCGAGGGGTCCCCGGGTAACCGGCCGCCCCGCCCCAGAGGTGGGCGCATCTCAGCGCCGGGCGAGGGGTCCCCGGGTAACCGGCCGCCCCGCCCCAGAGGTGGGCGCATCTCAGCGCCGGGCGAGGGGTCCCCGGGTAACCGGCCGCCCCGCCCCAGAGGTGGCTGCATCTGAGCGCCGGGCGAGGGGTCCCCGGGTAACCGGCCGCCCCGCCCCAGAGGTGGGCGCATCTCAGTGCCGGGCGAGGGGTCCCTGGGTCACCGGCCGCCCCGCCCCAGAGGTGGGCGCATCTCAGCGCCGGGCGAGGGGTCCCTGGGTCACCGGCCGCCCCGCCCCAGAGGTGGGCGCATCTTGGCTCCAGCTAGCGGGACCAGCTGAAGTGGGACCAGCCCTGGGTGGCGGAGGCGAGGTGGGGCCGGAAGTCCCTGCCCCCCACAGCTCTGGAGTGAACTGACAAGAGATGGGAGGGGAAACTGAGGCAGAGCGCAGCAGCGTGAGCTGCTGAAGGTGACCAGAAGGTCACTGGCAGAGTTGGGAACAGAACCCAGGTGTCCTGGGCACTAGAGTCTGTCCGACGCCTGAGGGAAGAGAGGGACGGTGGGGTACTGGGGGGACCCCAGGACCTGAGTGTGCTGGACATGGGCTCCAAGGGATTAAGAGGGCTGGAGTCCTGATGGGGCAGGGTGACGGGGTGCCCGGCCGGGGGCCCAAGGAGTATGGGTGACGGGGGCGCCGGGCCCGGGGGGGGCAGGGTGACTGGGGGGGGGGGCGTGGGCCCGGGGGGGCAGGGTGACTGGGGGGGGGCGCGGGCCCGGGGGGGGGCAGGGTGCCGGGGGGGCGCGGGCCCGGGGGGGCAGGGGGACGGGGGGGGGGCGCGGGCCCGGGGGGGCAGGGTGACTGGGGGGGGGCGCGGGCCCGGGGGGGCAGGGTGCCGGGGGGGGGCCCGGGGCCTTACCTGGCTCTGACGGCGTGGCCCTGCCGGGCGCCGCCCCCGGCCCCGCTGGCGTTGAGCGTGGTGGCGATGGACGACGTTCGCTGGGGCACCTGGCGGTGGGGGGGGAGCAGAGCGGTGAGGGGCCGTCGGCCCAGGAACCCCCCCCCGTCCCGCCCCGGGCGCCGAGGGGAACCGTTACCTTGGGCGGGGCCTCCAGCTCGGCGCGGCCCCAGGGCCCCCGCGGGTCGGCGGGGCCGGGCCGGGCGGGCGGGCCGGGCGTCTCCGAGGTGGGGTCCGAGTTCTGGCGGATCATGGGGGCGCGGGGGGGCGCCGGGTCCTGCACCGGGAAGGCCGCCACGTTCTTGGTGGGCTGGTCCTGCAGGGACTGGGAGCGCGGCACCGGCGCGGCGTAGGGCTTCAGCGGCACGCGGTGCGCCAGGTGGCTCTGCGGGGAGGGGAGGGGAGCCGTCAGCCCCCGCCGGGGCTCCCCCCCGCCTCCCCTAGGGACCCGCCCGGGGCCCCCCCCACACACACCTTGTGCTGCCCCTCCTGCGGCTCGACGGGGCGCTGCATGGGGGGGCTCTGGGCCGCGGGGCCGGAGCCCAGGGCCACGGACTCCGAGCGCGTCTGCAGGGCCGGCTCGGACGCGGTGCCGCCCAGCTTGGTCTGCGCCGCCGGCGAGTTCTGCTTGTTCAGCCGCGTCCGCTCCTCCACCTGCAGGGAGCAGAGCGCATGGCAGGGAACCCAGGAGTCCTGGCCCCCAGACCCCCCTGCTCTGACCCACCAGCCCCCACTCCCCTCCCAGAGCCGGGGAGAGAACCCAGGAGTCCTGGCTCCCAGCCCCCCCTGCTCTAACCACCAGCCCCCACTCCCCTCCCAGAGCCGGGGAGAGAACCCAGGAGTCCTGGCTCCCAGCCCCCCCTGCTCTAACCACCAGCCCCCACTCCCCTCCCAGAGCCGGGGAGAGAACCCAGGAGTCCTGGCTCCCAGCCCCCCTGCTCTGACCCCCCAGCCCCCACTCCCCTCCCAGAGCCGGGGAGAACCCAGCAGTCCTGGCTCCCATCCCCCCCTGCTCTGACCCACCAGCCCCCACTCCCCTCCCAGAGCCGGGAAGAGAACCCAGGAGTCCTGGCTCCCAGCCCCCCTGCTCTAACCCACCAGCCCCCACTCCCCTCCCAGAGCCGGGGGGAGAACCCAGGAGTCCTGGCTCCCAGCCCCCCTGCTCTGACCCCCCAACCCCCACTCCCCTCCCAGAGCCGGGGAGAACCCAGGAGTCCTGGCTCCCAGCCCCCCCTGCTCTGACCCACCAACCCCCACTCCCCTCCCAGAGCCGGGGAGAACCCAGGAGTCCTGGCTCCCAGCCCCCCCTGCTCTGACCCACCAGCCCCCACTCCCCTCCCAGAGCCGGGGAGAGAACCCAGGAGTCCTGGCTCCCAGCCCCCCTGCTCTGACCCACCAGCCCCCACCCCCCTCCCAGAGCGGGGGTGAGAACCCAGGAGTCCTGGCTCCCAGCCCACCCTGCTCTGACCCACCAGCCCCCACTCCCCTCCCAGAGCCGGGGAGAGAACCCAGGAGTCCTGGCTCCCGGCCCCCCTGCTCTAACCCACCAGCCCCCACTCCCCTCCCAGAGCCGGGGGGAGAACCCAGGAGTCCTGGCTCCCAGCCCCCCTGCTCTGACCCCCCAACCCCCACTCCCCTCCCAGAGCCGGGGAGAACCCAGGAGTCCTGGCTCCCAGCCCCCCCTGCTCTGACCCACCAGCCCCCACTCCCCTCCCAGAGCCGGGGAGAGAACCCAGGAGTCCTGGCTCCCAGCCCCCCTGCTCTGACCCACCAGCCCCCACTCCCCTCCCAGAGCCGGGGAGAGAACCCAGGAGTCCTGGCTCCCAGCCCACCCTGCTCTGACCCACCAGCCCCCACTCCCCTCCCAGAGCCGGGGAGAGAACCCAGGAGTCCTGGCTCCCGGCCCCCCTGCTCTAACCCACCAGCCCCCACTCCCCTCCCAGAGCCGGGGAGAACCCAGGAGTCCTGGCTCCCAGCCCCCCTGCTCTAACCCACCAGCCCCCACTCCCCTCCCAGAGCCGGGGAGAACCCAGGAGTCCTGGCTCCCAGCCCACCCTGCTCTGACCCCCCAGCCCCCACTCCCCTCCCAGAGCCGGGGAGAACCCAGGAGTCCTGGACTCCCCCGTCCTGTCGTCACTCCTGCTTCTGGGACAGTGGGGTGTCTGAGGGACTCGCTGGGGTGACGGGTGGTTGCCGGGGGGGTGAGACCCAACTCCTCTCTGGCTGGCGGGTCTGGTTTGCCCGTGCCCCACGCCTGCCCCCCGTGCCCGCCCCTCGCACCTCCCGGGCCCAGGCGGGCTTGTCGGCGGCGTGGGCGCCGCTCCGGTTGTAGTGGTAGAGCGGCTTCTTCTCGCTCGCCGGCGCCCCCTGCTGCTGCTTCTGGAGCTGCTGCTGCTGCTGCAGGGACTTCAGGTAGGCGTGTTCCTGCTGCAGCTGGCGCTGGAGCCGCTCCGACTGCCGCTGCTCCTCCAGCTGCTTCCGCTTGTACTCCTGGGGGGGCGCAGGGTCAGGGGGCTCCCGGGGGCTGGGCATGGGACCCCGGCGTCCTGCCACGCCCAGACGCCCGCAGGGGGAACCCGGGCGTCCTGCCACGCCCAGACGCCCGCAGGGGAACCCGGGCGTCCTGCCACGCCCAGACGCCCGCAGGGGAACCCGGGCGTCCTGCCACGCCCAGACGCCCGCAGGGGAACCCGGGCGTCCTGCCACGCCCAGACGCCCGCAGAGGAACCCGGGCGTCCTGCCACGCCCAGACGCCCGCAGGGGGAACCCGGGCGTCCTGCCACGCCCAGACGCCCACAGGGGAACCCGGGCGTCCTGACACATGTGCTCACACGCAGGGGGAACCCGGGTGTCCTGCCACGCCCAGACGCCCGCAGGAGGAACCCGGGCGTCCTGACACACGGGCTCACACGCAGGGGGAACCCAGGCGTCCTGACACACGGGCTCACACGCAGGGGGAACCCAGGCGTCCTGACACACGGGCTCACACGCAGGGGAACCCGGGCATCCTGCCACGCCCAGACGCCCGCAGGGGAACCCGGCGTCCTGCCACGCCCAGACGCCCGCAGGGGAACCCGGCGTCCTGCCACGCCCAGACGCCCGCAGGGGAACCCGGGCGTCCTGCCACGCCCAGACGCCCGCAGGGGAACCCGGGCGTCCTGCCACGCCCAGACGCCCGCAGGGGAACCCGGGCGTCCTGCCACGCCCAGACACACACAGGGGGAACCCGGGCGTCCTGCCACGCCCAGACGCCCGCAGGGGAACCCGGGCGTCCTGCCACGCCCAGACGCCCGCAGGGGAACCCGGGCGTCCTGCCACGCCCAGACGCCCGCAGGGGGAACCCGGGCGTCCTGCCACGCCCAGACGCCCGCAGGGGAACCCGGGCATCCTGACACGCCCAGACGCCCGCAGGGGAACCCGGGCGTCCTGACACGCCCAGATGCCCGCAGGGGGAACTCGGGCATCCTGACACACATGCTCACATGCAAGGGGAACCCAGGCGTCCTGACACACGTGCTCACACGCAGGGGAAACCCAGGCATCCTGACACACATGCTCACACGCAAGGGGAACCCGGGTGTCCTGCCACGCCCAGACGCCCGCAGGAGGAACCCGGGCGTCCTGACACACGGGCTCACACGCAGGGGGAACCCAGGCGTCCTGACACACGGGCTCACACGCAGGGGGAACCCAGGCGTCCTGACACACCCAAACGCACAGAGGGGGAACCCAGGCGTCCTGACACACGCACACCCTGGAGATAGCCCCTGGGAGGAGGCAGGGCTAGGAGGGGTGAATCTCAGACCCTGCCCTCCCTGGGGGGGCCCCCAGCAGCTCTCCCCACCCCCACCGGATGGGGCAGCTATGGGCTGAGGGGGTACTCTGCCCCCCCGGTGGCACAGGCGGTAGGGGGTGGACCCTGCCCCCCCCAGAGCCCCACCCTCGGAGCCTGGCCAACCCCCACCCCCCCGTGGCCTGGCCCGGCCTTGGCGGCGCACTGCATTGTGGGTATCCTCCATGGCTGAGCGCAGCGCGGAGCGGCCCCAAGGCTGCTCCACCGGGAATGCCCCACCCCAAGCAGGGCCAGGGGCCGGGGCCGGGGCCGGGGCCGGGGCCCGGTTACCAGTAGCAGGGCCTGTTCCTGCAGTAGCTGCTGCTGGAGGATTTCTAGCTGCCTCTGCTCCTCCTCTAACTTGTGCCTGATATACTCCTGGAGAGGGACGGACAGACAGACAGAGAGACAGTCACAGAGCAGGGGCCCGGGGCCCCGGAGACCAGAGCAGGAGGGGGAGGGGGAGGGGGAGGGAGCCCCGCCAGCCGGGGGAGATCTCAACCCGTGGCCCGAGCGGCCCGGGGTGCTGACCCCGGGGGGGGGTGGGGGGGAGGAGAGAGGCTCCAAGTTCACAAGAGCAGAAGTAGGAATAGAAGAGAACCCAGGAGTCCTGGCTGCCAACCCCCTGCTCTAACCGCTAGACCCCACTCCCCTCCCAGAGCTGGGGAGAGAACCCAGGCGTCCTGGCTCCCAACCCCCTGCTCTAACCGCTAGACCCCACTCCCCTCCCAGAGCTGGGGAGAGAACCCAGGAGTCCTGGCTCCCAGCCCCCCCTGCTCTAACCACTAAACCCCACTCTAGAACCCAGGAGTCCTGGCTCCCAGCCCACTCCCCTCCCAGAGCCGGGGAGAGAACCCAGGCGTCCGGGCTCCCAGCCCCCCCACTGTAACCACTAGCCCCCGCTCCCCTCCTGAGCCTCAGTGCACTGCTAGGCGCCCCCACGAGCTGGCTGGGACGAGGGGGAAGGTGGGTGCCAGGCAGCCGAGTCCCCGGGGCGACGGGCTCCCCAGGACGCAGCGGCAGCGGCAGGGAGTCCCCAGGGGCGCAGCCCCCTGGCCCCGCCCCCCAAGCCCCATGGGGGGAGCCGGGGCTGAGCAAGGCCGGTACCTGCTCGCGCTCAGCCTGCCTCCGCTCCTCCTCCCGCCGCAGCACCTGCATGTCCTCCAGCCGCCGCTGCTCCTTCTCCTGCAGCTTCCGCTGCTCCCGCTCCCGCCGCTGCTGCTGTGGGGGGAGGGAGCCAGCGGGGCGGGTGGAACCGGCCCTGGGCGGGGGGCCTGGCTCCAGCCCCCCTGCTCTACCCCCCAGCCCCACTCCCCTCCCAGAGCCGGGGAGAGAACCCAGGAGTCCTGGCTCCAGCCCCCCTGCTCTACCCCCCAGCCCCACTCCCCTCCCGGAGCCGGGGAGAGAACCCAGGAGTCCTGGCTCCCAGCCCCCCCTGCTCTAACCCACCAGCCCCCACTCCCCTCCCAGAGCCGGGGAGAGAACCCAGGAGTCCTGGCTCCCAGCCCCCCCTGCTCTAACCCACCAGCCCCCACTCCCCTCCCGGAGCCGGGAAGAGAACCCAGGAGTCCTGGCTCCCGGCCCCCCCTGCTCTCACCCACCAGCCCCCACTCCTGTCCCAGAGCCAGGGGGAGAACCCAGGAGTCCTGGCTCCCAGCCCCCCTGCTCTGACCCACCAGCCCCCACTCCCCTCCCAGTGCCGGGGAGAGAACCCAGGAGTCCTGGCTCCCAGCCCCCCTGCTCTAACCACCAGCCCCCACTCCCCTCCCAGAGCCGGGGAGAGAACCCAGGAGTCCTGGCTCCCAGCCCCCCTGCTCTAACCACCAGCCCCCACTCCCCTCCCAGAGCTGGGGAGAGAACCCAGGAGTCCTGGCTCCCAGCCCCCCTGCTCTAACCACCAGCCCCCACTCCCCTCCCAGAGCTGGGGAGAGAACCCAGGAGTCCTGGCTCCAGCCCTCCCTGCTCTGACCCAGCAGCCCCCACTCCCTTCCCAGAGCCGGGGAGAACCCAGGAGTCCTGGCTCCCAGCTCCCTCGCTCGGACTGGAGCCCCTCCCCTCCGGTTTCGGGGCGAGGCTGGATGCGGGAGGGGGGACCCAGGCGTCCGGGCGGCTCACCTCCTCCACGCGCCGGCGCTCCTCCTTCTGCTCCTCGATGCGGCGCTGGCGCTCGTGCAGCAGCTGTTTGATGTGGGCCTCGGAGTCGCGGTGCTGGGCCGCCAGCTGCTGCTGGTGCTTCAGCGCCGCCTCCGAGTGGCTCTTGTTCTCCTGCTGCAGGCGCAGGAACTCGCGCCGCAGCGTCGACTCGCCCGGCACGTTCATGATGGAGCTGGGGGGCGGGGGGGTGTCACGGCATGGCCCCGCCCCCGCCAACGCAGCCCCGCCCCCAGCCCCTCGGCCCCGCCCCCGCCAACGCAGCCCCGCCCACAGCCCCTCGGCCCCGCCCACAGCCCCTCGGCCCCGCCCCAGCACACGGCCCCACCAACGCAGCCCTGCCCACAGCCCCTCGGCCCCACCCCTCCAACGCAGCCCCGCCCAGAGCCCCGCCCCAGCACACAGCCCCTCGGCCCCGCCCCCGCCAACACAGCCCCGCCCACAGCCCCTCGGCCCCGCCCCCGCCTACACTGCCCTGCCCACAGCCCCTCGGCCCCGCCCCCGCCAACGCAGCCCCGCCCCCAGCCCCTCGGCCCCGCCCCCGCCAACGCAGCCCCGCCCACAGCCCCTCGGCCCCGCCCCCACAGCCCCGCCCACAGCCCCTCGGCCCCGCCCCAGCACACGGCCCCACCAACGCAGCCCTGCCCACAGCACCTCGGCCCCCCCCCTCCAACGCAGCCCCGCCCACAGCCCCGCCCCAGCACACAGCCCCTCGGCCCCGCCCCCGCCAACACAGCCGCGCCCACAGCCCCTCGGCCCCGCCCCCGCCAACACAGCCCTGCCCACAGCCCCTCGGCCCCACCCCTCCAACGCAGCCCCGCCCACAGCCCCGCCCCAGCACACAGCCCCTCGGCCCCGCGCCCGCCAACGCCGCCCCGCCCCCAGCCCCTCGGCCCCGCCCCCGCCAACGCAGCCCCGCCCACAGCCCCTCGGCCCCGCCCCCGCCAATGCAGCCCCGCCCACAGCCCCTCGGCCCCGCCCCCACCAACACAGCCCCGCCCACAGCCCCTCGGCCCCGCCCCAGCGCAGGCCCCGCCCCCACCAACACAGCCCCGCCCACAGCCCCTCGGCCCCACCCCTCCAGCGCAGCCCCGCCCAGAGCCCCGCCCCAGCACACAGCCCCACCAACGCAGCCCCGCCCACAGCCCCTCGGCCCCACCCCTCCAGCGCAGCCCCGCCCACAGCCCCGCCCCAGCACACAGCCCCACCAACGCAGCCCCGCCCACAGCCCCTCAGTCCCGCCCCCACCAACGCAGCCCCGCCCACAGCCCCGCCCCCACAAAGGCCACGCCCCCAACACAGCCCCACCCACAGCCCCGCCCCCACAAATGCAGCCCCGCCCCCAGGCCCCGCCCCAGCACAGGCCCCGCCCCCGCCAATGCAGCCCCGCCCCGCAAAGGCCCCGCCCCCAACACAGCCCCACTCACAGCCCCGCCCCCACAAATGCAGCCCCGTCCCGTACCTGGGCTCCCCTTCCTCCCCGTGGCTGTCGTCCTCCTCCTCACTGCCGCTGTACTCGTACTCCGTCTCGTCTGGGGGGCGGGAGACCCCGTTACACGGCGACGGGCCGGGGGGGCTGGCACCCCACTCCCCCCCCGCCGAGCCGGCCAGGCCCCGCCCCACTGCCCGCCCCCTGAGCCGGCCAGGCTCCGCCCCACTCCCCCCCGCCAGCCGAGCCGGCCAGGCCAGGCCCCGCCCCATTCCCCGCCCCCCTGAGCCAGCCAGTCCCCGCCCTGGGGCCGGGGGGGAGCCGGTGCCCCCCACAGGGGACAGGCCCCTGCCCCATTCCCCGCCCCCCTGAGCCAGCCAGTCCCCGCCCTGGGGCCGGGTGGGAGTCGGCGCCCCCCAGAGGGGACAGGCCCCTGCCCCATTCCCCGCCCCCCTGAGCCAGCCAGTCCCCGCCCTGGGGCCGGGGGGGAGCCGGCGCCCCCCAGAGGGGACAGGCCCCTGCCCCATTCCCCGCCCCCCTGAGCCAGCCAGTCCCCGCCCTGGGGCCGGGGGGGAGTCAGTGCCCCCCAGAGGGGACAGGCCCCTGCCCCATTCCCCACCCCCCTGAGCCAGCCAGTCCCCGCCCTGGGGCCGGGGGGGAGCCGGCGCCCCCCAGAGGGGACAGGCCCCTGCCCCATTCCCGCCCCCCTGAGCCAGCCAGTCCCCGCACTGGGGCCGGGGGGGAGTCGGCGCCCCCCAGAGGGGCCAGGCACCTGCCCCATTCCCCGCCCCCCTGAGCCAGCCAGTCCCTGCCCTGGGGCCGGGGGGGAGCCGGCGCCCCCCAGAGGGGACAGGCCCCTGCCCCATTCCCCGCCCCCCTGAGCCAGCCAGTCCCTCCCTGGGGCCGGGGGGGAGCCGGCGCCCCCCAGAGGGGACAGGCCCCTGCCCCATTCCCGCCCCCCGGAGCCAGCCAGTCCCTGCCCTGGGGC
The DNA here is from genome assembly GCF_020497125.1 of Mauremys mutica. Lineage (NCBI taxonomy): Eukaryota > Metazoa > Chordata > Testudines > Geoemydidae > Mauremys > Mauremys mutica. Next base: position 479,333 of record NW_025422919.1, read on the forward strand.
CGGGGGGGGGGGGAGTCGGCGCCCCCCAGAGGGGACCGGCCCCGCCCCGCCCCACTCACCCTTCTCTCCTCTCTTCTTGCGGGAGCGGTCGATGTGGTCCTTGAGCTGGATGCGGACCTGGCGCTCCGTGGGCTGGTCGCGGATGAAGGGGTATTTCAGCAGCTGCTCCGTGGGCGGGCGGCTCATGTAGGCTTTGATCAGGCAGGTGTCTATGAAGTCGATGAATTTCTTGGACCTGGGGGAAGGGGGTGGACACGGGGTGAGCACCACGCTCGGCGGCTGGGGCCAGGGGGGGTCCGCGATGCTCGTCCGCAGCCACAGTCGGAGCCAGGTCCTGGCTACACCCCCTGAGGAGCCGGGCCCAGCGACCCCGGGCTGGGGGGGGGGGAGCCGGGCCCAGCGACCCCGGGATGGGGGGGGGGGGAGCCGGGCCCAGCGGCCCCCGCCAGGCTCTGGCTAGGCGGTGCGGGTGGCAGGACGAGGCGCTGGGCTTGCTGCGGCACGTACCATTTCTTGGACTTGAGCTTGGGCGGTGGGTTGCGGGGGATGAGGAACAGCGCTCGCATCGGGTGCATGTCGCACAGAGCTGGGGAGAGAGACACGGTCACACGGGGGCTGCACCCCCCCACCAGCCCCAGGGTCCCCTCAGCGTGTCCTGCCCCATGCCCACAACGGCCACGGCCCCACGCAGATCCTTATACCCCCCAGCCCTAGTGCGGATCGACCCAGGAGTCCTGGCTCCCAGCCCCCACTCCCCTCCCAGAGCCGGGGAGAGAACCCAGGAGTCCTGGCTCCCAGCCCCCCTGCTGTAACCCACCAGCCCCCACTCCCCTCCCAGAGCCGGGGAGAGAACCCAGGAGTCCTGGCTGACAGCCCCCCTGCTCTGACCCACCAGCCCCCACTCCCCTCCCAGAGCCGGGGAGAGAACCCAGGAGTCCTGGCTCCCAGCCCCCCCTGCTCTGACCCACCAGCCCCCACTCCCCTCCCAGAGCCAGGGAGAGAACCCAGGAGTCCTGGCTCCCTGCCCCCCTGCTCTAACCCACCAGCCCCCACTCCCCTCCCAGAGCCAGGGAGAGAACCCAGGAGTCCTGGCTCCCAGCCCCCCTGCTCTAACCCACCAGCCCCCACTCCCCTCCCAGAGCCGGGGAGAGAACCCAGGAGTCCTGGCTCCCAGCCCCCCCTGCTGTAACCACCAGCCCCCCCTCCCCTCCCAGAGCCGGGGAGAGAACCCAGGAGAGCTAGCGGCTCCCCCACTCCCCCCAGGTTTCAAGCCCCCCAAGCGGGGGGTCCGTGGCTGATGCGGGCGTAGCAGAGCCTGGCACTTACGTGGTGCCCCCTCGGCCATCTCGATAGCAGTGATGCCCAGGGACCAGATGTCGCTCTGCAGAGAGAAAGGGGGGACGGGTTGGGAGTGGGGATCTCCCTGCACCCCCATGGCTCCGAGCTGCGGCTGGGGAGGGGATGGCCAGCACCTTTGCCCGCAGGGGGGGACGGGGTTATGGGGGAGCCAGAGGCCAGAGTCGGGGGTACCCAGGGGCATCGGCGTGTGTCTGTGGGGACCAGGGTGGGGGGAGTCTAGGGAGATTGGGTTGGGAGAGACTGGGTGTGAGTAACCCAGGTGATCAAAGGGTGTGTGTGGGTGTGGGTGGGGGTGGGGGTGGGAGGGGGTTGGGACGACTGGGATACGAAGAATCCAGAGGGGGTCGGAACTGGGGGAGAAACCGGGGGATCAGAGTGGGGGGAGGACACTGGGGGGATCCCGGGGGGGGGGATGGGGGGATCCCAGGGGGATCAGAGATGGGGGAGGACACTGGGGGGAGGGGGGGGTCCCAGAGGGGTTCAGAGGTGGGGACCTGGGGGATCAGAGTGGGGGGAGGACACTGGGGGGATGGGGGGGTCGCAGAGGGGTTCAGATGTGGGGACCAGGGGGATCAGAGTGGGGGGAGGACACTGGGGGGATGGGGGGGTCACAGAGGGGTTCAGATGTGGGGACCAGGGGGATCAGAGTGGGGGGAGGACACTGGGTGGATGGGGAGATCCCGGGGGGGGGGATGGGGGGATCCTAGGGGGATCAGAGTGGGGGGAGGACACTGGGGGGATGGGGGGATCCCAGAGGGGGGGGATGGGGGGATCCCAGGGGGATCAGAGTGGGGGGAGGACACTGGGGGGATGGGGGGATCCCAGAGGGGGGGGATGGGGGGATCCCAGGGGGATCAGAGTGGGGGGAGGACACTGGGGGGATGGGGGGATCCCAGGGGGATCAGAGTGGGGGGAGGACACTGGGGGGATGGGGGGATCCCAGGGGGATCAGAGTGGGGGGAGGACAGGGGGGGGATGGGGGGATCCCAGAGGGGGGGGATGGGGGGATCCCAGGGGGATCAGAGTGGGGGGAGGACAGGGGGGTTGTCGGGGGTCCCGTGGGACCCTCCCCTACGCTGTGCCCCCTGCACGCCCTGGCGAAGGGCAGGGCGTAGGGACGGGTGACAGGACTCGCTGGCGCTACAAGGATTCAGTAGGTCCCGGGGGTCACCCCCTGGCTCTGATCTCCCGGGGGTCAGGGGGAATCCCCGGCCCAGCCAGCGGAGGCCCCCCAGGCCCGGCGAGAGGACAGGCGCGCCCCAGGGCCGAGATCTGTCCCTCCACAGCCCCGTCTCCGTGGGGAGCAGGGCAGGATCAGTGGGGGGCGGGGCGGCGCTGACCCGAATGGGGCTGGATCTCCCCGAAGCCAGGCAGGGCACCCTGGAGCGGCTGGGCCCAGGTGTCCGGGATCCCAAGGCCAGGCTGCCCCTCCTCCCCGTGGGGCAGGGATCCCCCCCATCCATGGGGCCTGCCCTACCCTGTAGTCATAGGTGGCGTCGGGGTTCTCGTCACAGGCGATCACCTCGGGGGCCATCCAGTAGGGGGTGCCGATGAAGGTGTTCCTGCGCCCCACCGTCCGGTCCAGCTGGGCGCTCACCCCGAAATCCACTGGGGAGGGAGGAGACGCAGCCGTCAGCACGCGGAGCCCCCCCGCCCCCCGCCGAGAGGCAGTGGCCTGGCCACCCTTCCTTCCCCAGCCAGACGCTCCCCCCTCAGGGCGCAGGCTCTCTGCAGACTCAGGCAGCGCCCGGCGCCAGTCCCATCCCCCCGCCCCTCAGAGCGCCCCTATGCCAGTCCCATCCCCCCGCCCCTCAGAGCGCCCCTGTGCCAGTCTCATCCCCCGCTTGGAGCGCCGGGCTCAGGCTCTCTGCAGACTCAGGCAGCGCCCGGCGCCAGTCCCATCCCCCCGCCCCTCAGAGCGCCCCTGTGCCAGCCCCATCCCCCCCTCGGAGCGCCCCTATGCCAGTCCCATCCCCCCCTCGGGGCGCCCCCTGTGCCTGTCCCATCCCCCCCCCTCAGGGCGCCCCCTGTGCCAGTCCCATCCCCCCCTTGGAGCGCCGGGCTCAGGCTCTCTGCAGACTCAGGCAGCGCCCGGCACCAGTCCCATCCCCCCCCCTCGGGGCGCCCCTGTGCCAGTCCCATCCCCCCCTGTGTGCGCCGGGCTCAGGCTCTCTGCACACTCAGGCAGCGGCGCTGTGCCCGTCCCATCCCCCCCCCCTCGGGGCACCGGGCTCAGGCTCTCTGCAGACTCAGGCAGCTCCCCCCTGCGCCAGTCCCATCCCCCCCCTCGGGGCGCCGGGCTCAGGCTCTCTGCACACTCAGGCAGCTCCCCTGCGCCAGTCCCATCCCCCCCCTCGGGGCGCCGGGCTCAGGCTCTCTGCACACTCAGGCAGCTCCCCTGCGCCAGTCCCATCCCCCCCCTCGGGGCGCTGGGCTCAGGCTCTCTGCAGACTCAGGCAGCTCCCCTGTGCCAGTCCCATCCCCCCCTCGGAGCGCCGGGCTCAGGCTCTCTGCAGACTCAGACAGCGCCCGGCGCCAGTCCCATCCCCCCCCCTCGGGGCGCCCCTGTGCCAGTCCCATCCCCCCCTTGGAGCGCCGGGCTCAGGCTCTCTGCACACTCAGGCAGCTCCCCTGTGCCAGTCCCATCCCCCCCCCCCTCGGGGCACCGGGCTCAGGCTCTCTGCAGACTCAGGCAGCTCCCCTGCGCCAGTCCCATCCCCCCCCTCGGGGCGCCGGGCTCAGGCTCTCTGCAGACTCAGGCAGCTCCCCTGCGCCAGTCCCATCCCCCGCCCCCCCCGGGGCACCGGGCTCAGGCTCTCTGCAGACTCAGGCAGCTCCCCTGGGCCAGTCCCATCCCCCCCTTGGGGCGCCGGGCTCAGGCTCTCTGCACACTCAGACAGCGCCCGGCGCCAGTCCCATCCCCCCCCCCTCGGGGCGCCGGGCTCAGGCTCTCTGCACACTCAGGCAGCGCCCGGCGCCAGTCCCATCCCCCCCCTCGGGGCGCCGGGCTCAGGCTCTCTGCACACTCAGGCAGGGAGAAGTGGCCCCTTATAAACCAGGCCAGGAGATAATCTCTTCCAGGGGTGGCTGGTGGAACTCCCTGCCACAGGATGTTGCTGGGCCTCAGGGGATTCGAATCAGGACTCATGCTTATATGGGCCGCTGGAGATAGGAGTGAGCGGCAGGGCCAGGGATGGAACCCAGGAGTCCGGGGCGAGTGCCCCTTCAGCAGGAAGGGGGCGTCTGGGCGCTGCCCCCACTTACCCAGCTTCACCTCGGCGTTCTCCGTCAGCAGCACGTTCTGTCCCTTGATGTCCCGGTGGATCACCTTGTGGGCGTGCAGGTGAGCCAGGCCCTAGGGGGCAGGGAAAGGCCGGCTGGGACCCTGTCACAGGAACCCAGGAGTCCTGGCTCCCAGCCACCCCCTGTTCTGACCCACCAGACCCCACTCACCTCCCAGAGCCGGGGAGAGAACCCAGGAGTCCTGGCTCCCAGCCCCCCCTGCTCTGACCCACCAGCCCCCACTCCCCTCCCAGAGCCGGGGAGAGAACCCAGGAGTCCTGGCTCCCAGCCCCCCCTGCTCTGACCCACCAGCCCCCACTCCCCTCCCAGAGCCGGGGAGAGAACCCAGGAGTCCTGGCTCCCAGCCCCCCCGCTCTAACCCACCAGCCCCCACTCCCCTCCCAGAGCCGGGGAGAGAACCCAGGAGTCCTGGCTCCCAGCCCCCCCTGCTCTAACCCCCCAGCCCCCAGCTGAGAACCCAGGAGTCCTGGCCCCCGGCCCCCCTGCCGTAACCCCCCAGCCGAGAACCCAGGAGTCCTGGCCCCCGGCCTCCCTGCTGTAACCCCCCAGCCGAGAACCCAGGAGTCCTGGCTCCCAGCCCCCCTGCTCTAACTCACCAGCCCCCATTCCCCTCCCAGAGCCGGGGAGAGAACCCAGGAGTCCTGGCTCCCAGCCCCCCTGCTCTAACCCACCAGCCCCCACTCCCCTCCCAGAGCCGGGGAGAGAACCCAGGAGTCCTGGCTCCCAGCCCCCCTGCTCTAACGCACCAGCCCCCACTCCCCTCCCAGAGCCGGGGAGAGAACCCAGGAGTCCTGGCTCCCAGCTCCCCCTGCTCTAACCCCCCAGCCCCCAGCCGAGAACCCAGGAGTCCTGGCCCCCCGCCCCCCTGCCGTAACCCCCCAGCCGAGAACCCAGGAGTCCTGGCCCCGGCCTCCCTGCCGTAACCCCCCAGTCCCCAGCCGAGGACCCAGGAGTCCTGGCCCCCGGCCCCCCTGCCGTAACCCCCCAGCCGAGAACCCAGGAGTCCTGGCCCCGCCCCCCGGCGGTGGGGCGCAGAGGCAGGCCCGCGTACCCGCAGGATCTCCCGGCAGACGTAGGCGATGCAGTCCTCCTTCAGCGCGTTGCCCTTCGTGTTCTTCACCAGGTCCGTGACGGAGCCGGCCCCGCAGAACTCCATCACCAGCTGGGGGGAGCACAGAGTTACCGGCCTGGCCCCCTCCTGCTGCTGAGCCCCGCGGGGCGGCCCCACGGCGCGGGGAGGGGAGAGGTGGCCACAGGAGCCCAGCGCGGCACAGACAGCGCCCGAGCTCGGGGCCGCGCCGCGCCAGGCGCTGCACGGAGCCACAGAGCTTGTCTGGGAGAGGGCAGCCCCTGCTCTGAGCCCGGGCGCCAGCAGCAGCCAGGCGAGCCGGGGGGCTGCCCGCCCCGCCCCTCGCCCCGCCCGCCCCACGCACCCACAGCTGGTCGTCGTTCCCGGGCGGGCTCTTCTTGATGAAGGCGCCGTAGTAGGTGGCGATGTTGCGGTGGTGGGAGTATTTCTTCAGCATGTTGATCTCCTGCTTGATTTCCTCCTCCTCGTCCTGGTGGGGCGGGACGGACCCGGGTTACGGGGAGCCCCCCACACTGGGATCCCCCACCCCCAGCTCTGGGGTGCCCTCACTCCCGACCCGCAGCCCTTGCTAGCCCAGCTCGGGAGCGGTGTGCCCAGGTGCAGAGGGGGGATGCCAGGCTGTCCGGGGGATGGCGAGGAGGCAGGATTAGCGCCCCCGGGGGCAGAGGGGGGATGCCAGGCCGCTGGGGGGATGGCGAGGAGGCAGGATTAGCGCCCCCGGGGGCAGAGGGGGATGCCACGCCGCTGGGGGGATGGCGAGGAGGCGGGATTAGCGCCCCCGGGGGCAGAGGGGGGGTGCCAGGCTGTTCGGGGGATGGCGAGGAGCTGGGATTACCCCCCCCGGGGGCAGAAGGGGGGTGCCAGGCCGCTGGGGGGATGGCGAGGAGGCCGGATTAGCGCCCCCGGGGGCGGAGGGGGGTGCCAGGCCGCTGGGGGGATGGCGAGGAGGCGGGATTACCCCCCCCGGGGGCAGAAGGGGGTGCCAGGCCGCTGGGGGGATGGCGAGGAGCTGGGATTAGCGCCCCCGGGGGCAGAGGGGGGTGCCAGGCCGCTGGGGGGATGGCGAGGAGGCCGGATTAGCGCCCCCGGGGGCAGAGGGGGGTGCCAGGCTGTTAGGGGGATGGCGAGGAGGCGGGATTAGCGCCCCCGGGGGCAGAGGGGGGGTGCCAGGCCGCTGGGGGGATGGCGAGGAGCTGGGATTAGCGCCCCCGGGGGCAGAGGGGGGATGCCAGGCTGTTCGGGGGATGGCGAGGAGGCGGGATTAGCGCCCCCGGGGGCAGAGGGGGGGTGCCAGGCCGCTGGGGGGATGGCGAGGAGGCAGGATTACCCCCCCCGGGGGCAGAGGGGGATGCCAGGCTGCTGGGGGGTTGGCGAGGAGGCGGGATTAGCGCCCCCGGGGGCAGAAGGGGGATGCCAGGGCGATGGCGAGGAGCTGGGATTACCCCCCCGGGGGCAGAAGGGGGGTGCCAGGCCGCTGGGGGGATGGCGAGGAGGCGGGATTAGCACCCCCGGGGGCAGAGGAGGGTGCCAGGCTGCTGGGGGATGGCGAGGAGGCGGGATTAGCGCCCCAGGGGGCCGACGGGGGTGCCAAGCTGTTCGGGGGATGGCGAGGAGGCGGGATTAGCACCCCCGGGGGCAGAGGGGGGATGCCAGGCCGCTGGGGGGATGGCGAGGAGGCAGGATTAGCGCCCCCGGGGGCAGAGGGGGGGTGCCAGGCCGCTGGGGGGATGGCGAGGAGGCGGGATTAGCGCCCCCGGGGGCAGAGGGGGGTGCCAGGCTGTTTGGGGGATGGCGAGGAGGCGGGATTAGCGCCCCTGGGGGCAGAGGGGGGTGCCAAGCTGTTCGGGGGATGGCGAGGAGGCGGGATTAGCACCCCCGGGGGCAGAGGGGGGATGCCAGGCTGTTTGGGGGATGGCGAGGAGGTGGGATTAGCACCCCCGGGGGCAGAGGGGGGTGCCAGGCTGCTGGGGGATGGCGAGGAGGCGGGATTAGCACCCCCGGGGGCAGAGGGGGGATGCCAGGCTGTTCGGGGGATGGCGAGGAGGCGGGATTAGCACCCCCGGGGGCAGAGGGGGGATGCCAGGCTGTTTGGGGGATGGCGAGGAGGCGGTATTAGCACCCCCGGGGGCAGAGGGGGGTGCCAGGCCGCTGGGGGGATGGCGAGGAGCTGGGATTACCCCCTCCGGGGGCAGAGGGCGGTGCCAGGCTGTCCGGGGGATGGCGAGGAGGCCGGATTAGCGCCCCCGGGGGCAGAGGGGGGTGCCAGGCTGTTCGGGGGATGGCGAGGAGGTGGGATTACCCCCCCGGGGGCAGAGGAGTGTGGGGGGTCGCTGGAGAGGAGGAGACGGTTCGACCCAGCAGAGCCTGGCCTGCCCGTGGCAGCAGGGGGCAGATGCCCTCTGGGCCCAGGACTGTCCCCGGCTGGGGACCCACTGGGCCGTGCAGCTGAATCCAGCCACCCCAGCAACGCCCCTCCCGGCTGGCCTGGCAGCAGAGCCAGTGGGGCTGGGGGCGGGGAGGCAGGGCACCCCCCGGGCAGCCGCTGCCCTGCCAGCCAGGCGAGGTCCCAGGGGCTGACGTTGGGGCGCCCCCACCCCGACCCTCCTCACCTCGGTGACGTCCATGACTTTGATGGCTGCCAGCTGCCCTGTCTTGACATGGCGGCCCTGGGGAGGCAAAGGCGGGGGGGGGGTCAGCCCGTGAGCGCGGGGTGCAGGGGGGGCTCCGCGGGCACAGCTCTGGGGGCCTGGCCGGCGGGACTGGCCGCCACTGGATCTCCGCGGCAATGGACAGCGCCAGGCTCTGGGGCAGAGCTGACCCTCGGGAGCGGGGAAATCCCCCCCCCCTGCACACCATGGGGCTGGGGGACGTGTGTGATTAACAAGCCCCCAGCTGAGACCGGGGCCCCGTCCTGCCGGGCACCGCCCAGGCCGCCCGCCCGCCCCCCGGCTGAGATCAGGGCCCCGCCCGCCCGCCCCCCAGCTGAGACCGGGCCCCCGTCCTGCCGGGCGCCGCCCAGGCCGCCCGCCCCCCCCAGCTGAGACCGGGCCCCCGTCCTGCAGGGCGCCGCTCGCCCCCCCCCAGCTGAGATCGGCCCCGTTGTGCTGGGCTCCACGCACGGTGCTGTACAGTCAGCAGGGGGCGCCAGGCCCTCAGTCACGGTCCAGCAGAGCCGCCCGGCCCCACTCCCCAGAGGGAAGGGAACGAGGGGCGCCAGCACCAGAGATAGACCCCAGGTCTGCCAGCCCCCCGTTCTACTCACCAGCCCCCACTCCCCTCCCGGCTTCTCTCCCCGGCTCTGGGTGGTTAGAGCTGGGAGCCAGGACTCCTGGGTTCTCTCCCCGGCTCCGGGAGGGCAGTGGGGGCTGGTGGGTCAGAGCAGGGGGGGCTGGGACCCCGGACTCCTGGGTTCTCTCCCCGGCTCTGGGAGGGGAGTGGGGGCTGGTGGTTAGAGCAGGGGGGCTGGGAGCCCGGACTCCTGGGTTCTCTCCCCGGCTCCGGGAGGGCAGTGGGGGCTGGTGGGTCAGAGCAGGGGGGGCTGGGAGCCAGGACTCCTGGGTTCTCTCCCCGGCTCCGGGAGGGCAGTGGGGGCTGGTGGGTCAGAGCAGGGGGGGCTGGGACCCCGGACTCCTGGGTTCTCTCCCCGGCTCCGGGAGGGGAGTGAAGGTTCCGGGAGGGGAGTGAGGGCTGGTGGGTCAGAGCAGGGGGGGCTGGGAGCCCGGACTCCTGGGTTCTCTCCCCAGCTGTGGGAGGGCAGTGGGGGCTGGGAGCCAGGCCGGCCGGATGCTAGCGCTGATCTCCCGCAGGATGAATCCCGGAGGAAGGAGGAGCCGGGCTCCAGCCCCAGGCCGGCTGCAGGGCAGGCTGGGGGCTCTCGGACCCCCCGGGGGCGAGGGGGATAAAGCAGAGCAGGCCTGAGGGGCTGGAGACCCCCTGGGGGGCTCCCCTTGACCCCTGCGCTGCAGAGCCGCGGCTCTGGCCCACGCGGGCCCCCCCCAGCCCTCTGCCATGTGCCCGCATGGTGCCATGTGCCGGGGGCGTGGGCGGCCGTCGCCTAGCAACCGCCTCCTGCTCCTCTGGGCTGGGGATTGACGGGGGGGGGGGCGTGGGAGGCGGCCCCCGGCCCCCACAGGAGCCGCTTGCCGCTGCCGCCGGGGGGGGGGGGGAATCTTCCTTCTCCTGTCTCCGGGGAGCTGCCCCCGCACCAGCCCGAGCAGGGGCAGGGGAACAGGGGCACTCGCGGCGCAAGGCCGGGGCTGGACGGGCATCTGCCATCCTGGGGGGCCCCGCCCCACACGCAGGAATCCCGCGGCCCGGCCTGGAGCAGCTTTGCTGCAGCACAAGTGCCTGGGCTCGGCGCGCACCCATCCCCCTAGCCTCTGGTCTGCCCCGCGGCAACCAGCCCGGCCCCCGTCGCTCCTTGCGCTGCGTCACGGGCTCGAGATCCGCTGGCCCCTCCCTGCCTGGCCCACGGGGAGCCCCTCGAGCTGGCTCAGGGCGCGCGTCTCCCCTTCCCCTGTGTCACTGCTGGATCAGTGGGGCCCGGGCGCCGGGACCCAGGCCAGCCGAGCCCCCTGCGTCTGACTCAGTGCCCGTCAATGGCAGGCTCCGGTGGGTGCCGGCTCTTCCCGGCCCGTGCTCGGCTGCCCCGGGAGCTGGCCGCGCAGTGCCGGGGTCCCTGCACCGGGTTCTCTTCACCAGGAGCAGAGCCGGGGTTTCCATGGGAACGCAGCGCGCACCGACACAAAGCAGAGCAGGAAGGAAAGCCATTTCCACCCCACATCCAACAGCGCCTGGCACAACAGGGGCCCCTGATCTCGGCTGGGGAGTCCACGCGCTGCCCCCAAACCTCCCCAAAGGCCCTTTCTCCCCATCAGTCTCTCAGCGTTTCAGGCCCCGACTGCCGGGTTCTGAACACACGTTGTTCCCGTGCGGCCCCCCCGAGGTGCCAAGCCCCATTATCACGAGCCGGGCGAGTCGCTTCAAAATCCCTCTGCAAAAGCCCCAAACCAGTTCTGCCGCTTTCGCGTTCCCTCCCGCGCTCTGGGGGCTCCGAACGGGCGGCTCGTGTGTGCATGAAAAGCGGAGCTTCTCCCCCGGGGAGTGGGAACGGTGAGAAATTAACCCCCCCCGCTCATACAGCCTGGGCAGGGGAGGACGCTGGGCCTGCCGCTGACGGTGCGGGTAGGGGGCCGCCCCGCGGCTCTACCAGCCTGCCGAAGCGGAGAAGGAATCGGCCCTCGTGGGAGATTTTGGGGCAGAGCCGGGCTGGAGAGACTAGGAGAAAAGTGGGGGTGGTTTGGGGTTTTTTTTTTTAACCAGGTGGCAAAATCCTATTGTGACGAAGTGGGGATTTTGGTAGCGTTTCACATGAAGAGCGTGTGCCTGCCTCGGTTTCCCTGAGTGCTGCGTGTCTAACGGGGTGTGACAACGGCCTGCCTGGAGATGGGGAACCCCGACAACTGGTGACCTGGAGACTAAGAGGCCCACCGCAGCTTGGCCCTCAGCCGGGTCTGGCCAGTGGGAGGACAAAGGGCGGACGGGAGAGGGCCCCAGCGACCCCTTTCCCTGGGACGGGGAGGAGCTGGTGGGGGGAGGAGGCGGCTGCTGGACTGGGAGCTGTCGCACTGAAGGGGGGTCCCCCCACGGACCGCACGGGGCCCGATCGGTGAGTCCGCGACACGTGGGCACACCCACACCTCACACTCAACACGCTGGGTTCAATTCGTGCCCTGGCCCCCAAGCACGGCTAGTTGCCGTGCCCGTCTCATGCCGGCCAGCCCAGACGCGACCCGACCCAGCCCGGCCCGAGGGACCGGCTCAGCACGGGGGGAGCGGCGTGAAACCCTCCGCCCGTGTCCCGCAGGGGTCGGACTAGAGGATCTGGGGATCGGAGAGACACCGCACGCCGGGCAGGTCAGCAGGTTGGAAGCAGAGGCCTGGGCGCCGGCTGGAGGGTGCGGAGAGGCTGCGGTGCCGCGAGGAAAGGAGGGCAGAGGCGCTTTCAGGCCTGTACCCGGAACCGCAGCGACGGCAGAAGCGCATCTTGCCAGCAGGACCCCTCTGCCGGGAACCAGCGCGGATGGGAACTGACCTACAACGCTGGAGAGATTTCCCAGGGGTTCACCTCAGCAGCCTGCAATTAGCCCGGCCGGCTCCTCTTGGGGGAAGGGCAGCGGTGTAACGCCTCAGCACCCTTCTCACCACAAACTGCACTGAACGGCAGTGAGGACTAGTGATCGGAGCGGGGGGAGGCGGGGAGCCAGGACTCCTGGGTTCTCTCCCCGGCGCTGGGAGGGGAGTGGGGGCTGGTGGTTAGAGCAGGGGGGCTGGGAGCCAGGACTCCTGGGTTCTCTCCCCGGCTCTGGGAGGAGAGTGGGGGCTGGTGGTTAGAGCAGGGGGGGCTGGGAGCCAGGACTCCTGGGTTCTCTCCCCAGCACTGGGAGGGGAGTGGGGGCTGGTGGGTTAGAGCAGGGGGGGCTGGGAGCCCGGACTCCTGGGTTCTCTCCTCGGCACTGGGAGGGGAGTGGGGGCTGGTGATTAGAGCAGGGGGTGCTGGGAGCCAGGACTCCTGGGTTCTCTCCCCGGCGCTGGGAGGGGAGTGGAGGCAGGGGGTTACAGCAGGGGGGCTGGGAGCTACTCCCACCTTTTCATGTTCAGGAGGTATATATATCTCCTCGTTCAATATTCCATTGCAAGGAAGAAGGAGGCAGGGTTCCCCAGCAATACCATGACTCCAGCAGCTGGGGCTTTAAGGGAGTTGGCAAGGCTGCTCTCGGTCTCCCTCGTACCAGGCCCCGTGGCAGAGACTGTCGGAAAACGGGGGTGCCTCCCCCCACGCTAAGTCTCACAATTGTGGTGAAACCGTTGGAAATTTCCATTTGGGGAGGCATCGTTCAGATGCAGCACACGCCCCTTGTTCAGCTCCATGGGCCTGGCTCTCAGCCTGGACTACATCTCCCAGGATGCACCGGGGGCGCTCTTTGGCCGAGCCATCGCTCGGCCTCACGGGAGATGTAGTCCAACCATAGAGACTACCGGCATGGGGCACCCAAACTACAACTCCCACAAGGCACCGGGGCAGCATTTCCCAATTGCGGGATGACAAACTGGGGAGACTGGATTTGAGTCCCTGCTCGGCCAGACTTCCCGTGTGACCCTGGGGGAGTCATTTAGTTGCGCCGTGACTCAGTTTCCCCATCTGGGTTTGTGACGGGGCCCTGGGCATGGCTGGGGCCCACTGACACTACCGTAATACACCTAATAACGTACAGCACCCAGTGCCACGGGGCCCTGGCCACGGCTATGCTGACACTACCGTAATACACCTAATAACGTGCAGCGCCCAGCGCCACAGGGCCCTGGCCACAGCTGGGGTACACTGACACTACCGTAATACACCTAGTAATGTACAGCACCTAGCGCCACGGGGCCCTGGCCACAGCTACGTCCACACTACCGTAATACACCTAATAATGTACAGCACCTAGCGCCACGGGGCCCTGGCCACGGCTATGCCGACACTACCGTAATACACCTAATAACGTACAGCACCCAGCGCCATGGGGCCCTGGCCACGGCTGGGGTACACTGACACTACCGTAATACACCTAATAACGTACAGCACCTAGCGCCACAGGGCCCTGGCCACGGCTACGTCAACACTACCGTAATACACCGAATAATGTACAGCACCCAGCGCCATGGGGCCCTGGCCACGGCTACGTCAACACTACCGTAATACACCTAATAACGTACAGCACCCAGCGCCATGGGGCCCTGGCCACGGCTACGTCAACACTACCGTAATACACCTAATAACATACAGCACCCAGCGCCACAGGGCCCTGGCCATGGCTACGCCAACACTACCGTAATACACCTAATAACGTACAGCACCCAGTGCCACAGGGCCTGGCCACGGCTGGGGTACCCTGACACTACCGTAATACACCTAGTAATGTGCAGCGCCCAGCGCCACGGGGCCCTGGCCACAGCTGGGGTCCCCTGACACTACCGTAATACACGTAATAAATAACACACCCCGCCTAGCACAATGACAGGGCTCTGAGGCAATACCCCCCTCCAGCTCAGCGCCCTTCTCACCACAGGAGCACACGGTGAGCACATGGGACGCCCTGGAGTTCTAGACAACATGTGCTGGGATTGGGCTGGGGGCTCAGGACTCTCCCCTCGGGGGATTTACTGCCCCGCTGTGTGTGTCTGTGCAGAATTCCCATCCTTCAGCTATGGAAACCCCGGCTCTGCTCGTGGTGAAAAGAACCCGGTGCAGCCCCCAGCCTCAGTTGTGGGGGAGGCGTAAGGCTTCAGAGGGCCCCGACCTCGGCTGTGCAGCACCCACCAAGGCAGCTCTCCCCTCCCTGCCCACCTTCCCCAGCAGCCAGAGGGGCGTTTGTCATGGCAATGAACGATCACACGCCCGAGACCTCTCCATCTCCAAGGGGGCACCGCGTTCAAACTCCCCCCAGCCTGGGAACGCGGGACCGTCCCCTAGCGGGTGAGTGGCAGGGCAGGGCAGGGCTCCTGTCGCCGGATGCTCAGGGTCACGGTGCGCTGGCCGTGCCGCAGAGGACTGCCCCTGCCGTTGGGTGGCTCTGGCTGGTGCCCGGGGAAGGGGCAGATGAATGGCGTGGGCCGGCCGCAAACTCACCTTGTAGACCTGTCCATACGTCCCGTTCCCGACCACCTCCACCAGTTCGAATATGCCGGCAGGGTCCTGGGGGGACAGAGACTCAATGTCAGGGGGGACCATGCCACAAACAGACCCTCCCTGTGCCAGCCTGCCACGTCCTGCCCCTCCCCCCGCCGGCCTGCCCCGGAGACCCCCCGCCACACACCAGCCCACCCTCCAATCCCACGTGGTGCTGGGCAGGGGCTCTGCAGCGTATCACACCGCAGAGCTATTAATACCATGGCCGGGGCCTGATGCAACGTGGCCCCCTGGGCGCCCAGCACGTGCCAAGTGCTAACCTATATTGGAGGGGGAGGGACGAGCTCCAGACCAGAGGCAGCCGCATCCGTACAGCCTTGCCTGGGCAGCAGCTCCTGGGCAGCCAGGTTAACAGCGCTGAGCAGGGGGACCTGACGCCCCACCCCCCTCTGCCCTCCTCCCACGTGGCTGTAACCCGTAGCAAGGCAGGATCTACAGAGCCCAGACCAAGATGGGTGACCCTGTCACGCTAGCGCCGGGAAAACCCCTCCTGGACGGAGATCAGGGCCCCCGCAGACCCCTCCCTGGCGGAGACCCCTCCAAGACCGAGATCAGGGCCCCCGCAGCGTCCGGCGCCGCGCAGACCCCTCCGGGCAGAGAGCAGGGCCCCCATAGTGCCTGATGGTGCACTGAACCCTCCCTCCCTGACTCAGATCGGGGTCCCCGTCACAGCGGGTGCCACACAGACCCCCCCCAGGCCGAGATCTGGGCCCTCCATTGTTCCGGGTGCTGCACAGACCCCCCCAGACCAAGGTTTTCCCCCTTGTTCTTCACTGGCTCAAACACCAACCCTTCAGGTTCTGGCTCCAGGCCCTCTGGCGCCCACCCCCACCCACCCGATCCTCTCTGACGCTGCCGCCCCCCAGCTCCGAGCAGAGCCTCCGGCCTCCATCGCCCACTGGCTCCGTTGTGAGCCCCATGGTGCCTTCCCCCGCAGTCGCCTCCTCACATGCTCCTTTGCCACACTGCCTCCGACCCCGCCCACGGTTAGCCCCCCGCCCGGCCTCCCCAGGGCCGGGCACGCGGGCTCTCCTCTTAGACTGTGGGGGAGGAGGGTTTCACCTCCACGCCGCTCTGCGGTCGCAGCTCGGGAGGCTGGTCGGAGAACGCGCCCTGTGCCCCGAGCCCTTCCACGGGCACTGCCGGGGTTATCGGCTCCCAGAAGCACTTTGGGGCCGCGCCACAGCCGGAGAGCGAGGCCATACGAGCCGGCCGGTCCTTCCCCACGGCCCTCCGGCTGCGGGGCTCCCGCGGGCCCCTCTGGCCCCGGCACCGAGCAACCGACGTGACGCCCAGACGCTATCGGTCAAGTTAACGCAAGCCAGCCCGCAAAGATCACCCCAGCTCGGGGGCGGGAATTTTACAGAGGGGGGGTGGGGGGGTCAGAGAGGCGCCACGGCCGTGGTGCAGGGCCGGAGAAGCTGCCGTGCGGCGAGAATGAAGCCGAAACAGCTCGAGTCCTTTAACCAAAAGCTCACGTGGTGGCTTGTCGGCAGCATCGCAGCTCAGCCCCTCCACGGGGAGAAACCCCCAGGGGCTGACGGGCTCTTTGATCTGGCAGGGGGGAAAACCAGGCCCCCCTTTTTCACAGACGGGGAGACGAGCCATGAGCCCCTCCTCCCCAGGGCAGCGGTGGCGCCATGTCTCCCCAGCCTGGCAGGTGCTTTACCGAGGGGGCTAAGCACAGGGGGGAGACCCTCTGTTCTGGGCTCCCCAGACGCTCTAGCGGCCCCATACATTCGATGGGCGTCTCGGCGGAGGAACCGCCGCCGGGTACAAGGAACGACTCGGAGAAGGCAGGGCTCCTGCTGTGCGACGCGCTTTCCTCCTCTTAATTGATTTACTCAAGATTCTCATTAAACTAATTTCTCACAAGGGCACAGGAAGGCGGCTGAAGGTTTCACATATTCAGCAGGGCAGGGAGCAGACCTCACAATGTCACATTGCAGGAGCGTCCCTGAGCGCGCGGCTGTTCACTCTGGGTGGGGCGCCAGGCCAACCCCCCCCTCGGGGGCTGGGACGGTGTGAGGATCCCCAGGGGAATTCGCGGGTGTCGCCCGCAGGTCAGGGGAGCCGATCAGCACGGGGCATCCTGGCTGTCGGCTCCGTGAACCCCTGGGTGTGTCCATGCAGCCCCCTGCACGCTGGAGGGGTCCTCGCTGCACTTAGCACCGCAGTGCCCCCCCTCCGCCCCCAATCTCAGCCTAGGGGTCTGTGCAGTGCCTGGCACAATGGGACCTTTCACTGCTCTGATCCACCAGCCCCCACTCCCCTCCCAGGGCCGGGGAGAGAACCCAGGAGTCCTGGCTCCCAGCCCCCCTGCTCTGACCCACCAGCCCCCACTCCCCTCCCAGAGCTGGGGAGAGAACCCCGGAGTCCTGGCTCCCAGCCCCCCTGCTCTAACCCACCAGCCCCCACTGCCCTCCCAGAGCCGGGGAGAGAACCCAAGAGTCCTGGCTCCCACGCCCCCTGCTCTAACCCACCAGCCCCCACTCCCCTCCCAGAGCTGGGGAGAGAACCCCGGAGTCCTGGCTCCCAGCCCCCCTGCTCTAACCCACCAGCCCCCACTGCCCTCCCAGAGCCGGGGAGAGAACCCAGGTGTCCTGGCTCCCACTCCCCCTGCTCTAACCCACCAGCCCCCACTCCCCTCCCAGAGCTGGGAGAGAACCCCGGAGTCCTGGCTCCCAGCCCCCCTGCTCTGACCCACCAGCCCCCACTCCCCTCCCAGAGCCGGGGAGAGAACCCAGGAGTCCTGGCTCCCAGCCCCCCCTGCTCTGACCCCCCAGCCCCCACTCCCCTCCCAGAGCCGGGGAGAGAACCCAGGAGTCCTGGCTCCCAGCCCCCCTGCTCTAACCCACCAGCCCTCACTCCCCTCCCAGAGCCGGGGAGAGAACCCAGGAGTCCTGGCTCCCAGCTCCCCCTGCTCTGACCCCCCAGCCCCCGCTCCCCTCCCAGCGCTGGGCCGAGAACCCAGGAGTCCTGGCTCCCAGCCCCGCCCTGCCCCGGAACGGCTCAGTCAGTTGGAGATGGCGCAGCGCTCTCAGGACCTGGCATTCACTGTCGCTCCCTCCTGGCCCTTACGCCACCCAAACAACGCCCCCCCGGAGCACAACAGAGCTCTCTGAGCAGCTGAGCCCGAGCCCTGGCACACAAATCTGGCCTTGGCTACACTTGCAAATTTGCAGCGCTGCAAAGCGGGAGTGTGGTCAGAGCCCCAGCGCTGGGAGCCGCGCTGTCCGTTATTCCCCACAGGGAGGTGGAGTACGGCCAGCGCCGGGGGAGCTCTCTCCCAGCGCTGGCGCTTTGAAGTGCAAGTGTAGCCACAGCCAAAGGGCCGAGCAGAGAAGCCAGGCCGGGATCAGTCACAAGGGGCCCGGGACAGAGGCCAGCGAACAGGGCGTTGTGTTCCCCTCTCCGGCCCGGACGCCAGGGTCCCTGCTGGCTGCTCAGCGTAGGCCAGCCCCAGCGGAGCCAAGCGACCCAGGTTACCCTGTGGGGAAGGCACCCAGGCGCCAGGGGGACTGGGGGGAGCCTCTGCCCGGCACCTGGAAAATCCCGAGGGTCCTGGCGGGCTGAGGTGTGCAGACAGCACGGCCTAGCGGGTAGGCCGCCAGGCTGGGAGACCTCGGGACAGGGACGGCCACGCGGCCCGTCTGCGCCGCGCCCGGGGGCCTGGAGCCCCGATATGGGCCAGGGGGGCTGTGCTGCACCCGGCACAGCAGGGTCCCTACATCTGAGGCAGGAACGTGTCCGGTGCCCGGCCCAACGGGCCCCCATTTCATGCTGGGCGCCGCAGGGACCCCGGCCTGAGGCTGCGGCTCTGACGCCGGCTGGGCTCCGCTCAGCGGCCTCCTGGAGAAGCAGCAGCGTTGGCAGACAGGGAGCCCGCGCGCAGCGTTTCCAGGGCAAGGGGCCGAGCGTGGGAGGCGGCGCGGGGCCGAGCCGGGCGGCGGGGGGGAGGCGGCGCGGGGAAGCCGAGGAACCGGCGTTTATCTTGGAGAAGGGGATTGGAGCTGGGGGATCTCGGGCCCAGCAAAAGCCGCCTCCCCGCCCCGCCCCGCTCCTCCTGGCAGGGCAGCCCAGGTCACACCTCCAGAGTCAACAGGACTTTGTACTCCGAGCGGAGCCCTGCCCGTGTCCCGCCCCGCCCGCGTTCCTCTCTCAGTACAGAGGAGAGCGGGCAAGGGAAGGGATCCAAGTGCACGGCCCCCCACCCCCACAACCCACTCCCCTCCCAGAGCTGGGGAGAGAACCCAGGAGTCCTGGCTCCCAGCCCCCCTGCTCTGACCCACCAGCCCCCACTCCCCTCCCAGAGCTGGGGAGAGAACCCAGGAGTCCTGGCTCCCAGCCCCCCTGCTCTAACCCACCAGCCCCCACTGCCCTCCCAGAGCTGGGGAGAGAACCCAGGAGTCCTGGCTCCCAGCCCCCCCTGCTCTAACCACCAGCCCTCACTCCCCTCCCAGAGGCGGGGAGAGAACCCAGGAGTCCTGGCTCCCAGCCCCGCTGCTCTAACCCACCAGCCCCCACTCCCCTCCCAGAGCCGGGGAGAGAACCCAGGAGTCCTGGCTCCCAGCCCCCCCTGCTCTAACCACCAGCCCTCACTCCCCTCCCAGAGCCGGGGAGAGAACCCAGGAGTCCTGGCTCCCATCCCCCCCTGCTCTAACCCACTCTTCAGTGTACATGGCAGGGAGCCCCCCGGTACACATGGGGAAACTGTGGCACGGCGCAGCTGAGCGACTGGCCCAGGGTCGCCCAGGAAGTCTGTGGCAGAGCAGGAAATTGAGCTTGGCTCTGGCACCTCCTAAGCGAGTGCCCCATCCACTGGGCCCCGCGAGCCCCCGAATTAGCCTGCGGAACTCATCGCCACCGGAGTGGTAGTCGGCGGCCAGCAGCCATTTCTCCAGCTAGCGGGGCCCCCCGGGGGTGGGAGAGTGAACACAACCAAGGGGGCGGCGGGGGGAATGCAGCCCCCCACAGCCCTACTGCAGGGACGCAGCAAGCCCTGGCTGGCCTGTTAGGGGGACCCAGGCGTCTCCCTTCGCCGAGCCATCACCCAGCCCCGGCTCCACAGGCTGCTGGCACCATGCAGGGCAGAGACCCCGGGGAACGGCCCGTCCTGGACCACCACAACCCCTTCCCTGCCCCCCGGCGTTCTCCCCAGACAGCGCACCTCCCGTCGGCTCAGGCCTGGCCCTAGTCTGCGGCGCAGGCAGGTTCAGACAGAGCCAGGCAGCCCTACCCCCTGCCAGCTGGCACCACGGCAGTCAGACGGCAGCCGGAGCCTAGGATTCGAGGAAGGGGCCGCTCGGGGGGCTGGGAGCCAGGACTCCTGGGTTCTCTCCCCGGCTCTGGGAGGGGAGTGGGGGCTGGTGTGTTGGAGCAGGGGGGGCTGGGAGCCAGGACTCCTGGGTTCTCGCCCCAGCTCTGGGAGGGGAGTGGGGGCTGGTGGGTTGGAGCAGGGGGGGCTGGGAGCCAGGACTCCTGGGTTCTCTCCCCAGCTCTGGGAGGGGAGTGGGGGCTGGTGGGTTAGAGCAGGGGAGCTGGGAGCCAGGACTCCTGGGTCCTCTCCCCGATTCTGGGAGGGGAATGGGGGCTGGTGGGTCAGAGCAGGGGGGCTGGGAGCCAGGACTCCTGGGTTCTCTTCCCGGCTCTGGGAGGGGAGTGGGGTGTGGGGGCTGGGAGCCCAGGACTCCTGGGTTCTTGCCCCAGCTCTGGGAGGGGAGTGGGGGCTGGTGGATTGGAGCAGGGGGGGCTGGGAGCCAGGACTCCTGGGTTCTCTCCCCGGCTCTGGGAGGGGACTGGTGGTTAGAGCAGGGGGGCTGGGAGCCAGGACTCTTGGGTTCTCTCCCCGGCTCTGGGAGAGGAGTGGGGGCTGGTGGGTCAGAGCAGGGGGGCTGGGAGCCAGGACTCCTGGGTTCTCTCCCCGGCTCTGGGAGGGGACTGGTGGATTGGAGCGGGGCTGGGAGCTAGGACTCCTGAGTTCTCTCCCCGGCTCTGGGAGGGGACTGGGGGCTGGTGGATTGGAGCGGGGCTGGGAGCCAGGACTCCTGGGTTCTCTCCCCGGCTCTGGGAGGGGGCTGGTGGATTGGAGCGGGGCTGGGAGCCAGGACTCCTGGGTTCTCTCCCCGGCTCTGGGAGGGGACTGGTGGATTGGAGCGGGGCTGGGAGCTAGGACTCCTGGGTTCTCTCCCCGGCTCTGGGAGGGGACTGGGGGCTGGTGGATTGGAGCGGGGCTGGGAGCCAGGACTCCTGGGTTCTTTCCAGAGGTCTGGGAGTTATCTATCACGGTAGCACCCTGGAGGTCCCAGCCTAGATCCGAAGCTGCAGCACAGCACCGCGATCAGGGCGCCCTGCGGTGCTGGAGCCGCCCAGACCGAGGTCGGGGTCCCCCCCATGCCAGGCCCTGTACAAACAGCCCCTCCCCACAATGATCTTTAAGGCCGTATGAAAATCGAGGGCCAAAATGTCCCCGAGTAACTTTTCATGCGCCCCACAAGTTCCTGGAGCCGTGTCGTGCTGGGCGGACGCTGCCTCCAGGTGCGGCGGGTCGCACCCCCCGTTTGTGCAGGGCCTGAGCTGAGCGCCCCAAACCGGAACTTCAACACACCCCGGATGCAGCTTTCCAACCAAAATATTCAAACCCCTGTTTTCCAGCCTTAACGATGTTCCAGTCCAGGGGCCTGACCCAATCCGGAGCCAGGCGCCCCGAGTCCCAGCCTTGACCACGAATCCAGCCTCCTCCAGCAACTATTCTCAACCCGGGATCACGCACAGGGGGAATATCCAGCGGCCTTTGGTCCTCTGAGCCAAGGTTAACAGGCCAAACGATTCCCCGCTGCCCTCGAGTGATCCCCCCCCCCCGCCCAAAGACTGACGCTACCGCGCGCTTTCCAGCCACAGCTCTCACAGCGCTTCACGCCGGGGAGCACTGTCCTCACTGGACAGATGGGGGAAACTGAGGCACGCGGCGGTGAAGGGACTCGCCCAAGGGCACTCGGTGGCAGATCTGGGGCTCTCGCGTCACCCGCCACGCGGCCCCAGAGGGACCCGGCTGAGGGGGCCTGGTTGTACCGACAAGCCCCGCTTGGGACCGGGTTCCTGTCGGCTAATAAACCTTCTGTGTTACCGGCTGGCTGAGAGTCCCGGGGAATGGCGCGGGGGGGGGAGGGGGTGCCGGGCCCGGACTCCCCCACCCTCCGAGACAGCAGGGCGTCGGAAAGGCCCCGATCCGGCTTTTTGCTGAGCTCCAGATTGATGACTAAGGTTTCCAGCGTCAAAGAAGAACTAGAGAAGAAGTCGCTGGCTGTTAGCCAGGCTGGCGTCCCTGGCCTCTGTTTGCCAGCACCTGGCAATGGGCGACAGGGGCTGGGTCACTCAGGGATTCCCTGCTCTGTTCATTCCCTCGGGGGCGCCTGGCACTGGCTGCCGTCGGCAGACAGGACCCTGGGCTGGATGGACCCTTGCTCTGACCCATAGGGCCGTTCCTCTGTTCAGCCAGCCCCCCGGCGCTGCTCTGTACCACAGCCACTGCAGAGCGGGCAGAGAGCTGGCACCGAATCACAGCTCCGCTGCCCATTTCGCAGCAGGTGGCGGGGGGGGGAAGGGACATGAAGGGTTGTGCCGGAAGACGGGCTCCGTCAGACCCCACACCACAGAGGGAGGGCTGGGCCCCCCGAAACCGGCCTGAAATCCATCCCGGACACCAGCTCTGCTCCAGACTGCCTGCGCGATCGGGGGGCAGCCCTCCGGCCTGTGATCACACCGGGCCCTGCTGGCCTGAATCTAGGGAGAACCCCGGGGGAGTCCCTGCGTCTCCGGGCCTCAGTTCCCCTGGCTGTACAATGGGGCTCCAGGGCGGGCACTGCTGTACTCTGGCTGTGTGGTGCCTGGCGCCGTGGGGGCCACCAGCTGGGGCCCTCCCCTGTCCAGGGCCCCAGCTCAGCGCAGCAGCCACCGTTCTGCACGGAGCCTTTCACAGCCCGGGATCCGGGGGGCACCCCCCACGGCACGACACGCTGCGGCACGTGCCCCTGGGCCCACGCGCCGAACCCAGCGCTGGGCAGCTCCGAAAAGGGAGACGTTTGCTCAGCCGCTGACTCGGGGCGGGTTGGGACATGCCCCGCCCAGGCAGAGAGCCGAGAAGCACCGCACCCCGTTCGCGCCAGAGAGGCAGGGCGGCCGGCTGGAACTCGCCATACCCTCTGCGGCCCCCCTGCCGAGCCCGGCGCGCCCCCGCCCCGCAAGCCTGGGTCCCCCCTGCGGCCTCTCCGCCAAACCCCGACGCGCCCCCGCCCCGCAAGCCTGGGTCCCCCCTGCCGAGCCTGACGCACCCCCGCCCCGCAAGCCTGGGTCCCCCCTGCGGCCTCTCCGCCAAACCCCGACGCGCCCCCACCCCCGCCCCGCAAGCCTGGGTCCCCCCTGCCGAGCCCGAGGCGCCCCCGCCCCGCAAGCCTGGGTCCCCCCTGCGGCCTCTCCGCCCAACCCACACGCGCCCCCACCCCCGCCCCGCAACCCTGGGTCCCCCCTGCCAACCCCAACGCACCCCCGCCCCGCAACCCTGGGTCCCCCTGTGGCCTCTCCGCCAAACCCCGACGCGCCCCCGCCCCGCAACCCTGGGTCCCCGCTGCCAACCCCGACGCGCCCCCGCCCCGCAAGCCTGGGTCCCCACTGCCGAGCCCGACGCGCCCCCACCCCGCAACCCTGGGTCCCCCCTTGTAGCCCCTCTGCCAACCCCCAACATGCTCCTACCACAGCACCCCACTGTGCCAGGCGCTGTACATTAGGGGTATTATGGCAGTCCCCAGGCACCCCATCAGGGCCCAGCACCCCACTGTGCAAGGCGCTGTACGTTAGAGGTATTACGGCAGTCCCCAGGCACCCCATCAGGGCCCAGCACCCCACTGTGCAAGGCGCTGTACATTAGAGGTATTACGGCAGTCCCCAGGCACCCCATCAGAAGCCAGGACCCCACTGTGCCAGGCGCTGTACATTAGGGGTATTATGGCAGTCCCCAGGCACCCCATCAGGGCCCAGCACCCCACTGTGCAAGGCGCTGTACGTTAGAGGTATTACGGCAGTCCCCAGGCACCCCATCAGGGCCCAGCACCCCACTGTGCAAGGCGCTGTACATTAGAGGTATTACGGCAGTCCCCAGGCACCCCATCAGAAGCCAGGACCCCACTGTGCCAGGCGCTGTACATTAGGGGTATTATGGCAGTCCCCAGGCACCCCATCAGGGCCCAGCACCCCACTGTGCAAGGCGCTGTACGTTAGAGGTATTACGGCAGTCCCCAGGCACCCCATCAGGGCCCAGCACCCCACTGTGCAAGGCGCTGTACATTAGAGGTATTACGGCAGTCCCCAGGCACCCCATCAGAAGCCAGGACCCCACTGTGCCAGGCGCTGTACATTAGGGGTATTACGGCAGTCCCCAGGCACCCCATCAGAACCCAGGACCCCACTGTGCAAGGCGCTGTACATTAGAGGTATTACGGCAGTCCCCAGGCACCCCATCAGAAGCCAGGACCCCACTGTGCCAGGCGCTGTACATTAGGGGTATTACGGCAGTCCCCAGGCACCCCATCAGAACCCAGGACCCCACTGTGCCAGGCGCTGTACATTAGAGGTATTACGGCAGTCCCCAGGCACCCCATCAGAACCCAGGACCCCACTGTGCAAGGCGCTGTACATTAGAGGTATTACGGCAGTCCCCAGGCACCCCATCAGAAGCCAGGACCCCACTGTGCCAGGCGCTGTACGTTAGGGGTATTACGGCAGTCCCCAGGCGCCCCATCAGAAGCCAGGACCCCACTGTGCCAGGCGTGTACAGCCAGGGCCCCCCCAATCTCAGTCGTGGAGGGGGGAGGTGCCGGGCAGCGTCCCCTCATCTCGGTCGGGGGAGGTGGGGGCCTCCGGGTAGTGCTCCGCACAGCCAGGGCCCCCCCCAGTCTCGGTCGTGGAGGGGGGAGGCAGCGGGCAGCCAGGGCCCCCCGCAGTCTCGGTCGTGGAGGGGGGAGGCGGCGGGCAGCCAGGGCCCCCCGCAGTCTCGGTCGTGGAGGGGGGAGGCGGCGGGCAGCCAGGGCCCCCCAGTCTCGGTCGTGGAGGGGGGAGGCGGCGGGCAGCCAGGGCCCCCCGCAGTCTCGGTCGTGGAGGGGGGAGGCGGCGGGCAGCCAGGGCCCCCCCAGTCTCGGTCGTGGAGGGGGGAGGCGGCGGGCAGCCAGGGCCCCCCGCAGTCTCGGTCGTGGAGGGGGGAGGCGGCGGGCAGCCAGGGCCCCCCGCAGTCTCGGTCGTGGAGGGGGGAGGCGGCGGGCAGCCAGGGCCCCCCGCAGTCTCGGTCGTGGAGGGGGGAGGCGGCGGGCAGCCAGGGCCCCCCGCAGTCTCGGTCGTGGAGGGGGGAGGCGGCGGGCAGCCAGGGCCCCCCGCAGTCTCGGTCGTGGAGGGGGGAGGCGGCGGGCAGCCAGGGCCCCCCGCAGTCTCGGTCGTGGAGGGGGGAGGCGGCGGGCAGCCAGGGCCCCCCGCAGTCTCGGTCGTGGAGGGGGGAGGCGGCGGGCAGCCAGGGCCCCCCGCAGTCTCGGTCGTGGAGGGGGGAGGCGGCGGGCAGCCAGGGCCCCCCGCAGTCTCGGTCGTGGAGGGGGGAGGCGGCGGGCAGCCAGGGCCCCCCGCAGTCTCGGTCGTGGAGGGGGGAGGCGGCGGGCAGCCAGGGCCCCCCGCAGTCTCGGTCGTGGAGGGGGGAGGCGGCGGGCAGCCAGGGCCCCCCGCAGTCTCGGTCGTGGAGGGGGGAGGCGGCGGGCAGCCAGGGCCCCCCGCAGTCTCGGTCGTGGAGGGGGGAGGCGGCGGGCAGCCAGGGCCCCCCGCAGCCGCGGGCGTGGCGGGGGGAGGCGGCGGGCAGCCAGGGCCCCCCGCAGTCTCGGTCGTGGAGGGGGGAGGCGGCGGGCAGCCAGGGCCCCCCGCAGTCTCGGTCGTGGAGTGGGGAAGCGGCGGGCAGCCAGGGCCCCCCCAGTCTCGGTCGTGGAGGGGGGAGGCGGCGGGCAGCCAGGGCCCCCCCAGTCTCGGTCGTGGAGGGGGGAGGCGGCGGGCAGCCAGGGCCCCCCCAGTCTCGGTCGTGGAGGGGGAGGCGGCGGGCAGCCAGGGCCCCCCCAGTCTCGGTCGTGGAGGGGGAGGCGGCGGGCAGCCAGGGCCCCCCAGTCTCGATCGTGGAGGGGGGAGGCGGCGGGCAGCCAGGGCCCCCCCAGTCTCAGTCGTGGAAGGGGAGGCGGCGGGCAGCCAGGGCCCCCCAGTCTCGGTCATGCAGGGGGGAGGCAGCGGGCAGCCAGGGCCCCCCAGTCTCGGTCGTGGAGGGGGGAGGCAGCAGGCAGCCAGGGCCCCCCAGTCTCGGTCGTGGAGGGGGGAGGCAGCAGGCAGCCAGGGCCCCCCCAGTCTCGGTCATTCAGGGGGGAGGCAGCGGGCAGCCAGGGCCCCCCAGTCTCGGTCGTGGAGGGGGGAGGCAGCAGGCAGCCAGGGCCCCCCAGTCTCAGTCATGCAGGGGGGAGGCAGCGGGCAGCCAGGGCCCCCCAGTCTCGGTCGTGGAGGGGGGAGGCAGCGGGCAGCCAGGGCCCCCCAGTCTCGGTCGTGGAGGGGGGAGGCAGCGGGCAGCCAGGGCCCCCCAGTCTCGGTCATTCAGGGGGGAGGCGGCGGGCAGCCAGGGCCCCCCAGTCTCGGTCATGCAGGGGGGAGGCGGCGGGCAGCCAGGGCCCCCCAGTCTCGGTCGTGGAGGGGGGAGGCAGCGGGCAGCCAGGGCCCCCCAGTCTCAGTCATGCAGGGGGGAGGCGGCGGGCAGCCAGGGCCCCCCCAGTCTCGGTCGTGGAGGGGGGAGGCGGCGGGCAGCCAGGGCCCCCCCAGTGTCGGTCGTGGAGGGGGGAGGCGGCGGGCAGCCAGGGCCCCCCAGTCTCGGTCATGCAGGGGGGAGGCGGCGGGCAGCCAGGGCCCCCCAGTCTCGGTCATTCAGGGGGGAGGCGGCGGGCAGCCAGGGCCCCCCAGTCTCGGTCATTCAGGGGGGAGGCGGCGGGCAGCCAGGGCCCCCCCAGTCTCGGTCGTGGAGGGGGGAGGCAGCGGGCAGCCAGGGCCCCCCAGTCTCGGTCATGCAGGGGGGAGGCGGCGGGCAGCCAGGGCCCCCCAGTCTCGGTCGTGGAGGGGGGAGGCGGCGGGCAGCCAGGGCCCCCCAGTCTCGGTCGTGGAGGGGGGAGGCGGCAGGCAGCCAGGGCCCCCCAGTCTCGGTCGTGGAGGGGGGAGGCAGCGGGCAGCCAGGGCCCCCCAGTCTCGGTCATGCAGGGGGGAGGCGGCGGGCAGCCAGGGCCCCCCAGTCTCGGCCAGGACAAGGAGAACACACAAGCTGTTGCTGAAGTGGATTTTTGGCAGCGCTGAGCCCTTGGAGCAGCAGGGGGGCCGGGCGTGTTTTCTGGGGCGCTCGTCAGGAACAGCTGCAGCATCAGACATTAAAAGCCCTTACTAGCGCCCTCTCCTCCTTCCTAGCAGCCGCGGGCGGGAGCCACGTGACGCCAGTTCAAGGACAGAGGCAACAAGAACGCGAAGGTGTCGAACGCACAAGACAAGAGCCTCCGATTCAAAGCCACCCGCTGCAGTCAACAAGTCCTACCTAGCAACCGGCTGCGGGCCGAACCCCGCAGGCGCCCGGCCTGGAGCCGCGAGCAGCCGCAGGCGGAGCGGCACGGGGCCTCGGCTTCGCGGCACGCTCGGCCGCCGCTCCCCTCCGGGGGCGGGGGCCAGTCTTCAAGCCACCTGCCCGCTGTCCTGGCCACCGCGCAGAGGCCGTTCTTTCCGAGCGAGACTGGCCTACCAAAGCCCCTCGTGCCAGGCTCCGGACGGGCCCGCAAAGAGAGACAGCCCGTCTCCAGGAGCTCACAAGCGAAGCAGACAACACAAGTGTTACGGGTGGGCAAGTCACCGCATCTCTCCAGGCCTCAGTTTCCCCCCGGCGGACGGGAAAGCCTGCCTTACGGGAGACGGCAGGCGCTCGCTCAAAGGGGCGACGGGGTGGCTTGGTCGCAGTCTACGTGGAGCACAAAGGTTGACCAGCGGGCTCGGCAGCCTAGCAGCGCACGGTCTAACCCGCCCCAACGCGAGACGAAGGCATTGCTGAGCGACCCAGCCAGCGCCAGCTTCTGGCCGTCGGCGCATGGGCGGAGGGGGGGGGGAAGTTTTCCTAAGAGATCTGCTCCGTTCACACGGGGCCTGCGCTGTACAGGAGGCCAGACTAGACGGTCCCTCCATGAATCACAGAAATCTGATGATGATGATGATGATGATCAGGGGTGGAAGGGACCTCAGGAGGTGTCTAGTCCAACCCCCTGCTCAAAGCAGGACCAACCCCCGGACAGATTTTTGCCCCAGATCCCTAACTGGCCCCCTCAAGGATTGAACTCCCAACCCTGGGTTTAGCAGGCCAATGCCCAAGCCCCGGAGCTGTCCCTCCCCCCGCTCTGGGCCCACTCAGAGAAGGCCCAGCCCCATGTCTGCACTCCGGCTCCGAACACACCCGTGGGAAGACTTCCTGGTGCGGCTGGGGCAGTCATTCCAGTTGGGGCAGCCAGACGGCTCCCAGCTGGGACTGGGTCATGGGTATCAGTCCGTGTTCCCCCCCCCCCGCACACCCCCCCACACCCACCCCTCCAATCCAAAGCTGCAAAGGGTCATTGAGTCCAGCCCCCTGCCTTCACGAGCAGGACCAAGCACTGATTGTTGCCTCAGATCTCTAAGCAGCCCCCTCAAGGGCTGAACTCCCAACCCTGGGTTTAGCAGGCCAACGCGCAAACCACGGAGCTGTCCCTCCCCCCAGTCACTGCTCAGACCAGTAAGGCAGAACCCAAGGAGCGAAATGAAGACTCCGTCCCCGCTGGCAGGGCGTGAACGTGGCCTTTTGGGAAACCCTGAGCCGTCAGCCACGCGCTCCCAGCGCGTGGCAGTGACACCGTCCAGTGCTCGCATCCGCACGCGACACACGGGCCAGGGTTCGGAGAAGAGCTCCGAGGAGGATTCCCGAACTGGCAACCACAGCTCCCAAAGCAGCTGGAAGTAGTCAGCTTACCAAAGACACTAATCCCGGTCAGTAAGTACCTACATGGGGAGTAAACAGCTGGAGGCGAAAGCCATGCAAATTCCCATTGGAAATAAGGCATGCGCTTCCCACAGCGGGAGTGATTAACCACTGAAACAAGGCCCCCAGGGCAGGGGTGGATTTTCCTACTTTGCCACCTTCCCACCTCTCTGGAAGACGCTTTAGCCCAATACAGGGGGATCTGGGTGAAATCCCTGTGCCTGTAACGTACTAGATTATCTAACAGGCTCTTCTGGTTTTCCTCTATGAATCTGGGCAAAGCAGATGGGACGAGCAGATCCTGTGCTTCGGCTGCCATTTAGCAAAGGCTGAGGCATACCAGGGCTTTGCTCCAGAAACGCACCATGCCCAGCCCCTGCACTTCCAATCAGATAAGAAATTCGTCACTTCCTGCCCTAAAACACTGCAATTGTTGCATTCCACCCTGCTGGCTCCGCATAAGCATCGCCAGAACCAGGGTCCGCTCAGCCAGAGCCTCGTCTCCAACAGCTGTTACAAGAATCCCTGCAGCCATGGGATAACCTGCCTGCTACACAGAGGATGAGTCGTGCTTGGGCCCTGAAGAACGAGAGTCTAACTCTTGCTTTTCTGTCTAATCCTTCTGAAAAACGTCGGGTCATTTGTTTAAATCCCACTAAACTCTTGGCCTCTTGTGGCACTGAACTCCGCATGCTTTTAAAATGCAGTCCACAGTGTATTTCCTTTGGCCAGTTTTCAATGCCCTGACTTCCATTTTCATTCCACGTCGCCTCGCTCGAAGGCTGTTTGGAGCACGGCGTGTCTTTTTGTTCGCTGCTTGTGCAGCACCTAGCACCCGTCACAGGCCGGGAGGAACCATCAGCTCGCTAGTCTGACTCCTGGATGGCACAAGCCACGCTTGTAACACAGCCCATCCAGAAAGGCACGCAGCCATCAAGAGATGCAGAATCTACCCCTGCCGTAGGCAGTTTGGGCCAATGGTTAGTCACCCACATTGTACAAAACCTGGGCCTTATTTCTAGCGTGAACGTGTCTAGCTTTGCCTGCCAGCCACTGCCTTCCGGATAGATTAAAGAGCGCCTCGGTACCAGGTATTTTCTCCCCACGGAGACACAGTGTGATCAGTGGAGTCCATGACTACAACCATCTGAATAAATAACGCAGGGAGGCGTTGGGGATCCTTTGGGAAGGACAGAGAGACTGAAGCAAGCTGGGAACAACTTCCACCCACCCACCAGTAATGACATCTGCCCAGAGCCAGTGTTACGAAACCTGCCTCGTTTGTCTGGGAGATAGAGGGTGGTTTGAAAAGAGATGTAATCACATTCCACAGCACTCCGGAGCTTGGCTCCCGGAGCTGTTCTGCTGATGGAGGCGAGAATTCACAGCGCAGGCCAACCTGCAGCAGACATCTCGGGTTTGTGCATATTAAACGCAATTATAAACTATGATTCCTGTACAAAAAAAGAAAAGAAAAGGCTTTCCCAGGGACTTCGGGCCTGCCACTGATTTTATACAGGCACCAGATCGAATTATACTGGTAGAAAAGCAGCGTTGCCTTGGATAGAGCACTGGGAGACCGTCAATTCCCAGCTCTGACACTGATCTGTTAGGTGACCTTTGATAAGCCGCATACCCACTCTCTGCCTCGGTTTCCCCATCTGTAAAACGGGGGTAATGATCGACGGATGAAAAGCCTTAGCCGTCGTTATTATAGGTGATCACGCTGGTATAACTATATCGAGCTCAGGGCTACACGACCTACCCCGCCAGGGCGGGGGCGTGAGGCTGCTCTGGGCAGGTGGCATCTCTGTAGTGCAGCGCCCCCGGTTCTCCCGTCGCCGTATGTAACCCCCTTCCCTAAGAGGTGTTAGCAAGGTCGAGGGAAGGAATGCTCCGCTGCCGCAGCTCTGCTCTGCACCACTGCATGAAACCCCTGGCACGACGGGCTAATCACTATTCACCAGCTCGCCTCAATCCCAAGCAGAGCCGCCGCTGTGCACTGCCAAGGCTTTGTGGCGATGGCCTAAAGAACGCCTCCTCGTTGGCGCTAACGGAGTCACTGTTCCCCCACGCGGGCGCTGGCAGCGTGGGGGGTTGGTTGAGGGCGGTTTACCACCAGCCCGGCACTGCAGAGGTTAAGACGCCAAGACGGAGCCGGTTATTAAACATTTGAAAATTGGATTTGGGGTCTAGCAGGTTAACGCGGGCCAGGACAGTGACCCCATGATGCATGCCCAAGCGCCACCGGGCGCGCTCTGCTGTGAAGCACTGCAGCAACCAGCTCCCCACTCTGCTCCCTGCACCGGTTCCTAATGCAGCGGCTGGGCACCGAGCGCTGGAGCGGTGAAACGGGAGAGACGGGGGAGGAGAGAACAGGGTAGCGCAGCAGCATGCGTGGGGAAGAGCGAGTGAGATCATTGCAGAGATGGGGGGCCGCCAGCGGGGAGGAGAGCAAAGGGGGAGAACAAGGAGTCGGGGTCACCGCAGCCACGCTGGGCGGGGGGGACCAGGGAATCGGGGTCACCGCAGCCACGCTGGGCGGGGGGGACCAGGGAATCGGGGTCACCGCAGCCACGCTGGGCGGGGGGGACCAGGGAATCGGGGTCACCGCAGCCACGCTGGGCGGGGGATCGGGGAGGCAGAGTCACTGCAGCGACACTGGGGGGACACAGTGAGTCAGGGGAAATGCAATGACGACGGGAGCAGGGGGGGTGGCGAACGGGGAGGGAGGGTCACTGCAGCGAGTGGAGGGGGGGAGGATACAGGGCGGCGGACAGGTGTGGACGAGGGGCTGAGCCCAGTGGGCGGAGGGAAGCAGCAGGACCAGAGAAGGGGGACGACCCAGACATTACGGGAAGGGAATTGGGCTCCTGCAGCAGCCACGGGGGGGTGTGGGTGACTCAGGGTTTATCCTGGGAGCGGCCCCCACCCCTCGCCCCCATTTAACCACGGGGAGTGCCTGGGTCCTCCCCCTCCCCCAACAGCTCCTCCGGGGTGGGGGGATCCCCCGAGTCCCACCCCCCAGCAGAGAGATATGGGGGGGGGAGGATCCCCCGAGTCCCACCCCCCAGCAGAGCGATGGGGGGGAGGGATACCCCGAGTCCCACCCCCCAGCAGAGCGATGGGGGGGAGGGATCCCCCGAGTCCCACCCCCCAGCAGAGAGATATGGGGGGGATCCCCCGAGTCCCACCCCCCAGCAGAGCGATATGGGGGGGGAGGGATCCCCCCGAGTCCCACCCCCCAGCAGAGCGATATGGGGGGGAGGGATCCCCCGAGTCCCACCCCCCAGCAGAGCGATATGGGGGGGAGGGATCCCCCGAGTCCCACCCCCCAGCAGAGCGATATGGGGGGGGAGGGATCCCCCGAGTCCCACCCCCCAGCAGAGCGATGGGGGGGGAGGGATCCCCCGAGTCCCACCCCCCAGCAGAGCGATGGGGGGGGGAGGGATCCCCCCGAGTCCCACCCCCCAGCAGACCGATATGGGGGGGGAGGTTCCCCCGAGTCCCACCCCCCAGCAGAGCGATGGGGGGGAGGGATCCCCCCGAGTCCCACCCCCCAGCAGAGCGATATGGGGGGATCCCCCCGAGTCCCACCCCCCAGCAGAGAGATATGGGGGGATCCCCCCGAGTCCCACCCCCCAGCAGAGAGATATGGGGGGGGAGGGATCCCCCCGAGTCCCACCCCCCAGCAGAGCGATATGGGGGGGAGGATCCCCCCGAGTCCCACCCCCCAGCAGAGCGATATGGGGGGGGAGGGATCCCCCCGAGTCCCACCCCCCAGCAGAGCGATATGGGGGGGAGGATCCCCCCGAGTCCCACCCCCCAGCAGAGAGATGGGGGGGGGATCCCCCCGAGTCCCACCCCCCAGCAGAGCGATATGGGGGGGGGGTCATTTAGCCCGGCCCAAGCCCCTCCCCCACAATACCGCCCAGAACAGGGGCAGTTCCCCCCCTTGCCCCAGGCCCGGGGGGCCCCTCCCCCCTCGCGCCCCCCAATAGGCCCCTCCCCCCACACGTCGCGCCCGCCCGCCTGACCGTTGACCCCCGCCGCCCTGCCCCGCTTGACCTTTGACCCCCGTTGCCAAGGCGGCGGCCGTGACCTTTGCCCCCCCCCCCCTTACCCTGAGGGCGGAGAGGTCGATGTCATCCAGGCTGCGGGCGGGGGCCGGGTCGGCCATGTCCGGGCCGGGGGCGGGGGCGGGGGCGGCTCCTCACTGCGGCCCCATGGACCCGGCGCCGGGATCCGCGGCACCGACCGACTGACAGCGGCGGCGGCAGCAGCAGCCCCCGGACGCCGAGCCGCACTGCGCAGGCGCGGGACGGTGGGCGGTTGGGCGCGCGCCGCGCCTGCGCCCCGCCGGGGCCGGGCGGCACGTGAGGCGGAAGACGGTGGCGGACCGCGCAGGCGCCGTCTGGGTGGGCGAAGGAGGCCGGAGGGTCACGGGTCGGCGCATGCGCGGGGACGGACAATGAGGCGGAGCGCCACCGCTACCGCGGCGTGCGCATGCGTGGACAGAGGGCCGGGGGGAGGGGGGCGCGAGGGGAAAGCGGCGCAAGGCGCGTGCGCGTAAGCGCCAGTCGAGGAAGGCGAGGCCCGCGGGTGCGTCTGGGGAAGAGGAAGGCCCGCGCATGCGCGAGAGAGGCGCCGGCCGCGATGGGCCGCGGCTCATTTTACGCATGCGCCGGGTGGGAGACAGGGACGGGGGGGAGGTGGAGCACGTGCGGGGCGGGGCTGTGAGGGCGAACAGGGCGCGAGGCGGGTGTTCCCGCCTTTTTCGCCTGCTGGGGGGCGGGGCCTCGGTCCAGAGCGGGGAGGGGCCTGTTTCTGAGGGGGAGGGGCGGTCTGAGGGGGAGGAGCTGATTGGGAGGGGAGGGCTCTGTGGGCGGGGCCTGTTCCTGAGGGGGCGGGGCCTATGTTCAGAGCAGGGAGGGGCTGAAACCTGTATCTGTGGGGGAGGGGGCGGAGCTTGACCCTGGTGGGGGAGGGGTGGTCTGAAGGGGCGGGGCCTGTTGAGGGGGGGGCTGGATGGCAGAAAGGGGGCGTCTCCCCATTAGGGTGAGGACTTCACGGGGGGGGGAGTGTGGGGGGAGCGGGGCAGGGGCCGGTCCCCTCTGGGGGGCGCCGGCTCCCCCCCGGCCCCAGGGCAGGGACTGGCTGGCTCAGGGGGGCGGGGAATGGGGCAGGGGCCGGTCCCCTCTGGGGGGCGCCGACCCCCCCCCGGCCCCAGGGCGGGGACTGGCTGGCTCAGGGGGGCGGGGAATGGGGCAGGGGCCTGTCCCCTCTGGGGGGCGCCGGCTCCCCCCCGGCCCCAGGGCGGGGACTGGCTGGCTCAGGGGGGCGGGGAATGAGCCAGGGGCCTGTCCCCTCTGGGGGGCGCCGGCTCCCCCCCGGCCCCAGGGCGGGGACTGGCTGGCTCAGGGGGGGCAGGGAATGGGGCAGGGGCCTGTCCCCTCTGGGGGGCGCTGGCTCCCCCCCGGCCCCAGGGCCGGGACTGGCTGCCTCGGGGGGGCGGGGAATGGGGCAGGGGCCTGTCCCCTCTAGGGGGCGCTGGCTCCCCCCGGCCCCAGGGCGGGGACTGGCTGGCTCAGGGGGGGCAGGGAATGGGGCAGGGGCCTGTCCCCTCTGGGGGGCGCCGGCTCCCCCCCGGCCCCAGGGCCGGGACTGGCTGGCTCGGGGGGGCGGGGAATGGGGCAGGGGCCTGTCCCCTCTGGGGGGCGCCGGCTCCCCCCCGGCCCCAGGGCGGGGACTGGCTGGCTCGGGGGGGCGGGGAATGGGGCAGGGGCCTGTCCCCTCTGGGGGGCGCCGACCCCCCCCGGCCCCAGGGCAGGGACTGGCTGGCTCAGGGGGGCGGGGAATGGGGCAGGGGCCTGTCCCCTCTGGGGGGCGCCGACTCCCACCCGGCCCCAGGGCGGGGACTGGCTGGCTCGGGGGGGCGGGGAATGGGGCCGGGGCCTGTCCCCTCTGGGGGGCGCCGGCTCCCCCCCGGCCCCAGGGCAGGGACTGGCTGGCTCAGGGGGGGCAGGGAATGGGGCAGGGGCCTGTCCCCTCTGGGGGGCGCCGGCTCCCACCCGGCCCCAGGGCGGGGACTGGCTGGCTCAGGGGGGCGGGGAATGGGGCGGGGGCCTGTCCCCTCTGGGGGGCGCCGACCCCCCCCCGGCCCCAGGGCGGGGACTGGCTGGCGCGGGGGGGCGGGAATGGGGCAGGGGCCTGTCCCCTCTGGGGGGCGCCGGCTCCCCCCCGGCCCCAGGGCAGGGACTGGCTGGCTCAGGGGGGGCAGGGAATGGGGCAGGGGCCTGTCCCCTCTGGGGGGCGCCGGCTCCCACCCGGCCCCAGGGTGGGGACTGGCTGGCTCGGGGGGGCGGGGAATGGGGCAGGGGCCTGTCCCCTCTGGGGGGCGCCGGCTCCCCCCCGGCCCCAGGGCGGGGACTGGCCGGCTCAGGGGGGCGGGGAATGGGGCAGGGGCCTGTCCCCTCTGGGGGGCGCCGGCTCCCCCCCGGCCCCGGGGCAGGACTGGCTGGCTCGGGGGGGCGGGGAGCGGGGCAGGGGCCTGGCCCCTCTGGCTCAGTTTAGCTAGGCTGGGCGTTGGGGTCGGCGTGGGGGTTGGGCAGGGGGCCACGCAATGCCGGGGGCGCGGCGGGGGGGGTCTCCCATATTTTTTGTCAGCTAATTCGCATCCAACATCATGTTCAAGCCCCGCAGGAGACGTCGTGGCGCCAACGCGGAGCCCAGCGTGGAGCAGGACGCAGCAGCCTGGCACCGGCCTGGCACTGGCCTGGCACTGGCCTGGCTCCCCTTCGCAGCTGCCCCCCGGAGGGGGGTGAGTGCCCCCTGCGGAGCCCCACTTCCCTGCCCCATTGTGCAGGATCACCCAGCAGCCAGGGCTGCAGCGTGGGGCTGCTCTGGGCAGGTGGCATCTCTGTAGCCCCCGGTGCCACGCGCTGACTGTGGGGGGCGCGCGCCCCCTATGCAGCCCCCTGCTACTGCCCCCTTCTCTCTCTGTCTCCCGGCCGTCGCCCCCGTTCTCTGTTCCCGGGCCGGCCCCCAGCTCCGCGCCAGGCCGAGGCCAGTCGCCGGCAGGGTCCTGCCCGGCGCCAGGGGGCCCCTGGCCACGTTCTCCTCCTCTGGGGCTAGGATGGAGCTCGCAAAACGGGGGGTTGGGGGGCGGCTGCCTGGGACGGAGCCTTTTCCTCTCCCCCAGGGCGAAATCCGCCAGTGGGGGGGCACTCGGAAAGGGGAGCCCCCTAGGGTGTGTATACACCCCCCCCCCACACACACACTGTGTACACACACCTATACTTATAAACCCCCCCCGACAGCCTAGTGTGCGCGCGCACACACAGTGTACACACACCTATCCCCCCCACAATGCATACACGCACACCTACACACCCACAGTGTGTACACCCCCACACCCCCCCCCACACCCTATACACCCCCCCATACACAGTGTGTACACCCCCCTACATACACACACATCCCCTAGGCTGTGTACACAGACACACCCTCCCACACCCCCAACAGGGATGTAAGCACACAAGAATGTGCGCGCGCACCCCCCCCCCCGAGTGTGCACACACACACACACACACACGCACACCCTAGGGAGCGTACCCACCCAGCCGGAGTGTACATACACCCACAAGGATGTGTAGATACACTCCCACAGAGGGTGTACACACCCTAGGGGTGCACACACCCACCCCATAGTGTACACACACACACACACACACACACACACACACACACCCCGACCCCCCCCCCTCGCTGCACATCCCCCTCCCGCGGGCACGGGACAGTGGTGCCAGACTTCCCCGATGTAGCCAGTCCCCGTGCGCCTCCCACTGGCCTCTCCCTGCCTCCGCCAGGCCAGCGCCCACCTGGCACCCGCAGGGGCCGGCCCCCGGGAGCCCGGCGCCCCTTCCCGGCGCGGAACAACCACAGAGCCGGGCCGCGGTTTCAGCGCGTTTATGTAACAGGTTAGGAGCCGGCTGCGGAGCTGGTCCCGGGACAGGGGGATGGTGATGCCAGGCAGCGACCCCCCCAGGGACCCCCCCTCGCCCGCCCTGGGGGCCACCCTGCTGCCGGCGGGGTAGATCCCGGGGCGGGTGCGCGTCCCTCCCGTGCCCACCTCCGGCCTCCCGGCGGGTAGCGGGAGGAGCCCGGGCAGCGGTAGTGTGGTGTGGCTCTGGGGCCCGAGGGCTCCCGCCGGCCGGGGGGTGCCCCGTGGGCGGGACTGGGGTGACTCTCAGCGGTTAGTAGCAGCAGGGAGGGGGTGCGACACCCCCCCCCCCGTGGGAAGTCGGCCTCTGGAACGTAGCGACGGGGGAGGCGCGGGGCCGTCCGCCAGGGGTGAGCCCTCGGGGTCGGGGGGCAGGGTGCGGGGTAAAGGGGTTCAGCAGTACCCCGGGCGGGCAGAGAACTGGTCCCAGCCCCCCTCGCCGGCCGCAGGGGGTCTCTGGTCGCCGCCGGGGGGTGCCCAGAGCAGGGGGGCGATGGAGCGGGCACGCCCTGGGCAGAGAATTGGTCCCAGCCCCCCTCGCCGGCCGGAGGGGGTCTCTGGTCGCCGCCGGGGGGGTGCCCCAGGCAGGGGGGCGATGGAGCGGGCACGCCCTGGGCAGAGAATTGGTCCCAGCCCCCCTCGCCGGCCGGAGGGGGTCTCTGGTCGCCGCCGGGGGGTGCCCCAGGCAGGGGGGCGATGGAGCGGGCACGCCCTGGGCAGAGAATTGGTCCCAGCCCCCCTCGCCGGCTGCAGGGGGTCTCTGGTCGCCGCCGGGGGGTGCCCCGGGCAGGGAGAGGGCCCAGCCCCCCGGGCGTCTAGGTCCACACCTCCACGGGGATCATGCCCTCCTTGCTGTTGAGCGGGGGCAGCAGGGACTCCTCGGCCAGGAACTGCAGGGGGAACTGCACCAGGTGGCCCCGCACCTGGGCCAGGTGTTGGCGGGCCAGGTCCGGGCTGACGCCGGCCAGGTTCTGCACCCCGGCGTAGCCGCGCAGGGCCCGGAGCGACCGCACCGCGTTGCTGGGGAGGCAGCGGAACACCTGGGGGGCGGGCGGGAGGCGGGGGTCAGAGCCGGGCGGGGCTGCAATCCACGCCCACGGTGCCCCTCGCTCCCGACCCGCAGCCCCTGCCCCCCCAGCTCTGCCAGTGCCCCTCACTCCCAACCCGCAGCCCTGCCAGCTCTGCCGGTGCCCCTCACTCCCAACCCGCAGCCCCTGCCCCCCCCAGCTCTGCCGGTGCCCCTCACTCCCGACCCGCAGCCCCTGCCCCCCCCCGAGCTCTGCCGGTGCCCCTCACTCCCGACCCGCAGCCCCTGCCCCCCCCCGAGCTCTGCCGGTGCCCCTCACTCCCGACCCGCAGCCCCTGGCCCCCCCAGCTCTGCCGGTGCCCCCCCCTCCCGACCCGCACCCGCGGCCCCCCACTTCCCTCCCGTGGCCCCTCACTCCCGACCCGCAGCCCCGGCCCCCCCCCAGCTCTGCCGGTGCCCCTCACTCCCGACCCGCAGCCCTGCCAGCTCTGCCGGTGCCCCTCCGTCCCGACCCGCAGCCCCTGCCTCCCCCCCCGCTCTGGGGTGCCCCTCCCTCCCGACCCGCAGCCCCTGCCCCCCACAGCCCTACCGGGGCCCCTCACTCCCGACCCGCAGCCCCTGCCCCCCCCCAGCTCTGCCGGTGCCCCTCACTCCCGACCCGCAGCCCCTGCCCCCCCCCAGCTCTGCCGGTGCCCCTCACTCCCGACCCGCAGCCCCTGCCCCCCCCAGCTCTGCCGGTGCCCCTCACTCCCGACCCGCAGCCCCTGCCCCCCGCAGCTCTGCCGGTGCCCCACACTCCCGACCCGCCGGCCCTGCCCCCGCAGCTCTGCGGTGCCCCTCACTCCCGACCCGCAGCCCCTGCCCCCCCAGCTCTGCCGTGCCCCTCACTCCCGACCCGCAGGCCCTGCCCCCCCCAGCTCTGCCGGTGCCCCTCACTCCCGACCCGCAGCCCCTGCCCCCCCCAGCTCTGCCGGTGCCCCTCACTCCCGACCCGCAGCCCCTGCCCCCCCCAGCTCTGCCGGTGCCCCTCACTCCTGACCCACAGGCCCTGCACCCCCCCAGCCCTGCCGGTGCCCCTCACTCCCGACCCGCAGCCCCTGCCCCCCCGCCAGCTCTGCCGGTGCCCCTCACTCCCGACCCGCAGCCCCAGCCCCCCCCCCAGCTCTGCCGTGCCCCTCACTCCCGACCCGCAGCCCCTGCCCCCCCCAGCCCTGCCGGTGCCCCTCACTCCCGACCCGCAGCCCCTGCCCCCCACAGCCCTACCGGTGCCCCTCACTCCCGACTCGCAGCCCCTGCCCCCCCAGCTCTGCCGGTGCCCCTCACTCCCGACCCGCAGCCCCTGCCCCCCCCCAGCCCTGCCGGTGCCCCTCACTCCCGACCCGCAGCCCCTGCCCCCCCCAGCCCTACCGGTGCCCCTCACTCCCGACCCGCAGCCCCTGCCCCCCCCCAGGCCTGCCGGTGCCCCTCACTCCCGACCCGCAGCCCCTGCCCCCCCCAGCCCTGCCAGTGCCCCTCGCTCCCGACCCCCAGCCCCTGCCAGCCCAGCCCTGCCCCCTGGGCTCCCCACACACCTGATCGTAGATGTTGGCGTTGGCCAGGGCGGTGGCTTTCCAGACCCCGTGGAAGAAGTCGTCGCTGACGGGATCCTGGACGTCGAGGCTGGAGGTGCCCGACCCCCCCAGAAGCGACCTGCGGAGAAGGGCCCAGCGCTGGGATGAGGAGCCGGTGCCCAGGTACCGGCCCAGCCGGGGGGGGCGTGGGATGGCACCCCGAGTCGGCAGGGCGAGGGGCACGCACAGAGCCGGGGGGGGGGATTGCACCCCGAGTCGGCAGGGCGAGGGGCACGCACAGAGCCGGGGGGGGGATTGCACCCCGAGTCGGCAGGGCGAGGGGCACGCACAGAGCCGGGGGGGGGATTGCACCCCGAGTCGGCAGGGCGAGGGGCACGCACAGAGCCGGGGGGGGATTGCACCCCGAGTCGGCAGGGCGAGGGGCACGCACAGAGTCGGGGGGGGGATTGCACCCCGAGTCGGCAGGGCGAGGGGCACGCACAGAGCCGGGGGGGGGGATTGCACCCCGAGTCGGCAGGGCGAGGGGCACGCACAGAGCCGGGGGGGGGATTGCACCCCGAGTCGGCAGGGCGAGGGGCACGCACAGAGCCGGGGGGGGGATTGCACCCCGAGTCGGCAGGGCGAGGGGCACGCACAGAGCCGGGGGGGGATTGCACCCCGAGTCGGCAGGGCGAGGGGCACGCACAGAGCCGGGGGGGGGATTGCACCCCGAGTCGGCAGGGCGAGGGGCACGCACAGAGCCGGGGGGGAATTGCACCCCGAGTCGGCAGGGCGAGGGGCACGCACAGAGCCGGGGGGGGGATTGCACCCCGAGTCGGCAGGGCGAGGGGCACGCACAGAGCCGGGGGGGGGATTGCACCCCGAGTCGGCAGGGCGAGGGGCACGCACAGAGCCGGGGGGGGGATTGCACCCCGAGTCGGCAGGGCGAGGGGCACGCACAGAGCCGGGGGGGGATTGCACCCCGAGTCGGCAGGGCGAGGGGCACGCACAGAGCCGGGGGGGAATTGCACCCCGAGTCGGCAGGGCGAGGGGCACGCACAGAGCCGGGGGGGGGATTGCACCCCGAGTCGGCAGGGCGAGGGGCACGCACAGAGCCGGGGGGGGGGATTGCACCCCGAGTCGGCAGGGCGAGGGGCACGCACAGAGCCGGGGGGGGTGTGGGATTGCACCCCGAGTCGGCAGGGCGAGGGGCACGCACAGAGCCGGGGGGGGGATTGCACCCCGAGTCGGCAGGGCGAGGGGCACGCACAGGGGGGGGAGGGGGGCGCGTGCCCACCTGAAGCAGTCGAGGCGCAGGCTGAGTGCGAATTTCCCCGCCTGGTACGGCTGCCCGTCCATGACCGCCGGGACCAGCTCCGTGTCCTCCACCAGCACGGCCAGCTCGCTGTCCCGCCGGCCCAGCAGGCTGCGGTCGTTGATGTTGGCAGAGCCTGGGGGGGCACGGGACGGGCCAGAGCTCTGCCGGTGCCCCCCACTCCCGACCCGCAGCCCCCCAGCTCTGCCGGTGCCCCCCACTCCCGACCCGCAGCCCCTCCCAACCCTGGGCTCCCCCCAGCCCTGCCAGTGCCCCTCAATCTTGACCCAGCTGGGAGCCAGGACTCCTGGGTTCTCTCCCTGGCTGTGGGAGGGGAGTGGGGGCTGGTGGGTCAGAGCAGGGGGGGCTGGGAGCCAGGACTCCTGGGTTCGCGCTGGCTCTGGCAGGCGAGTGGCCTTTGGTGGGTTAGCGGCGGAGGGAGGTGGGGGGCCCGGACTCCTGGGTTCTCTCCCCGGCTGTGGGAGGGAGTGGGGGCTGGTGGGTCAGAGCAGGGGGGGCTGGGAGCCAGGACTCCTGGGTTCTCTCCCCGGCTCCGGCAGGCGAGTGGCCTTTGGTGGGTGAGTGGCGGAGGGAGGTGGGGGGGCCCGGACTCCTGGGTTCGCGCCGGCTCTCACTCACCGATGAGCACCCGGCGGTCGTCGGCGATCAGCAGCTTGCTGTGGATGTAGACCAGCTCGGTGAGCAGGGAGCCGCCCAGCTCCCCGTGGGTGCGCAGCCCGCAGATGGAGATGTAGTTCTTCCACTCGTCCCCGACTGCCGGGGGGGGGGAGAACGGGGGTTACTCAGCCCCCCAGGGTGCCAGGCTGGGGGTCGTGAGCTCATGGGGGGCTGGGGTCCTTCCCTGGCCAGGATACTGACCTCCGACAGAGCCCTCACTCCGGGGTTCTCTCCCCGGCTCGGGGAGGGGAGGGGGGCTGGGAGCCAGGACGCCTGGGTTCTCTCCCTGGCTCGGGGAGGGGAGGGAGGCTGGGAGCCAGGACTCCTGGGTTCTCTCCCCGGCTCTGGGAGGGGAGTGGGGGCTGGGGGGTCAGAGCAGGGGGGCTGGGAGCCAGGACGCCTGGGTTCTCCCCGACTCTGGGAGGGGAGTGGGGGCTGGGGGGTCAGAGCAGGGGGGCTGGGAGCCAGGACTCCTGGGTTCTCTCCCCGGCGCTGGGAGGGCAGTGGGGGGTCAGAGCGGATCCCCCCTGTGCCCCCCCCCGACACTCACTGGCGGCTTTCAGGCGGCACAGGATGGAGGAGTCGCCCCGGCAGAGCGTCCTGGGGGAGAAGGAAGGAGGCAGCCAATGAGTGGGGTCCCTCGGCCCTGTCCTGGGCCCCCTCCCCCATGACCCTAGTTCTGCCCCCCCCTCACCGGTAGGTGAAGTGCAGGATGGCCTGGATGGAGTTCCCCCCCCCCTCGGCGATGTCCCCCTCAAAGCCGGGCAGCAGGGGCAGCAGCACAAAGACCCGGAACCGCGTCTTGTCTCTGGGGGGGGGGACAGGGAGACGTTAACCCCCCCCCACACCCGCAGGGACAGCCCCTCCCCCGTGGGGGCTGGGGTCCCAGAGTTAGTCCTGCCCCCCCCCCCCGCGCAACATGAGCCGCGTCCCCCTCCCCAGGGCCAGTCCTGGGGTCCCCCCCATCCCGGTGCCGATCTGCCCCCCCTCGCAGCCCACCACAATGGACCCTGCCCCCCCCGGGGTGTGACAGACGCCGGGATCCCCCCCCCAGGGCGTGACAGACACCGGGATCCCCCCCCCAGGGCGTGACAGACACTGGGATCCCCCCCCCAGGGCGTGACAGACACCAGGATCCCCCCCCAGGGCGTGACAGACACCGGGATCCCCCCCAGGGCGTGACAGACACCAGGATCCCCCCCCCAGCGTGTGACAGACGCTGCCGCCCCCCCCGGCACCGGGGTGACCTGTGGGCGCGCAGGATGCGGTCGACGATGGCGTCCCCCACCGTGTTGAGCACGGCCCGCCCGTCCGCGCAGCTGATGAAGAACTGGTTCTGGGGGGAGATGGGGGGTGAGAGCCAGGCAGAGCGACCCCCCCAGCCCCAGCCCGCCCCCCCGGCCCGGCCCGGCCCCACCTCGATGTAGATGTAGTGCCGGCTGCTCTCGATCACGCTCAGGTAGGCGTTGTAGATGGAGCACTCGTGGGTCCCGGCCGACCAGCGATCCACCGAGCGCAGCACCTGGGGGGCGACGGGGGGCAGGCTGAGGGGGGACCCCACAACTGCATGCCCCCCCTCCCGAGATCCCTAATGCCCTGGGCTAGCGTTACTGTCAAGGAGGTGTAACGCTCTCCTGGGTATCGTTAAGGGTGTGTAACGCTCTCAGGAGCATAGTTAAGGGGGTGTAACGCTCTCAGGGGCACAGTTAAGGGGATGTAATGCCCATAGGGTGACTCCCCGCCCAACCCCCATTCCCTGGGCCCATAGGGTGACCCCCCCATTCCCTGGGCCCATAGGGTGACTCCCCGCTCAACCCCCATTCCCTGGACCTATAGGGTGACTCCCCGCCCAACCCCCATTCCCTGGACCTATAGGGTGACTCCCTGCCCAACCCAGATTCCCTGGGCCCATCGGGTGATTCCCTTCCCTGGGCCCATCGGGTGACCTGCCCCCCGGGCACCCGCTGACCTGCACGTCGGCGAGCTGGGCGCCGGCGAGGGTGCCGGGCAGGCGGTGGGCGGCGCCGAGCGACTTGGGGAGCAGGCAGGGGTACTCCGGGCCTCGGTACTTGTTCTTCACCGTCTGCAACGGGACGGGAGGTGGGACCGACCGCAGGTACCACCCCCCCCCCCGGGACACAGTCCCGCCCCGCTGGGACCCCCCACGTCCGGCCCCATGGCGGCCCCGGACCTTGGTGAAATTCCAGCGCTGGATGAAGTGCCGGGCGACGTCGCGGGCAGCTCTGCCGTGCACGGCCACCCCCACGTCCCGCCAGGGCATCCGGGGCATCCGCGTCCTGTCGATGAAATCTGACCCCCGGGGGGAGCCGGTCAGCAGCCGGGCAGGGGCTGGAACCCGTGTCCAACGCCCCCCGGAACAATCCCTCTGGGCCGGAGTCGGGGGTCGGACCCCCACCCACTGGGGGAAGAGGGTGCTGTGTTGCTAAGGGGAGGTCCACTTGAGCTCTGCCATGGAAGGGCACAGTTAAGGAGATGTAACACTTTCACAGGTACCGTTAAGGGGATGTAACGCTCTAATGGGCACCGTTAAGGAGGTGTAACACTCTCAGGGGCACAGTTAAGGAGGTGTAACGCTCTCACGGGTATTGTTAAGGGTGTGTAATGCTCTCAGGGGCATAGTTAAGGGGGTGTAACGCTCTCAGGGGTACCGTTAAGGGGATGTAACGCTCTAACAGGCACCGTTAAGGAGGTGTAACGCTCTCAGTGGCACAGTTACGGAGGTGTAACGCTCTCAGGGGCACAGTTAAGGGGGTGTAACGCTCTAACAGGCACCGTTAAGGAGGTGTAACGCTCTCAGGGGCACCGTTAAGGAGGTGTAATGCTCTCAGGGGCACTGTTAAGGAGGTGAAATGCTCTCAGGGGCACCGTTAAGGGGATGTAATACTCTAACAGGCACTGTTAAGGGGGTGTAATGCTCTCAGGGGCACAGTTAAGGAGGTGTAATGCGTTCATGGGCACCGTTAAGGGGGTGTAACGCTCTCAGGGGCACCGTTAAGGGAGTGTAATGCTCTCAGGGGCACTGTTAAGGAGTTGTAACGCTCTCAGGGGCACAGTTAAGGGGATGTAATGTTC
Source organism: Mauremys mutica (assembly GCF_020497125.1). Taxonomy (NCBI): domain Eukaryota; kingdom Metazoa; phylum Chordata; order Testudines; family Geoemydidae; genus Mauremys; species Mauremys mutica. Next base: position 523,570 of record NW_025422919.1, read on the forward strand.
TCATGGGCACTGTTAAGGGGGTGTAATGCTCTCATGGGCACCGTTAAGGAGTTGTAACGCTCTCAGGGGCACAGTGAAGGGGATGTAATGCTCTAACGGGCACAGTTAAGGGGATGTAACGCTCTCATGGGCACCGTTAAGGGGGTGTAACGCTCTCAGGGGCACAGTTAAGGGGATGTAACGCTCTCATACACACGCCCAGGGGCAGAGTTAAAGGGGTGTAGTCCGTAGTCAGCCCCCGGCACGCACTGGTTGCCACGCACACTGCCCAGCCCAGCCCCCCACCCTGGCCTAACGCCGGAGGAACACCCCCCCCCCATTCCCCAGTCACCTTCGAAGGGCCGGTCGAGCTGCACCCAGTCCTTGGTGATGAGGTTGCTGTAGTCTTTGCCCAGCCAGAGTTGCTGGTTGGCAGCCAGGTCGCCGGGCGGCTCGTCCCCAAGGAGGGCCCCGCTCTGAGGGAGACAGCGCCCAGCGTGGGGAGTGGGGTCACTGCCCGGGGAGACGGGGGGGGGGCAGGCGGCTCCCCAGGGCAGGAGGGGGCTCTCACCTTGGTGCGGGGGGGCAGGTCGGTGAGCCGGTAGCGGTGGTCGTCCCAGCGCCCGTAGGCCAGGTCCAGCCCCCCGAGAAAGGCCACGCTCTGGTCCACCACCACCAGCTTCTCGTGGTGAGCCCACAGGAACACGACGGAGGAGACGTGGTCGGGGTGGCGCATCACCTGGGCCGGGGGGCGAGACGGCTCAGAGCCCCTTCGCCGGGGTCCGTCTCCCCTCCCTGCACTGCTGTCCCGGACACCTGGGTCCCATCTCCAGGCCCCCCCTGTTCTGCGTCCCGGACGCCTGGGTCCCCTACCTTGATGTTGGGGTGCAGCAGCATGAGCGCCCGCTTGCTGTAGCCGCTGTTGATGCCCAGGGCCAGCTCCACCTCCTTGAAGAGCAGCACGCAGACCCGCACGCCCTCCTCCTGGGGGGGCAGGCAGGGCGTTAGGGGGGCTGGGGGGGCCGCGGGGACTCCCGCGCCCCGGGGCACTCACCGCCTTGTGCTTCAGCAGGATGTCCAGGCGCCAGTCGTCCGTCTGCGCCGGGCGCTTCAGGTGCAGCTCGGGGCTCAGCCTGCGGGCACAGAGGGGCCTGGATCGGGGCGGGTTCTGCCCCCCGCCCGGCTCAGCGCGGGGGGCTGGACCCTGCCCGGCGCGACCCCCAAGCCGTGGGGCTGCGGCGTCCAGGATCGGTGGGGCCCAGCGCACTCCCGGGAGGGGTGTGGGGCCGGGCCCCAGAGCGGGAGGCAGGGCCCAGGTTGGGGGGCTGGCAGGAAAGGTGCTTGGGGGGCAGGGCTGCAGAGTGGGGAGGGTGAACAGTGCCGAGTCAGGACCTGGGGGGGGAGGGTGCGTGTGAGGGCCCTGGGGGGCAGCAGGGGGGCAGGCCAGGCCCCTGGGGGGCAGCAGGGGGACAGGCCAGGGCCCGGGGGGCAGCAGGGGGGCAGGCCCGGGCCCGGGGGGGCAGCAGGGGGGCCGGGCAGGGCCCGGGGGGGCAGCAGGGGGGCAGGCCAGGCCTCTGGGGGGCAGCAGGGGGGCAGGGCAGGGCCCTGGGGGGCAGCAGGGGGGCAGGGCAGGGCCCGGGGGGCAGCAGGGGGGCAGGCCAGGCCTCTGGGGGGCAGCAGGGGGGGCAGGCCAGGGCCCAGGGGGGCAGCAGGGGGGCAGGCCAGGGCCCAGGGGGGCAGCAGGGGGGCAGGCCAGAGACCTGGGGGGCAGCAGGGGGGCGCTCACCACCAGTCAGTGATATAAATTTCTTCCTTCGCTTGCATCAGAGCGTCGGCCACAGCCGCAAAGTACCCGGCGCCGTTCACGAACCTGCCACGGGGAGCGGGGGAGAGAGACTGGAACCTCGGGGGGCTGGTGACCCCCCCATCCGCCCCCCACTCCCCCCGATTCCCCGGCACCGGGACCTGCCCCATCTCACTCCCCCCACCCCCTCCACGCAGGGTCCCGGCCCCCCCTCACCAGCGGGCGGGGCTGCCCTCGCGGACGGGCGCGAAGGCCTGGTGCCGATGCAGCTGCAGGAAACCCGTCCCCTGCTCCGCGGCCAGGTCCACGATCTCCTGCCCCCACCAGCGCGCCTGCCGGTAGCTGCTGCACTTCAGAATCAGCGACCTGCCGGGGGGGGGGGAAATCACCAACCAGCCCCCCCTGCCCTCCCACAGCCGGGAGAGAACCCAGGAGTCCTGGCTCCCGGCCCCCACTGCCCTCCCAGAGCCGGGAGAGAACCCAGGAGTCCTGGCTCCCGGCCCCCCCTGCCCTCCCACAGCCGGGGAGAGAACCCAGGAGTCCTGGCTCCCAGCCCCCCTGCTCTAACCACCAGCCCCCACTCCCCTCCCAGAGCCGGGGAGAGAACCCAGGAGTCCTGGCTCCCGGCCCCCACTGCCCTCCCACAGCCGGGAGAGAACCCAGGAGTCCTGGCTCCCGGCCCCCACTGCCCTCCCACAGCCGGGAGAGAACCCAGGAGTCCTGGCTCCCGGCCCCCCCTGCCCTCCCACAGCCGGGAGAGAACCCAGGAGTCCTGGCTCCCAGCCCCCACTGCTCTAACCATCAGCCCCCCTTCCCCTCCCAGAGCTGGGGAGAGAACCCAGGAGTCCTGGCTCCCAGCCCCCGCTGGTCTGACCCACCAGCCCCCACTCCCCTCCCAGAGCCAGGGAGAGAACCCAGGAGTCCTGGCTCCCAGCCCCCCTGCTCTAACCACCAGCCCCCCGTCCCGTCCCAGAGCCAGGGAGAGAACCCAGGAGTCCTGGCTCCCAGCCCCCCTGCTCTAACCACCAGCCCCCCTTCCCGTCCCAGAGCCGGAGAGAGAACCCAGGAGTCCTGGCTCCCAGCCCCCCACTGTCACCCCTCTTGGCGGCGTGGGACCCCGGCGTCCGGACCTGGCGCTGTTCTCGATGCGGACCCCGTACTTGCTGTCGGTGGATTTCTTCCCCACCGTGACGCTGAATCCCGGGTCGAAGAGCAGCACAAAGGAGACGACCCCCGACTCCGGCTTGAGGTACAGCAGGAAGGAATCCTTCACCACCAGCCACCTGGGGGAGACGGGAGCCAGTGAGGGGGCAGGGGGGGCCACACACCCCCCCGGCCCCGCCCTGGCCCCCCAGCTCACCTCTTCGACCAGCGGTAGCAGATCTGGTGGCGCCCACAGCAGTTGAGCCCCTGGATTCGGTGCCCCCCGGAGCGTTTCAGGATCATGCCCTCCCTGCAGCAGGAGCCAGGTCAGTGGGGAGAGAACCCAGGCGTCCTGGCTCCCAGCCCCCCTGCTCTAACCACCAGCCCCCACTCGCCTCCCAGAGCCAGGGAGAGAACCCAGGAGTCCTGGCTCCCAGCCCCCCTGCTCTGACCCACCAGCCCCCACTCCCCTCCCAGAGCCGGGGAGAGAACCCAGGAGTCCTGGCCACCAGCCCCCACTCCCCTCCCAGAACCGGGGAGAGAACCCAGGAGTCCTGGCTACCAGCCCCCCCTGCTCTGACCCACCAGCCCCCACTCCCCTCCCTGAGCCGGGGAGAGAACCCAGGAGTCCTGGCCCCCAACCCCCCTGCTCTAACCACCAGCCCCCAATCCCCTCCCAGAGCCGGGGAGAGAACCCAGGAGTCCTGGCTCCCAGCCCCCCTGCTCTAACCCACCAGCCCCCACTCCCCTCCCAGAGCCGGGGAGAGAACCCAGGAGTCCTGGCTCCCAGCCCCCCTGCTCCGACCCACCAGCCCCCACTCCGCTCCCAGAGCCGGGGAGAGAACCCAGGAGTCCTGGCTCCCAGCCCCCCTGCTCTTACCCACCAGCCCCCACTCTCCTCCCAGCGCCGGGGAGAGAACCCAGGAGTCCTGGCTCCCAGCCCCCCTGCTCCGACCCACCAGCCCCCACTCCCCTCCCAGAGCCGGGGAGAGAACCCAGGAGTCCTGGCTCCCAGCCCCCCCTGCTCGAACCCACCAGCCCCCACTCCCCTCCCAGAGCCGGGGAGAGAACCCAGGAGTCCTGGCCACCAGCCCCCACTCCCCTCCCAGAGCCGGGGAGAGAACCCAGGAGTCCTGACTCCCATCCCCCGCTGCTCTGACCCACCAGCCCTCACTCCCCTCCCAGAGCCGGGGAGAGAACCCAGGAGTCCTGGCTCCCGGCCCCCCCTGCTCTAACCCACCAGCCCCCACTCCCCTCCCTGAGCTGGGGAGAGAACCCAGGAGTCCTGGCTCCCAGCCCCCCCCCGCTCTGACCCACCAGCCCCCCCTCCCCTCCCCGAGCCGGGGAGAGAACCCAGGAGTCCTGGCTCCCAGGCCCCCCCTGCTCTGACCCACCAGCCCCCACTCCCCTCCCAGAGCCGGAGAGAGAACCCAGGAGTCCTGGCTCCCAGCCCCCGCTCTGACCCACCAGCCCCCACTCCCCTCCCAGAGCCGGGGAGAGAACCCAGGAGTCCTGGCTCCCAGCCCCCCCTGCTCTGACCCACCAGCCCCCACTCCCCTCCCAGAGCCGGGGAGAGACCCCAGGCAGAGAAAGCGAACCGGACTCACAGGCCCTTGGGTCCGAGGTCGGGGATGAAGGAGAGCTGGCTGACATCCAGGAACTCCGCCTGCGGGGGACAGCTGCTCAGAGCAAGCAGGGGTGGGGAAACTGAGGCACAGAGGCAGGGCAGAGAATGGAACCCAGGAGTCCTGGCTCCCAGGACCCCCCTGCTCTGACCCACCAGCCCCCACTCCCCTCCCCGAGCCGGGGAGAGAACCCAGGAGTCCTGGCTCCCAGGCCCCCTCTGCTCTACCCACCAGCCCCCACTCGCCTCCCCGAGCCGGGGAGAGAACCCAGGAGTCCAGGAAGTGGAAGGGGGGCCGTGGGGGGGCCGATACGTTACCATGGCGTGGTAGTTGCGGTAGAAGGACATGGCCAGCAGGGAGTTCAGGTAGCTCTCGAGGTACTTCTGTGGGGAGGAAGGGAAGGCGTGAGAGCCCCCCACTGAGAGAGGGAGTTTGGCCTGGGCGCCCCCCCCCCGAGCTGCCCCACACATCCCCTGCTGCTCCCCATCTCCCCGTCCCTCCGCAGGGCTCCCGCTGCCCTAAATCTCTGCTCCCCTCGCCGGCACCGGGGATAAACCCCCCTGGGTTGCACGGAACCAGGCCGAGATCTACTAGCTCTAAATGCTGCCGGGACCCGGGGACCGGACGCCACCGGTTCAGTTCCCGAGCGCCAGATCCTGCCTGCCCCGGCCCGTGGCTCCTTCTGAGCGGGGCTTACAGGGCAGCTGCATTTAACTAGTTCAAATGCTTTCACTTGACCTGAATTCGACTTTCCACCCGAGTGGGGCAGAGAAGGGAACCCCGGAGTCCTGGCTCCCACCCCCCTGCTCTGACCCAGCAGCCCCCACTCCCCTTCCAGAGCCGGGGGGAGAACCCAGGAGTCCTGGCTCCCAGCCCCCCCGGCGCGAACCCACCGGCCCCCCCTTCCCCTCCCAGAGCCGGGGAGAGAACCCAGGAGTCCTGGCTCCCAGCCCCCCTGCTCTGACCCACCAGCCCCCACTCCCCTCCCAGAGCCGGGGAGAGAACCCAGGAGTCCTGGCTCCCAGCCTCCCTGCTCTAACCCACCAGCCCCCACTGCCCTCCCAGAGCTGGGGAGAGAACCCCGGAGTCCTGGCTCCCAGCCCCGCCTGCGCTAACCCACCAGCCCCCACTCCCCTCCCAGAGCCGGGGAGAACCCAGGAGTCCTGGCTCCCACCCCCCTGCTCCGACCCACCAGCTCCCACTCCCCTCCCAGAGCCGGGGAGAGAACCCAGGAGTCCTGGCTCCCAGCCCCCCCTGCTCTGACCCACCAGCCCCCACTCCCCTCCCAGAGCCGGGGAGAGAACCCAGGAGTCCTGGCTCCCACCCTCACCCCACTCTAACCACCAGCCCCCACTCCCCTCCCAGAGCCGGGGAGAGAACCCAGGAGTCCTGGCTCCCAGCCTCCCCTGCTCTGACCCACCAGCCCCCCCACCTCCCAGAGCCGGGGAGAGAACCCAGGAGTCCTGGCTCCCAGCCCCCCCCGATCTAACCCACCAGCCCCCAGAGCTGGGGAGAGACCCCAAAACGTGACTCAGTCTCCCGGGAACCTCGGCTAACAGGCGACAAGGCCCCTCCGAGGGTAATTTCGGACTCGGGAGGAAGCCGAGCCGGGTGCCGTCACCGGGGAAATGAGGGCGGGAAGCCAGAGCCTCGACTCCTGGCCAGCGCCGAGGGGCCCGGGCCGCGGTCACCGGCCGGCGAGAGAAGAGAAACCCCCCCCGTGCCAAACGTCTGTGATTTGGCACCGGGCGGCGGCTCGTGGATGTCCATCCGCGTTGGAAACCAGGGATGTCTTGCTGTCCGGCCCCCCTCCCGGGCTCCTCCCGGCCCCCCGGAACCCACTCGGGGCCCCCCACGCTGCCCACGGCCCCTCCTAGCCCTGGAACCCCGCTCCCCCCGCCCCCTACCTGTTTGCTGGAGGGGCGTCTGGCAGTGCCATCACCCGCATGGGGCAGGGCGGGCATCTCCAGAGAGGTGGCCTCTGCGCGCGACCCATGGACAGCAAACCTGGGGGGGGTGGAATCAGAGACGGGGTGAGACCTGGTGGGGACAGGCCCCTGCCCCATTCCCCGCCCCAGAAGGGGTATTCTAGGGGGCTTTGGACCAGCCTGGGGCCAGGCCTGGAGCACCCGGCTCAGGAGCAGGCAGCTGCCATGTGGGGCAGCAGGGCCCGGGGCCCTCGCCGTGCTGGGGGGCCCCGCTGCGGGGGGGGGGTCGCACCTGGAGAGCGGCAGGAAGCTCATGAAGATCTTGTGTCTCATCAGGTCGCGGTGCAGCTCCTGGAAGTGCTTGAACTTCTTCTTCATGGTCCAGGTGAAATCCCCGTGGGTCAGCCGCAGGGAGTACAGCGTGCTGGGCCGGATCTGTGGGGAGAGGACCCAGGAGTCCGGGCTGCCACCCCCCTGCTCCGACCCACCAGCCCCCACTCCCCTCCCAGAGCCAGGGAGAGAACCCAGGAGTCCTGGCTGCCAGTGCCCCCTGCTCTGACCCACCAGCCCCCACTCCCCTCCCAGAGCCGGGGAGAGAACCCAGGAGTCCTGGCTCCCAGCCCCCCCTGCTCTAACCCACCAGCCCCCACTCCCCTCCCAGAGCCGGAGAGAGAACCCAGGAGTCCTGGCTCCCAGCCCCCCCTGCTCTAACCCACCAGCCCCCCACTCCCCTCCCAGTGACAGGGGGAGAACCCAGGAGTCCTGGCTCCCAGCCCCCCTGCTCTACCCACCAGCCCCCTCTCCCCTCCCAGAGCCGGGGAGAGAACCCAGGAGTCCTGGCTCCCAGCCCCCCCTGCTCTAACCCACCAGCCCCCACTCCCCTCCCAGTGACAGGGGGAGAACCCAGGAGTCCTGGCTCCCAGCCCCCCCTGCTCTAACCCACCAGCCCCCACTCCCCTCCCAGTGACAGGGGGAGAACCCAGGAGTCCTGGCTCCCAGCCCCCCAGCTCAACCCCCCCGCCCCCACTCCCCTCCCAGAGCCGGGGAGAGAACCCAGGCGTCCGGGCCCCCAGCCCCGGCCCCACTCACCTTGGAGCCGGTGGTGTAGCGCTCGGTGCCCTCCACCCGGGCGGTGACGGGCACCCCCTTGGCAAACACCGGCCCCTGCGACTTGAGCGGCTTCAGGTCATAGACCACCAGGAAGGGGCAGAGCGGCCCCCCTGCGGGACGGACGGACGGGTCAGGGGGGCGGACACACGGACCCCCCCCCCGTCTCCCTCCCCCACATGCACGGAGGCGGCAAAGCCCCCTGCTGAGTGCCGGACGCAGGGACACACCGAACCCCAGCTCGGGCGGGCCGGGCACCAGGACGCCTGGGTTCCTGGGGAGGGTCCCGACACTCTGCCCCCTTGGCCGCGAGGGTTGGGCTGCCCCCCCTCCGTGCCGTGCCAGGGAGCCCCCCCACCTCCTCCCGGGGCCCCCCCACTCACCTGCCTCCTCGCCCTCCCGCAGCCCCTCCACTTCGTCCCCGTCCACCTGCAGGTCTGAGGCGTCCAGCGAGGTGCCCCCCGCGAAGGGGCCAGCCAGGGTCTGCATGGTGCCAGCCTGTGCCCGGAGAGGAGCTGAGATGGGGGGGGAGAACCCAGGAGTCCTGGCTCCCAGCCCCCACCCCTCCCAGAGCCGGGGAGAGAACCCAGGAGTCCTGGCTCCCAGCCCCCACTCCCCTAACAGAGCCGGGGAGAGAACCCAGGAGTCCTGGCTCCCAGCCCCCACTCCCCTCCCAGAGCCGGGGAGAGAACCCAGGAGTCCTGGCTCCCAGCCCCCCCTGCTCTTACCCACCAGCCCCCACTCCCCTCCCAGAGCCGGGGAGAGAACCCAGGAGTCCTGGCTCCCAGCCCCCCCTGCTCTTACCCACCAGCCCCCACCCCCCTCCCAGAGCCGGGGAGAGAACCCAGGAGTCCTGGCTCCCAGCCCCCCTGCTCTTACCCACCAGCCTCTTGGCAATGGGGAATCCCTGGGGTGAATGATTTCCTCATGCAGCTGATGGGGGAACCCAGGAGTCCGAGAGGTGAGGATGGGGAATGCAGGCAGGTCTCCAGCAGGGCATTGCTGGGGGGATGGGACCCAGGCGTCCGGGACGGCAGCACAGAGCGCCAAGGGCGGGGGGGGGGGAAGCGGCTGGGTTTCCTGGGACAAATTCCTGGTGGGGGTGTCAGGCCCGGCTCCCCCCCCCGGATAATGCCCCCCAGGGGAAGGGGGGATGACCCAGGTTGCTCCATCGGTGACGCGGGGGCCACTGTGGGGTTAATCGCAGGGAGCAGCCCCCCCCCCGGCTGCTTATGTAACAGCGGCCCCTGGCCTGGGGCCCAGACAGTCACTATGGGGATGGGGGGGCACCTGGGAGGGGCCAGCGCTAGTGGGGGCCCCATTCCCCCCACCAGATCTGCCCCCCCACATCCCTCCCGATTCCCCCCCCCGGGATCCTGTTCTCAGCTCCCGCCCGCCCCACAACCCCCTGCCAGACCCCCCGGTCCACCCCACCCCACAAGCCTCCCGGCCCCCAGTCCTGCCGGCCTCAACCCACAGCCCTTGCCAAGCCCCCGGTGCCCCTCAATCCTGCCCCCCAGCCCTGCCGGTGCCCCTCACTCCCGACCCGCAGCCCCTGCCAGCCCAGCCCCCCCCAGCCCTGCCAGTGCCCCTCACTCCCGACCCGCAGCCCCTGCCAGCCCAGCCCCCCCCAGCCCTGCCGGTGCCCCTCACTCCCGACCCGCAGCCCCTGCCAGCCCAGCCCCCCCCAGCCCTGCCGGTGCCCCTCACTCCCGACCCGCAGCCCCCCACCCCCCCCGCCCAGCCTGCGGGTTGTAATTAGCAAACGGAGATTTTGAGTCAGTTCCGAGTCACGTGGGGGACCGAGCCTGGCCGGGGGGGGGGGGGGCTGGTAACGGGGGGGGGGCAGAGAGCGGCTCTGTCCCCGCAGCCCCCCCCCACGTGGCTGCTTCTGGGGAGGGTCCCGTCGGCGGCGAGGAGCAGGGGGCTGAGGTCGCTCCGGGTAACGGGTTATGGGGCGGGGACCGGGTCTCCTCCCCCCCGGGGAGGGACCAGCAGCGACCCCCAGGGCGAGGGGCGTCCCGGGGGGGGGCACGGGGAGGGGGTCTAGGGTCTGCCCCCCCCCGCGGGAAACCCCGCCACTTACCCAGGGGTGTCCCCGCCCTGCCCCACGGCCCGGGGGTGCGCGGCTGGGCGGGTCCCGGCGGCGCTGGGCCGGGAAAGGGGAAGTTGTGGGGGGAGCTTGGAGCCGGTCCCGGGACAGCCCGGCCCGGCCTCCTCCCTCCGGCGGGAGGGGGCGGCCCGCGGCCGGGGGGGTCCCCATCGGGGGCAGCTGGGGCCGGGGGTGGGACCCCCCCGGGGGGGGGGCGCCGGGGAGACCCTACAATAACAAACCCTCCGGCGCTGCCCCGGGCACCCCACGGCCCCCCGCAAGTGGGGCTGGGCCGTGGGGCCAGATCCCGGCAGCTGCCGGTGCCCCTCACTCCCGACCCGCAGCCCCCCCAGCTCTGCCGGTGCCCCTCACTCCCGACCCGCAGCCCCTGCCCCCCCCAGCTCTGCCGGTGCCCCTCACTCCCGACCCGCAGCCCCTGCCCCCCCAGCTCTGCCGGTGCCCCTCACTCCCGACCCGCAGCCCCTGCCCCCCCAGCCCTGCCGGTGCCCCTCACTCCCGACCGACAGCCCCGGCCCCCCCCCAGCTCTGCTGGTGCCCCTCACTCCCGACCCGCCGCCCCTGCCCGCCCAGCCCTGCCGGTGCCCCTCACTCCCGACCCCCCGCCCCTGCCCCCCCCCGCTCTGCCGGTGCCCCTCACTCCCGACCTGCAGCCCCCCCAGCTCTGCCGGTGCCCCTCACTCCCGACCCGCAGCCCCCCCAGCTCTGCCGGTGCCCCTCACTCCCGACCCGCAGCCCCTGCCCCCCCCCCAGCTCTGCCGGTGCCCCTCACTCCCGACCCACAGCCCCTGCCCCCCCCCCAGCTCTGCTGGTGCCCCTCACTCCCGACCAACCCGCAGCCCCTGCCCCCCCCCGCTCTGCTGGTGCCCCTCACTCCCGACCCTCAGCCCCTGCCCCCCCCCAGCCCTGCCGGTGCCCCTCACTCCCGACCTGCAGCCCCTGCCCCCCCAGCTCTGCCGGTGCCCCTCACTCTCGACCCACAGCCCCTGCCCCCCCAGCCCTGCCGGTGCCCCTCACTCCCGACCCGCAGCCCCCTGCCCCCCCAGCTCTGCGGGTGCCCCTCACTCCCGACCCGCAGCCCCTGCCAGCCCAGCCCTGCTTGGGCCCCGCACTCCCGACCCGCAGGCCCGTCCCCCCCCCCAGCTCTGCCGGTGCCCCTCACTCCCGACCCGCAGCCCCCTGCCCCCCCAGCCCTGCCGGTGTCCCCCACTCCCGACCCGCAGCCCCTGCCCCCCCAGTCCTGCCGGTGCCCCCCACTCCCGACCCGCAGCCCCCTGCCCCCCCAGCCCTGCCGGTGCCCCTCACTCCCGACCCGCAGCGCCTGCCCCCCCAGCCCGGACGGTGCCCCTCACTCCCGACCCGCAGCGCCTGCCCCCCCAGCTCTGCCGGTGCCCCTCACTCCCGACCCGCAGCCCCTGCCCCCCAAGCCCTCCCGGTGCCCCTCACTCCCGACCCGCAGCCCCTGCCCCCCCAGCCCTGCCGGTGCCCCTCACTCCCGACCCGCACCCCTGCCCCCCGCAGCTCTGCCGGTGCCCCTCACTCCCGATCCGCAGCCCCTGCCCCCCGCAGCTCTGCCGGTGCCCCTCACTCCCGACCCGCAGCCCCTGCCCCCCCAGCTCTGCCGGTGCCCCTCACTCCCGACCCGCAGCCCCTGCCCCCCCAGCCCTGCCGGTGCCCCTCACTCCCGACCCGCAGCCCCTGCCCCCCCAGCCCTGCCGGTGCCCCTCACTCCCGACCCGCAGCCCCTGCTATCTCAGCCTCTCCCCTCCCCCGCCGAGGGCTGGCCCCGAGGGGGGGGGGCGGAGCTGGGCGGGGGCCGGTATTTGCCAAGTGGGGGGGGGGCGGGCCCCAGCCATTCCCAGGCCGCCCCGGGCAGACACGCCCCAGAGCCAGCTGCAGCGAGGGGGGAGCCGGGCGGCCGGACACCTCGCGCTGGGGCAGCCCCCGAGCCGAGAGCAGGGGGGGCCGGAGGGGGCCCTGCCAGCCAGAGACCTCCGGGTAAGGGGGGGGAGGGGGGGACAGGGCTGGGGGACCCCCAGGGAAGAGGGGTGCAGCGGGGGGGGGAAGTCGGGGGGTGCAGGGGGTCTGCCAGGCACAAGACGGGGTCGGCCATGGGGGTCGGTGCCCCACTGACTGGGGGACGCGCTGGGCTCCCAGCCTGGCTGGTATTGGGCCATGGCAGCCGGGGGGGGGGGGGTGTCGGCTCCCACCCCAGTGACATGGGGGCAGAGTCCCTGCCTGACCCCCTGCTCTGCCCCACAGACCCCCGGCCGGATGCGGGCCAGGCTCCTGCGCTGCTTCTCCTGGGCCGGGCGCCGGAAACGCCGCAGGAAGGGGCCCCCCGGCCCCCCAGGTGAGAGCCCCCCCATGGCCTTCCTGCCCCCCCAGATCTACCCCCCATTCCTCTCCAGGGGCGCCCCCACTAGATCTGCCCTGCCCCCATCCCTCCCGATTCCCCCCCCCGGGATCCTGTTCTCAGCTCCCGCCCTCCCCCTTCTCTGCCCCCCAGGTGCCCCCGCCCGCCCCACAGAGGGGGGCCCGGCCCCCCGCGCCCGCTCCACGCCCTCCACCAGCAGCGAGCCGGACGGGGCCTTCTTCAGCGGGAAGGCGCGGGTCTCCTTCCGCCACCAGCTGGACTCCGCCACCGCGGCCATCGACTCCACCGGCTGACGGGGGGCTGCCCCACGGCGGCCGCCTGCCCCCCACGGCATCGCCTCCACCTGCTCAGGGGGCATCTGCCCCACGGCGCCCGCCAGCCCCCCTCGGCATCGCCTCGACCAGCTGATGAGGGGGCCACCCCACGGCGCCCACCAGCTCCCCACGGCATCGCCTCTACCAGCTGAGGGGGCATCTGCCCCATGGCGCCCGCCTGCCCCTCACGGCATCGCCTCCACTGACTGATGGGGGCTGGGACCCCCAGCACCAAGTGGCCCGGACACCCCCCAAGCCGGCACGTGGGATTCCTCCACCCCCGCCGAGGACCCTGCAGAGGGCGTTCGCCTGGGGGGCGATATGGGGCTGGACTCGGGGGGGGGGGGGTTGTGGGGCAGTGAGTGTGTGTGGGGGGATTTCACCAGCGTTTCCATAAAGGAGGATTGAGATTCAATGGGGTTTGGTGTCTGACGGGGGATCCGGGTCCCCCCGCCCCAGCTGGGGCCGAGATCTGGCGCCGCCGGCTGGGAACTGCCCCCATCCTGGCGCCCGGCCCGGCCGCACACGGAGCCAGCGGGGGGGGGGGGGGGGGGGGTGATAAGAGCGACGCCGGCGCCAGGCAGCAGCTCCCTGCGTTACACCCGCCAGGGCCAGGGCCAGGGCGGGGCCAGCGGCCAAATTCCCCCCCCCCCCCCACGGCCCAGCCCCTGTTTGCTCAGCCCAGCGCTGCCGGGGAACCAGCAGGGCAGCCCCCCCGCCCCCCAGCACAGGGGCTGGAAACGGGGAACAGCCTGCCCCACAGGAACCCAGGAGTCCTGGCTCCCAGCCCCCACCCCCCTCCCAGAGCCGGGGAGAGAACCCAGGCGTCCTGGCTCCCAGACCCCCTGCTCTGACCCACCAGCCCCCACTCCCCTCCCAGAGCCGGGGAGAGAACCCAGGAGTCCTGGCTCCCAGCCCCCCCTGCTCTAACCCACCAGCCCCCACTCCCCTCCCAGAGCCGGGGAGAGAACCCAGGAGTCCTGGCTCCCAGCCCCCCCTGCTCTGACCCCCCCGCCCCGGGAGACAGAGAACCCAGGCGTCCTGCTGGAAGGACAGAGGCCGGGCGTGGGTTCCGATAGTTTAATCCGTGCGTTGCAGGGGGGGTCGGGGCGGGGGCCCCCCTCAGGCGGCGGAGAAGCGCGGCAGCTGGTTGCCCAGGATGACCTGGCGCTCCACGCCCTGCTCCGTGATGGCGGCCAGCCGGATCACCCCGCCGCTGGAGCCGTCCCGCTGCATGGCCAGCGCCAGCGCTGCAAGGGGAGAGGAGAGCAGAGCGCGTCAGGGGGAGGGGCGCAGCCCGGACTCCTGGGTCCCAGCCCCCCGCCAGGGGAGGCCGCCCAGCAGGGCAGGGGGAGCCGGGGGGCAGGTCGTTACCATTGGCCGTGAAGCTCAGACACTCCTCCCGGCTCATGCCCGGCTTGTAGGAGGCGTCGACGAAGCCGTAGATGTAGGAGCTGCCCGAGCCGCCCACCGAGAAGGGCTGGCGAACCATCATCCCTCCCATGGGCACCGCGAACACCTGGGGCGGAGAGAGCCAGAGAGCGCGGCCGGCGCTGAGATGCGGCCACCTCTGGGGCGGGGCGGCCGGGGACCCCTCGCCCGGCGCTGAGACGCGCCCACCTCTGGGGCGGGGCGGCCGGTTACCCAGGGACCCCTCGCCCGGCGCTGAGATGCAGCCACCTCTGGGGCGGGGCAGCCGGTTACCCAGGGACCCCTCGCCCGGCGCTGAGATGCAGCCACCTCTGGGGCGGGGCAGCCGGTTACCCAGGGACCCCTCGCCCGGCGCTGAGATGCAGCCACCTCTGGGGGGGGGCGGCCGGTTACCCGGGGACCCCTCGCCCGGCGCTGAGATGCAGCCACCTCTGGGGCGGGGCGGCCGGTTACCCAGGGACCCCTCGCCCGGCGCTGAGATGCAGCCACCTCTGGGGCGGGGCGGCCGGTGACCCAGGGACCCCTCGCCCGGCGCTGAGATGCAGCCACCTCTGGGGCGGGGCGGCCGGTTACCCAGGGACCCCTCGCCCGGCGCTGAGATGCAGCCACCTCTGGGACGGGGCGGCCGGTTACCAGGGACCCCTCGCCTGGCGCTGAGATACACCCACCTCTGGGGCGGGGCGGCCGGTTACCCAAGGACCCCTCGCCCGCCGCTCAGATGCAGCCACCTCTGAGGCGGGCGGCCGGTGACCCAGGGACCCCTCCTCGCCCGGCGCGGAGATGCGCCCACCTCTGGGCGGGGCGGCCGGGGACCCGGGAACCCCTCGCCCGGCACTGAGATGCGCCCAGCTCTGGGGTGGGGCGGCCGGTTACCCGGGGACCCCTGTGGAGCGGGGCGGCTGTGTCAGACGCTGCCCGGGGCCAGGGACTGAAGGCCCCCGTATCTCAGGGAGACGCTATGGGGCCGGATGGAAGCAGGTGGAAGGGAAGCTTTTGGGGGCACCGGGGCCAGCGCCCCCGGGGGCCGCTCACCTGCCCCCCCTTGCGCCTGTCCCAGCCGGCGACGATGATGCCGGCCATGAGGTCCTCGCGGTAGCGGTAACACATCTCCTTGAAGAGGCTGGCGGCCGTGTGCACCAGGGGCGGCTCGTCCAGCTCGATGCTGCGGGGCAGGGAGCAGGGTCAGGGGCCTGTCCCGCTCCCCCCGGCCCCGGGGGGGGGGAAATGGAGCCGGGGCCGGCACCTGCGGAAGCCCAGCTGATAGGCCACGGCGTCGGCGATGCCTGGGGGCGGGGCCATGAACCAGGGGGGCGGGGCCATGAACCAGGGGGGCGGGGCCATGAACCAGGGGGGCGGGGCCATGAACCAGGGGGGCGGGGCCATGAACCAGGGGGGCGGGGGCGGCACCTGTGGAAGCCCAGCTGATAGGCCACGGCGTCGGCGATGGCCTGGGGGTGGGGCTAGGATCCAGGGGTGCAGTTAGTGCCCGGGGGCGGAGCCAGGGGCGGGGCTAGTGCCCAGGGGCGGGGCCATGAGCCAGGGGGCGGGGCCGGCACCTGTGGAAGCCCAGCTGATAGGCCACGGCGTCGGCGATGGCCTGGGTGTCGGCGGCGGAGCCGGAGCGGCAGCAGAAGATGCGCTCGTGGATGGGCGTCAGTTTGTCCGTCACGCGATTGGCCACGTAGGAGCTGCGGGAGGCGGAGCCGGAGCATCAGCATCACGGACCCAGAGACTCCGGGGCGGGACGGGACCTCAGGAGGGGTCCAGTCCCACCCCCTGCTCGGAGCAGGACCCCCCCCAACTCAACCCTCCCAGCCAGGTCCCACCCCCTCCCTAGGGAACCCATCCCAGTGCTTCACCCCCCGCCTAGGGAAACAGTGTTTCCTAATATCCACCCTAGACCTGCCCCACTGCAACCTGAGCCCATTGCTCCTTGTTCTGTCACCTGCCACCACCGAGACCAGCCGAGCTCCAGCCTCTCTGGATCCCCCCTTTCAGGTAGTTGAAAGCAGCTATCAAATCCCCCCTCACTCTGCTCTTCTGCAGGCTAAACAATCCCAGTTCCCTCAGCCTCTCCTCGTAAGTCATGTGCTCCAGCCCCCTCAGCATTTTTGTTGCCCTCCGCTGGACTCTCTCCAATTTATCCACGTCCTTCTTGTAGTGTGGGGCCCAAAACTGGACCCAGTCTCCAGGTGAGGCCTCACCAGTGCCGAACGGAGGGGAATGATCACGTCCCTCGATCTGCTGGAAATGCCCCTACTTATACAGCCCACAATGCCGTTAGCCTTCTTGGCAACAAGGGCACCTGCTGACTCCTATCCAGCTTCTCGTCCACCGTAACCCCCAGGTCCTTTTCTGCAGAACGGCTGCCCGGCCATTCGGTCCCCGGCCTGTGTCAGCGCCTGGGATTCTCCCGTCCAAGGGCAGGACTCGGCACTTGTCCTTGTTGAACCTCATCAGGTTTCTTTTGGCCCAATCCTCTAATTTGTCCAGGTCCCCCTGAGCCTCCCTCCCCCCCCGGAGACCCTACCAAAACACTGCACCCCCCCCCCGGAGACCCTACCATAACAAAGCCCCCCCACCCCCGGACAGGGAGATACAGCCGTGGAGGGGAGCTCGCCCGCCCCCCCCCCCCAACAACAACCCGGGGCGCCCGGGAGACCCTACCATAACACAGCAGCATGTGTCCTCCCTGCCCCGCCCCCGGTGAGCCCCCTGGTGACAGCCAGACCCAGCGTGAGACCGACCCAAACCCACTGACCGGGGGGGGGGGGAGGGGCGGGGACCCGGACGCGCCCCCCCCGGGGAGACCCGAACCCCGGCCCCCGCCCCCCCCCGCGCTCACCCCGTGGTTGTCCGCGAGTCGGCGCCGATCACGACCCCCCCGTCGAACTCCACCGCGATGATGGTTGTCTGGGGGGAGAGGGGGGGGGTGCGGGGAGCCCCCCCCCCCCGCGCCTGGGACCCCCTACCCCCGGCCCCCTGCTCCCCTCCCCCCCCGCGCCCGGGACCCCCAACCCCCTGCCCCCTCCCCCCTGCCCGCCGGTCCCCCCACCCCCCCTCCCCTCCCCCCCCGCGCCTGGGACCCCCAACCCCCTGCCCCTTCCTCCCGGCCCCCCCCAGGACCCCCAACCCCCCCTCCCCTCCCCCCCCCCCGCGCCTGGGACCCCCAACCCCCTGCCCCCTCCCCTCCCCCCACGCCTGGGACCCCCAACCCCCCTGCCCCTCCCCCCTGCCCCCCCAACCCCCCCTCCCCTCCCCCCCCGCGCCTGGGACCCCCCCCGCTGCCCCCCCGCTCACCCCGGTGCTCAGGGGCCGCCCCGCCCAGTCCGGGCCCCCCCCGCCGGCCCGACCCGGAGCCCGGACACCGCCAGCGCCGCCGCCGCCATCGTCCCCCGGCACCGCGCGACACTGTCGTAAAACCGGGCCGCCGGGCGAGGGGGATGGCGAGGCGGTTTTACGACATCTCCTTCCGGGGGGGGCGCTCCGCGCTTTACGGCAAGGTCAGGAGGCGGTGCCTGTCCGCGGGCGGCGACGCTTTACGGCCACGCTCAGCCCTCGCGGGGGGGGGGGGCGGTTTTAAGGCAGCCGCCCCCGTCGCGCATTACGGCGGTGTGGCGGAGTCCGCCCTCGCCCCCTGGACCCCCGGCCGGGTTGGCTTTACGACACACGAGGCGGTATCGCTTTACGGCGGCGCGGCTTTGCGACGTGCTCTGGCCTTGTTTTACGGCAGCGGGTCCAATTCCCCTTTGCGACGCCCGCCGGGTCCGCTTTACGGCAGAGTGGCCACCGCGCGAGCCCCGCGCACCGTTGTCAATCTATCTGACGTCATCGTTCGACTCCCTGACGTCACCGGGCCACTGCTACGTCACCAAAAAGTCTCCATGTGCCATGATGACATCACATGTCGCGTGTGATGTCACAGGGTGTCACCAGGGAGCAGGGTGACATCACCCCCTGTGCCCGGCGTGGCCGTGATGTCACCGCCTGGGGCTATGATGTCAGCAGGGCCGGGTGTGACATCATCACATCACGTGTGATGTCACCGCCTGCCTCCCTGGCCCCCTCTGCCCTGAGTCCCCCCCCAGCCCTGCCCCACGGCCCCTCCCCCAGCCCCACCTTGTGTGCCCCCCCAGCCCTGCCCCACGGCCCTGCCCCACGGCCCCTCCCCCAGCCCCACCTTGTGTGCCCCCCCAGCCCTGCCCCACGGCCCTGCCCCCAGCCCCACCTTGTGTGCCCCCCCAGCCCTGCCCCACGGCCCTGCCCCACGGCCCCTCCCCCAGCCCCACCTTGTGTGCCCCCCCAGCCCTGCCCCACGGCCCTGCCCCACGGCCCCTCCCCGAGCCCCACCTTGTGTTCCCCCCCTGCCCTGCCCCACGGCCCTTCCACCAGCCCCACCTTGTGTGCCCCCCCAGCCCTGCCCCACGGCCCTGCCCCACGGCCCCGCCCCCAGCCCCCCCTTGTGTGCCCCCCCAGCCCTGCCCCACGGCCCTGCCCCACGGCCCCTCCCCCAGCCCCACCTTGTGTGCCCCCCCAGCCCTGCCCCATGGCCCTGCCCCCACCTCTGCCCTGTGTCCCCCCCACCCCTGCCCCACGGTCCCGGCCCAGCCCAGCCCTGCCCTGCCCACACCGCGGCCCCCAGAGGGAGCTGCCCACAGGGGTCACACGGCTGCACTGAGACCCACCCCGTGCACCCCCGGGAGGGGCCAGGCACTGGCCTGGGGGGGCTGCCCCACATTTCCATTGGGGGTGGGAGCGACCCCTACGGGATCCTCCCCCCGGGGAGGCCCAGAGACCAGCCTGGCCGGGCGGCGAAACGACAAAAGACTCCGGCGACCACGATGAGCTCGGGGCAATCGCTTTACTTGGCCCCGTTTCCGGGGCCGCTGGTTCACAACCGTGCCGAACGCCCTGCCCCAGAGGGGACCGGCCCCTGCCCCATTCCTGCCCCCCTGAGCCAGCCAGTCCCCGCCCTGGGGCCGGGGGGGAGCCGGCGCCCCCCGGAGGGGACAGGCCCCTGCCCCATTCCCGCCCCCCTGAGCCAGCCAGTCCCCGCCCTGGGGCCGGGGGGGAGCCGGCGCCCCCCGGAGGGGACAGGCCCCTGCCCCATTCCCCGCCCCCCTGAGCCAGCCAGTCCCTGCCCTGGGGCCGGGGGGGAGCCGGCGCCCCCCGGAGGGGACAGGCCCCTGCCCCATTCCCCGCCCCCCTGAGCCAGCCAGTCCCCGCCCTGGGGCCGGGGGGGAGCCGGCGCCCCCCAGAGGCGACTGGCCCCTGCCCCATTCCCCGCCCCCCTGAGCCAGCCAGTCCCCGCCCTGGGGCCGGGGGGGAGCCGGTGCCCCCCGGAGGGGACAGGCCCCTGCCCCATTCCCCGCCCCCCAGAGCCAGCCAGTCCCTGCCCTGGGGCCGGGTGGGAGCCGGTGCCCCTAGAGGGGACAGGCCCCTGCCCCGCTCCCCGCCCCCCTGAGCCAGCCAGTCCCCGTCCTAACGCTGAGCAGACCCAGTGCCCCCCGACTTGTCCTCTCCGGTGCCCCCCGGCGGCCGCTCAGGGCAGCTCCAGCAGGCCACGGGCGGCGTACAGCTGCTGGGTGACGTTATACACCCCGGCGATGGCGCCGACGGCCTCCAGCAGCACGGCCTGGGCCTCCCGCTCCCCCTCGGCGCAGACGAGCCCGTACAGCTCCCGGCGCGAGGGCAGGGCCAGGAAAGCCAGCCCGGCCGCCTGCCGCACCCACCAGCCGTGGTACCGGGCCAGGGCCGCCTGGTAGGCCTCGGCGCACAGCTGGGAGGGGTCGTCCTCCGCCCCACTGCGGCCCAGCTTCCCGAGGAACAGCTCCAGCCACTTGAGAGCCCGGTGGAGGCGCAGCAGGGTCCGGCTCCCCGAGGGGGGCTGGTCCGGGGGCAGCACCCGGAGCCCCACCCGGCCCCGCCGCAGCTCGAAGGCCACCATGGCCTGCAGGGTGCGGTAGTGAGGGGCGTGCGGCCCCGAGCGGTGCCCCTCCAGGATCTCCATCTTCGTCTGCGTCTCTCGCGCCAGGAGCCCGAACGCGGCCCCCAGAGCGTCTATCAGCCTGGAGGGGAGAGATGGGGGGGACAGCTGAGCCCTCGCCCGGCGCTGGGATGCGCCCACCTCTGGGGCGGGGTGGCCGGTCACCCAGGGACCCCTCACCCGGCGCTGAGATGCAGCCACCTCTGGGGCGGGGCGGCCGGTTACCCGGGGACCCCTCGCCCGGCGCTGAGATGCGCCCACCTCTGGGGCGGGGCGGCCAGTCACCCAGGGATCCCTCACCCGGCGCTGAGATGCAGCCACCTCTGGGGCGGGGCGGCCGGTTACCCGGGGACCCCTCGCCCGGCGCTGAGATGCAGCCACCTCTGGGGCGGGGCGGCCAGTTACCCAGTGACCCCTCGCCCAGTGCTGAGATGCAGCCACCTCTGGGGCGGGGCGGCCGGTGACACGGGGACCCCTCGCCTGGCGCTGAGATGCAGCCACCTCTGGGGCGGGGCGGCCGGTTACCCGGGGACCCCTCGCCCGGCGCTGAGATGCGGCCACCTCTGGGGCGGGGCGGCCGGTTACCCAGGGATCCCTCGCCCGGCGCTGAGATGCAGCCACCTCTGGGGCGGGGCGGCCGGTTACCCGGGGACCCCTCGCCCGGCACTGAGATGCGGCCACCTCTGGGGCGGGGCGGCCGGTTACCCAGGGACCCCTCGCCCGGCGCTAAGATGCAGCCACCTCTGGGGCAGGGCGGCCGGTTACCCAGGGATCCCTCGCCCGGCGCTGAGATGCAGCCACCTCTGGGGCGGGGCGGCCCGTTACCCGGGGACCCCTCGCCCGGCGCTGAGATGCAGCCACCTCTGGGGCGGGGTGGCCGGTTACCCAGGGACCCCTCGCCCGGCACTGAGATGCGGCCACCTCTGGGGCGGGGCGGCCGGTTACCCAGGGACCCCTCGCCCGGCGCTAAGATGCAGCCACCTCTGGGGCAGGGCGGCCGGTTACCCAGGGATCCCTCGCCCGGCGCTGAGATGCAGCCACCTCTGGGGCGGGACGGCCGGTTACCCAGGGACCCCTCGCCTGGCGCTGAGATGCAGCCACCTCTGGGGCGGGGCGGCCGGTTACCCAGGGACCCCTCGCCCGGCGCTGAGATGCAGCCACCTCTGGGGCGGGGCGGCCGGTTACCCAGGGATCCCTCGCCCGGCGCTGAGATGCAGCCACCTCTGGGGCGGGGCGGCCGGTTACCCAGGGACCCCTCGCCTGGCGCTGAGATGCAGCCACCTCTGGGGCGGGGCGGCCGGTTACCCAGGGACCCCTCGCCCGGCGCTGAGATGCAGCCACCTCTGGGGCGGGGCGGCCGGTTACCCAGGGACCCCTCGCTCGGCACTGAGATGCAGCCACCTCTGGGGCGGGGCGGCCGGTTACCCAGGGACCCCTCACCCGGCGCTGAGATGCGCCCACCGCTGGGGCGGGGCGGCCGGTGACACCGGGGTGGACTCACTTGATCAGTTCTTTCCAGCCGGCCAGATACTCCCGCAGCAGGATTTCTCCCCCCGGAGTCACGCAGGCCCTGAAAGCTGCCAGGAGGCGGCTGATCTGGAAGCCTTGGCCTGGGCAGCGGGGGGCCCGGGGCGGAGGGGGGGTCCCGGGCAGGCGGGAGCCGCTCGTCGGGGAGCGATGGGGCGGCTGCAGAGGGGACACAGCAGACAGGTTCTCTGTGGGGCGGGGGGCCAGGATCAGGGAGTGGGGCAGGTGGAACGGGGGGGTGGGGAGGTTTTGGGGTAGGGATGGGGGCAGGAGTCAGGGCTGGGAGGGGGGGGCGAGATTTGGGGCAGGGTTTGGAGGGGAGCACAAGGGGGGGGGTGTCTCACCTTCCCGTCCCGTTCAGGGGGGCCGTCGCCCCTCTGCTGCCGAGCCAGCCGCAGGGCCGCCCGCCCCAAACGCAGGCCGAGAGCTGCACCTCTGCTGTTCCGGGGGGTGTGGGGGGGAAGGACAGAGCTCAGATACACGGACAGATGGACAGTCCCTCCCCCCCCCATTCCCAATGGTCTCCCCGGTTTGCACACGCTAACGACACGCATGACGCATACGGGGACCGTCCCTGCAGGGCTCCGGCTTTGCACACACTAACAACCGACAAGCGTCCGGCCAGCAGTCTAGGCACAGAGGCAGGCTACATGCAGGTGACACGCTAAGAACATGCCTGGTACATGCAACAGCCCGTGGAGGCCAGAGCACCGTCCCGTCCCCCCCCCCCCCCGGTGCCCCAGACCGACACAGCCCGGCCCCCGCCCCCCGTTCGTACACAGCCCGGCACGCAGCGGGGGGGAGGAGCTGGGGGACCCGGTGTGGGGGGCTGGCAGTGGGGGGGCAGGTCTGTGGGGCCGGCCCCCTCCCGCCCGGAGGCAGAGGCTGGCGTGGGTGCTAGCCGGGGGTCGCTGTGTGGGGGAGCGTGAGGCAGCTGTAGGGAAGTGGTGGGGAGTCCCATGGGGCCAGAGGGGTGTATGGGGCACGTGGAGGGGCTGGGGCAGTGAGTGGGGGGGGGTCACTCACGGAGCCGGAGGCCGGAGAGGAAGAGGAGGACGAGGAAGGCCACCGCGGGGAGCAGGACACGCGGCAGCAGCCGGGGGCCCATCCCCGCACACCCCGGCCCCACGGCGCCCGGCCCAGCCCCACAGCCCTGACCCCTGCCCGGCCCAGCTGCTCACCGCAGATAAGGGCCTGTTATCTGGGGCGGGGCGCCCATCCCCCCACCCCGGAGAGCCCCCCCCCCGCCATCCGCCCCCGCGGGGAAATGCCCCATGTCCTGTTCCCTGGCAGACACTGCGCTGGGGGCGGGCGGCTGCCCCCCCCCACCCCATGGCTCAAACTCAGGGTGGCAGGAGGTCAGATGGGGGGCGGGGAGGTGGTCAGGTTAAATATTAACAGTGGAAGGGACTTTGCCCCACAGAGTGGAATGGGGGGGGACCCGAGGGCAGAAGAAAGCTGGAGTTTGGGGGCTCCCAGTCCCCCCCCCATTCTAACCCGCCAGCCCCCACTCCCCTCCCGGCGCCGGGGAGAGAACCCAGGAGTCCTGGCTCCCAGCCCCCCCTGCTCTAACCCACCAGCCCCCACTCCCCTCCCAGAGCCGGGGAGAGAACCCAGGAGTCCTGGCTCCCAGCCCCCCTGCTCTAACCCACCAGCCCCCACTCCCCTCCCGGCGCCGGGGAGAGAACCCAGGAGTCCTGGCTCCCAGCCCCCCCTGCTCTAACCCACCAGCCCCCACTCCCCTCCCAGTGCCGGGGAGAGAACCCAGGAGTCCTGGCTCCCAGCCCCCCTGCTCTAACCCACCAGCCCCCACTCCCCTCCCAGAGCCGGGGAGAACCCAGGAGTCCTGGCTCCCAGCCCCCCCTGCTCTAACCCGCCAGCTCCCACCCCTCCCAGAGCCGGGGAGAGAACCCAGGAGTCCTGGCTCCCAGCCCCTCCAGCTCTGACCCACCAGCCCCCACTCCCCTCCCAGAGCTGGGGAGAGAACCCAGGAGTCCTGGCTCCCAGCCCCCCCTGCTCTGACCCACCAGCCCCCACTCTCCTCCCAGAGCTGGGGAGAGAACCCAGGAGTCCTGGCTCCCAGCCCCCCCTGCTCTGACCCACCAGCCCCCACTCCCCTCCCAGCGCCGGGGAGAGAACCCAGGAGTCCTGGCTCCCAGCCTCCCCTGCTCTAACCCACCAGCCCCCACTCCCCTCCCAGAGCCGGGGAGAGAACCCAGGAGTCCCCGGTTGCACAGACTCAGCGGCAGTGGGGCAGCAGTGGGGCAGTGGGGGGGGGGCTGAGGTTCCCCAGTGCACAGAGTCAGTCTCACAGGAGTTGTTTAAGGCTTTATTGAACTCGGTGCGGGGGGGGGTCAGAGATACGGGGGGGCAGGATTAGCAGGGGCCGAGGGGACAGCTGGGGTGGGAGCTGGAGGTCCCAGGTGGGGGCTGTGGGGGGCCACTTTGGGGGCGTTCCCGGTCCCCAGGCGGGGGGCACTGGGAGGGGGACCATCGGGGCGCAGCGAAGGGGGGCCGGGAAGTCTCATTTGAAGTGATGCTCCTTGCCAGCTCTCCACCGGGCTTCCGGCGGGGGTGGGGGTGGCCCCGGACGCCTGGGTTCCCGCAGCCCCACGAGGAGGGAGACCCCCAGGCCGTAGAGGCAGCTGGCGGCCAGCAAGCCCAGGTACCAGCACCAGGCCGTCAGCAGGATCCGGCCCAGGCTGGGGGCCCCTGCGGGGGAGAGGGGACAGTTAGGGGGGGTGGCTGTGACCCCAAAGGGGGCCCAGGGGGAGGGTTGGGGGTCCCGTACCGGTGCTCTGCAGGGCGGTGCTCCCCGCGGTCCCGTTACCGAGAGGGTCGGGCGGCGGGACGGGGTCTCCGGTGGATACCGAGCAGCCTGCGTGTGGGGGGAGAGACAAATTGGGGGGTGAGTTACCGTGGGGGGGGCAGGGGGAGGTTGGGGGTTCGGGGGGGGGTCTCACCTCGGCGCCCGGCCCCCTTCACCTCGCCGCTGCTCTGCTGGGCCTGGGTCTCGTGTTCCACCCGGCAGGTCACGCGGGCCCCCTCCAGCCAGGCCCGGGGCGGGAGGTGGAGCAGGCTGGCGGCCCCGGCCCCATCCCGGCCCTCCGCCGGCGGCGCCGCCTCCCCGGGGCCCGGCTCCCGCCCGTCCACCTGCCAGCGCAGCCGGACCGGCTCCGGGGAGAACCCCCAGGCCACGCACAGGAAGGCCGGGCCGGGTGCCGGAGCCGGGCCCAACAGGGCCACCTGCGGCCGGCGATTCTTCCTGGGGTCCCCTGGAACCGGAGAGGGGAGAGGGTCAGGTCGGGGGAGGGGAGGGGGCTCGGTTCTAGGTGGGTCCTGGATCTAGATCACATCTAGGTGGGCGCTGGAGCGGTTCGGTCTCTGTTCTAGGCATTTAGGGGCTGGTTTTGTGGGGGGTTCTAGACTGGGTCCTGGGGTGGTCCCGGCGTCAGCCGTCGGCTGGGTCGATGGGTCTCCCGGGCCGGCTCTAGATGGGATCCGGGTGGGTTCTGGACCGGTCCTCGCCTGGGTCAGAGAAAGGTTCTGGATCTGGTTCTCCGCACGTTCCAGACGCGGTGCCGATTGGCCGCGCACGGCTTCCCGCGCGTTTCTAGGGCTCTGACCCAGAACGCTTCACAATCGGGATCGCCGCCCTGCGGGTTCTAGATCTGCCCCAGCGGGTCCCTCTGGAACCACCCGGAATGGCTCAGCGTGTTATCTAGATCAATTCGGGATGGGGGGTCTAGATCAGCCCTGGGTCTTTTCCTAGGCATGGCCCCAACTAACCCCCCCCAACTGATGGGCCAGCTCCAGAACATTGTCGTGGCTCTGATCTGGAGGGGTTCCGGAAACGTTCTAGATTGGTTCAGGGTGGGTTCTAGATCAGTTTCACACATTTTCCCTAGCACGGTCCCCACCAATCATGTGCCAGCTCCAGAACATTTCTGCGGCTCTGATCTGGAAGGGTTCTGGGTACATCCTAAGTTGAGGCACAGCAGGTTCTAGATTGGTCCGGTGTGGGTTCTAGATCAGCATTCAACTGGTCCCCACTAATCGTGAGCCAGCTCCAGAACATTTCCGCGGCTCTGATCCGGAAGGGTTCGGGGATGTTCTAGATTGATCTGGGGTGAGTTCTAGATTGGTTCTTCCGGTCGCAGCCCCAGCCGGCTCTGGGCCAGCTCTGGCACCAGCCTGGCGTGAGCCGCTCCAGAACCCGCTCCAGAACCCGCTCCAGAACGCCCCGCTGGGTTCTAGCTGTGCTCCGGGCCGGTTCTGGGTCCCCCCCCCCATCCCCGGCGGCTCACCTCCCAGGATGAGGCGGGTGCCCTCTCCGAAGAGGTACTGGTTGGCGTACCAGACGGCGCAGAAGTAGGTGCCGGCGTCGGCGGGTTTGACGTTGCCGATGGTGAGGCTGAAGGTGTTGGTGTCGCGCTCCAGGCTGGCGATGAAGCGCTCCGAGATGCCGACCCCGTACGCGGGCTTGCTGTCCCCGGCCCGGTGGCTCAGCAGGAAGACGGGGCCCCGCCCGGGGGGCTGGTGGTACCAGGACAGGACGTGGGTGGTGATGTCGCTCCCCGACATCTGGCAGTGGAGCCGCGGGATCTTCTCGTCCACCACGTGGGACGGAGACGGCTGGGTCAGCTGGGGCGGCCCCGCCAGGGCCCCTGCGGGGAGCGGAGAGGGGTGAGGGGGTGGGCTGGGCCCTTGGGGGCATGAAGCGGGGGGGCTCACACCCACACAGACCCCGACACCGGTGCACACAGCCACACCGAGTGGGGGAGTGGGGGCTGGGAGCCAGGACCCCATCCATCCATCCATCCATCCGTCCCTGTGTCCCCCTAGCCGTCCGTCCGTCCAGCCCTATGTACCCCCAGTCCGTCCATCCATCCGTCCATCCATCCATCCATCTGTCCCTGTGTCCCCCTAGCCATCTGTCCATCCATCCATCCATCCCTATGTACCCCCATCCATCCATCCATCCTTCCGTCCATCCATCCGTCCATCCATCCATCCTTCCGTCCATCCATCCATCCATCCCTGTGTCCCCCTAGCCATCCGTCCGTCCAGCCCTATGTACCCCCCCGTCCGTCCGTCCATCCATTCTTCGGTCCGTCCGTCCCTGTGTCCCCCCAGCCATCCGTCCGTCTGTCCCTATGTACCCTCCGTCCACCCGTCCATCCATTCATCCGTCCCTGTGTCCCCTCTAGCCATACGTCCGTCTGTCCGTCCATCCATCCTTCCAGCCCTATGTACCCCCATCCATCCATCCATCCATCCATCCGTCCATCCATCCGTCCGTCCGTCCGTCCATCCGTCCGTCCGTCCATCTGTCGGTCCATCCAGCCAGCCAGCCCTGTGTCTCCCATCCATCTGTCTATCCGTCCCTCTGTATCCCCGTCCATCTGTCCATCCATCCAGCCCTATGTTCTCCCATCCACCTGTCTGTCTGTCCGTCCATCCATCCATCCATCTGTCCATCCCTATGTCCCCCGATCCATCCATCCCTGTGTCCCCTCTAGCCATCTGTCCCTATGTACCCCCGTCCATCTGTCCATCCATCCATCTATCCAGACCTATGTCTCCCCATCCATCCGTCCGTCCATCCATCTATCCAGACCTATGTCTCCCCATCCATCCGTCCATCCATCCCCCCATCCCTCCATCCCCATAACGCACCCATCCATCTATGGCTCACCATTTCCCTGCTGGGGGGGGGACGACTCCATTTCTCCCATTCAAGTGCTCTCCGTCCCTGGGGCATCTCCTCCCCAACCCCCGATTCCCCGGGTTGGGGCTCCCCCCCCGCAGCGGACTCACCCCCGAAGTGGAGAACGAGGAGAAAAAGCCCCATCGGAAGCCCCATGGCGCCACGGCCCCCGGGTGATTCTGTCTCTGTGATGGCGCTCTGGGGCGGGACCCATTTCCTGCCCCGCCGGGGACGGGGTGGGGGGGTGACGTCAGAAGCGGCAGCAGGGTGGACCCATTTCACACGCAGACTCACCTCCTTCCGGGTGCTTCTGCCGCATCCGTCACCCTGGCCTCCGGACCATGCAG
Source organism: Mauremys mutica (assembly GCF_020497125.1). Taxonomy (NCBI): domain Eukaryota; kingdom Metazoa; phylum Chordata; order Testudines; family Geoemydidae; genus Mauremys; species Mauremys mutica. The sequence continues at coordinate 550,958 of NW_025422919.1, forward strand.
TCCTGGGTGGGGCTCCGGGAAGGGGAAACTGAGGCATGGCGAGCTGCTGGAAGTGGCACGGGGTCAGCTGGGAACAGGACCCAGGCACAGACGCACACTCAGACGGCTACACCCCACTGTTCGATTGGCTACAGCTGCATTGGGGGTGACAGAGTCAGCAAGGCTGTCAGCGTGTAAAAGAGACAAAGTCCCTTCACACACACACGTGCAAACACGCACACTCGTGCAAGCAGATTAACATGTGCAAACACACTCGTGCAAGCAGATCCACACTCGCGCAAACACGTGCAAGCAGGTTGACAAACTCGTGCAAACACAGACTCATGCAAGCCATTCAGACACACATGCACACACTAGTGCAAGCAGATTCACACGCACAGAGCCACCCGTCACACGGACCCTCGCACGCTCAGACTCCCCGTCCCCCCCTCAAACTGCCTGGCACTCATCACGCTTGCGAGATAAGACCCAGGTGTGATCAGAGAGACCCAATTTCCCACCCCCCGAACAGCCTGGGGGTGTGCAACCCCCGCCCCCAGGACCACCACTCCCCCAGCCCACTGCTGTCTGGGTCCGATCTGGGGAGGGGGAGACCGGGGGGCTGATCTGGGGGAGGGGAGGATACCGGGCTGGCAGGCCCATGGGGCCGATCCGGAGGGGAGCAGGAGTGGAAACCTGCCTTTGTCCTCTCCACAACAGCTAAGCCCCCAGAGAGATCCGGGCCCTGAATATCCCCTCCCTGCACCCACGCACCCGGCGGCCCTTTGCCAGCGGCTGAGCCCTGTACCGCTGTGTGCCGGGGCGTCCCGGGATCCCCCCCGCCCCGGCTCGCTGGAGAAGGGCCGGGGCCGAGGCTAACCCGATCAGCAGCCCCCTCGCCCGCGTGGGGTCCCCCAGCCAGCGGGGCCCCGTAGCCCATCGCCGGAGGATTTCACCCAGGCCAGAGCCCAGTCGCTCGTGCTTGGCCGGTGCCTCTTGCCCAGGAAGGGGCCGGACGTGGCACCGTGGGGCTCACCGGCTGCCCTGCTACCGGGGCGCCATGTGCACCATTAAACGGGGGGACGGCCCCGGAGCCCCGTCGGCGGGACGAGCGGCTGCCGTTTGGAATAGCGGCTGCTCCTGCCTGTTTCCAACCGGCCGAGCGTTCCCGGCCCGGTGTGTGTGTGGGGGGGGAGCTGCCGATCCGGGAGGGGGCGGTGGGGGGGGACAGCTGTGTCTCAGCGGCGCTAATGCACCAGTTACCACCTGGCTGCATCTCTGTGGTTTCCTCCCGGCCAGGGTTTGCTGTCTGCTCGGCGGGGACGGGGGGGAGCTGGCTGGGGAGGGCGCGGGGGGGGGGGAAGTGGTTGGTGGCCGGGGCCAGAGCACCTCGTTATCAGGAAACGAGCAAGGCTGAATCAACAGAGATAAGGAGGCCGAAATGTCTCTCTCTCCCCGCCCCCGCTGCCTCTGTTGCTGTGTGTCACCCTCCCCGGCCCCTCTCCCCCCACATCTCCCCCCCCCACACTGTGCACCCCGACTCCCCGCCCCCGGCCCCGCGGCCCTTCGACACCCCCAAGGCAATTCACCTTCCTCCCTCCCTATGGACCCCCCCACCCTTATTCACCTCCCCCTCCCCACTTCCCCCTCCCGCACCTCAGCCCCCCTTGAGCGGAGATCCCAGCTGTTCATATCCGTTAGCCACGCGGGGCTCGTCTCCGGGCACCTGGTTCACGTGGGTTTCCCCCACCCCCCGTCCCTCAACCGGCAATCGCCCCATCTCCACCCCACCCAGGACTGTAACAACGGCCGGTGCAGCTCATATCAGATCCCGTCCCCCGCTCAGAGCTACAGACTTGTCTAGAACCACTGAGGCAGGGGGCTGCGGGTCGGGAGTGAGGGGCACCGGCAGAGCTGGGGGGGGCAGGGGCTGCGGGTCAGGAGTGAGGGGCACCGGCAGAGCTGGGGGGGCAGGGGCTGCGGGTCGGTCGGGAGGGGCACCAGCAGTGCTTGGGGGGGGCAGGGGCTGCGGGTCGGGAGTGAGGGGCACCGGCAGAGCTGGGGGTGTGCAGGGGCTGCGGGTCGGGAGTGAGGGGCACCGGCAGAGCTCGGGGGGGGCAGGGGCTGCGGGTCGGGAGTGAGGGGCACCGGTAGGGCTTGGGGGGCAGGGGCTGCGGGTCGGGAGTGAGGGGCACCGGCAGAGCTCGGGGGGGGGCAGGGGCTGCGGGTCAGGAGTGAGGGGCACCGGCAGAGCTCGGGGGGGGCAGGGGCTGCGGGTCAGGAGTGAGGGGCCCCCCAGCGGTGGGGACGCCGGGTCCGGAGTGCAAAGGGGGCGGGGGGGACGGGCCGGCCTGGGGCACGGTGACCCCGCCCCGGGGAGATAAGGCCCCGTGTGCATTGGCGGGGGCCCAGGGACGAGCCGGGATACAACCCCCCCCCCCGCCGGGCCCAGCCCCAGACCCCGAGTCCGGGCGCGGCCGCGATGCAGCTCGGTGCCTTGCTCTGCCTGCTGCTGGCCCCAGGGGCCGTGCTGGGGGGCCAGGCCAAGGCGCCCCCCTCCCGGCCCTACAACCAGGTCCTGGTGGTGCCCAACGGGGCCCCCCGGGGGGAGTGGGGGCCCGTGGAGATGTGCCCCGAGGGCAGCTACGCCAACGGCTTCGCCCCCAAGGTAGCAGCCCCCCCCACTTATACACCCCCCTTTATATCCTCCCCCCTCTGCCCCTTATCCCCCGCCCCCCACCAGCCCCATATCCCCCTCCCCCCACATCCCCCTTATCCCCCCTTCCCCCATCAGCCCCCTTTTCCCCTCTGCCCCCCAACAGCCCCCTTATCCCCCTGCCCCCCAGTAGCCCCCTTATCTCACACCCCCTTTTCCTCCTCCCATCGCCCAACCCCCTCTCCCTGCCCCCTCTCTGACCCTCACCCCCCCACCTCACCCCGTCTCTGCCCCCCGCTCCCAGGGCGAGGCGCCAGGGGAGGACGACACGGGGCTGAACGGGATCCGTCTGCACTGCTCCGACGGCACCACCGTCCAGTCCAGCGTGGGAGCGTGAGTACCGGACGCCTGGGTCCCTCACGGCAGCCATGGGCCCACCCCGCCTTGTGTCACCCCCCAAGGGCAAGGCCCCTTCTGAGCCCCCCCCGAATCCCCCATCTGGAGAGGGAGGGAGGAACAGATGGGGGTGTGGGGACGGACGTGGGGGGAGGAAGGGGTGGGTGGATGGGGAGGGATGTATAGACAGATGGGGGTGTGGGGACGGACGTGGCGGGAGGAAGGGGTGGGGGAATGGGGGAGGGATGTATAGACAGATGTGGGGTGTGGGGACGGACGTGGGGGGTGGAAGGGTGGGTGGATGGGGAGGGATGTATAGACAGATGGGGGTGTGGGGACGGACGTGGGGGGAGGAAGGGGTGGGTGGATGGGGAGGGATGTATAGACAGATGTGGGGTGTGGGGAAGGACGATTCGGGAGGAAGGGGTGGTTGGATGGGGTTGGGATGTATAGACAGATGTGGGGTGTGGGGACGGACGTGGGGGGAGGAAGGGGTGGGGGGATGGGGGAGGGATGTATAGACAGATGTGGGGTGTGGGGACGGACGTGGGGGGAGGAAGGGGTGGGTGGATGGGGGTGGGATGTAGAGACAGATGTGGGGTGAGGGGGTAGAGGATTCGGTGGGTAGTGGGGATGGGTGGATGGATAGAGGTACGGACGGGTGGAAGGACAGATGGATGGGTGGGTAGGTGGGTGGAGGGATGGATGAACAGGTGGGCAGGTGGGTGGGTTGGTGGGTGGATAGGGGGATGGACAGGTGGGTGGGTGGATGGGTGGGTGGAGGACGGACGGGTGAAGGGATGGATGGACGGGTGGGTAGGTGGGTGGATAGATGGATGGGTGGAGGGATGGACAGATGGGTGGGAGGAGAGATGGGTGGAGGGACGGACGGGTGAGGAATGGCTGGACGGATGGGTAGGTGGGTCGGTAGATGGGTGGGTGGAGGGACGGACGGACGGGTAGGTGGATAGATGGAGGGATGGACGGGGGCGGGCAGACAGGTGGGTGGACAGATAGGTGGAGGGACGGACAGACGGGTGGGTAGGTGGATAGATGGGTGGAGGGATGGATGGGTGGAGGGATGGATGAATGGGTGGAGGGATGGACGGGTGGAGGGACGGACGGACGGGTGGGTAGGTGGATAGATGGGTGGAGGGATGGACGGGTGGAGGGATGGATGGATGGGTGGGTGGAGGGACGGGTGGAGGGGTGGCTGGACGGGTGGGTAGGTGGGTGGATAGATGGCTGGGTGGAGGGATGGACAGATGGGTGGGTGGATAGATGGGTGGAGGGACGGACGGGTGGAGGGATGGATGAGTGGATGGATGGATGGGTGGAGGGATGGCTGGACGGGTGAGTAGGTGGGTGGATAGATGGCTGGGTGGAGGGATGGACAGATGGGTGGGTGGATAGATGGGTGGAGGGATGGATAGATGGGTGGATAGATGGACGGGTGGAGGGATGGACAGGTGGGTGGGTGGATAGATGGGTGGAGGGACGGACGGACGGGTAGGTGGATAGATGGGTGGAGGGATGGATAGATGGGTGGATAGATGGACGGGTGGAGGGATGGACAGGTGGGTGGGTGGATAGATGGGTGGAGGGATGGATAGATGGGTGGATAGATGGACGGGTGGAGGGATGGACAGGTGGGTGGGTGGATATATGGGTGGAGGGATGGATAGATGGGTGGATAGATGGACGGGTGGAGGGAGGGACAGGTGGGTGGGTGGATAGATGGGTGGAGGACGGACGGACGGGTAGGTGGATAGATGGAGGGATGGATGGACGGGTGAGTAGGTGGGTCGGTAGATGGGTGGGTGGAGGGACGGACGGACGGGTAGGTGGATAGATGGAGGGATGGATGGGGGGTGGGCAGACAGGTGGGTGGACAGATAGGTGGAGGGACGGACGGACGGGTAGGTAGGTGGATAGATGGGTGGAGGGATGGATGGGTGGAGGGATGGATGGATGGGTGGGTGGAGGGATGGATGGATGGGTGGCTGGACGGGTGGAGGGATGGATGGATGGGTGGGTGGAGGGATGGATGGATGGGTGGGTGGAGGGACGGGTGGAGGGGTGGCTGGACGGGTGGAGGGATGGATGGATGGGTGGGTGGAGGGATGGATGGATGGGTGGGTGGAGGGACGGGTGGAGGGACGGACGGACGGGTGGGTAGGTGGATAGATGGGTGGAGGGATGGACAGGTGGAGGGATGGATGGATGGGTGGAGGGGTGGCTGGACGGGTGGGTAGGTGGGTGGATAGATGGATGGGTGGAGGGATGGACAGATGGGTGGGTGGATAGATGGGTGGAGGGACGGACGGGTGGAGGGATGGATGGACGGATGGGTAGGTGGGTCGGTAGATGGTTGGGTGGAGGGACGGACGGACGGGTAGGTGGATAGATGGAGGGATGGACGGGGGGCGGGCAGACAGGTGGGTGGACAGATAGGTGGAGGGACGGACGGGTGGAGGGACGGATGGACGGGTGGGTAGGTGGGTCGGTAGATGGGGGGGTGGAGGGACGGACGGGTGGAGGGATGGACAGGCGGGTGGAGGGACGGACGGACGGGTGGGTAGGTGGGTCGGTAGATGGGGGGAGGAGGGATGGGTGGAGGGACGGACAGGCGGGTGGGTGGACGGATAGATGGGTGGAGGGACGGACGGGTGGAGGGATGGATGTACGGGTGGGTAGGTGGGTCGGTAGATGGGGGGGTGGAGGGACGGACGGGTGGAGGGATGGACAGGCGGGTTGAGGGACGGACGGACGGGTGGGTAGGTGGGTCGGTAGATGGGGGGTGGAGGGATGGGTGGAGGGACGGACAGGCGGGTGGGTGGACGGATAGATGGGTGGAGGGACGGACGGGTGGAGGGATGGATGTACGGGTGGGTAGGTGGGTGGATAGATGGATGGGTGGAGGGATGGACAGGTGGAGGGACGGACGGACGGGTGGGTAGGTGGGTCGGTAGATGGGGGGTGGAGGGATGGGTGGAGGGACGGACAGGCGGGTGGGTGGACGGATAGATGGGTGGAGGGACGGACGGGTGGAGGGACGGACAGGCGGGTGGAGGGACGGACGGATGGGTGGGTAGGTGGGTCGGTAGATGGGGGGTGGAGGGATGGGTGGAGGGACGGACAGGCGGGTGGGTGGACGGATAGATGGGTGGAGGGACGGACGGGTGGAGGGACGGATGGACGGGTGAGTAGGTGGGTCGGTAGATGGGTGGGTGGAGGGAGGGACGGGTGGAGGGGTGGCTGGACGGGTGGGTAGGTGGGTGGATAGACGGATGGGTGGAGGGATGGACAGATGGGTGGGTGGATAGATGGGTGGAGGGACGGACGGGTGGAGGGATGGATGGACGGATGGATAGGTGGGTCGGTAGATGGGTGGGTGGAGGGACGGACGGACGGGTAGGTGGATAGATGGAGGGATGGACGGGGGGCGGGCAGACAGGTGGGTGGACAGATAGGTGGAGGGACGGACGGGTGGAGGGATGGATGGACGGATGGGTAGGTGGGTGGATAGATGGATGGGTGGAGGGATGGACAGGTGGAGGGACGGACGGACGGGTGGGTAGGTGGGTCGGTAGATGGGGGGGTGGAGGGATGGGTGGAGGGACGGACAGGCGGGTGGGTGGACGGATAGATGGGTGGAGGGACGGACGGGTGGAGGGATGGATGGACGGGTGAGTAGGTGGGTCGGTAGATGGGTGGGTGGAGGGACGGACGGACGGGTAGGTGGATAGATGGAGGGATGGACGGGGGTGGGCAGACAGGTGGGTGGACAGATAGGTGGAGGGACGGATGGACGGGTAGGTGGGTGGAGGGACGGACGGATGGGGGGTGGGCAGACAGGTGGGTGGACAGATAGGTGGAGGGACGGACGGACGGGTGGGTAGGTGGATAGATGGGTGGAGGGATGGACGGGTGGAGGGATGGAGGGATGGGTGGAGGGATGGACGGGTGGAGGGATGGATGGATGGGTGGAGGGATGGATGGATGGGTGGGTGGAGGGACGGGTGGAGGGGTGGCTGGACGGGTGGGTAGGTGGGTGGATAGATGGCTGGGTGGAGGGATGGACAGATGGGTGGGTGGATAGATGGGTGGAGGGATGGATGGGTGGAGGGATGGATAGATGGGTGGATGGATGGATGGGTGGAGGGCTGGCTGGACGGGTGAGTAGGTGGGTGGATAGATGGACGGGTGGAGGGATGGACCGGTGGGTGGGTGGAGAGGTGGGTGGAGGGACGGAGGGACGGGTAGGTGGATAGATGGAGGGATGGATGGACGGGTGAGTAGGTGGGTCAGTAGATGGGTGGGTGGAGGGACGGACAGACGGGTAGGTGGATAGATGGAGGGATGGACGGGGGGCGGGCAGACAGGTGGGAGGACAGATAGGTGGCGGGAGGACGGACGGACGGGTGGGTAGGTGGATAGATGGGTGGAGGGATGGACGGGTGGAGGGATGGATGGATGGGTGGGTGGAGGGACGGGTGGAGGGGTGGCTGGACGGGTGGGTAGGTGGGTGGATAGATGGATGGGTGGAGGGATGGACAGATGGGTGGGTGGATAGATGGGTGGAGGGACGGACGGGTGGAGGGATGGATGGACGGGTGAGTAGGTGGGTCGGTAGATGGGTGGGTGGAGGGACGGACGGACGGGTAGGTGGATAGATGGAGGGATGGACGGGGGGCGGGCAGACAGGTGGGTGGACAGATAGGTGGAGGGACGGACGGGTGGAGGGACGGATGGACGGGTGGGTAGGTGGGTCGGTAGATGGGGGGGTGGAGGGACGGACAGGTGGAGGGACGGACGGGTGGAGGGACGGACGGACGGGTGGGTAGGTGGGTCGGTAGATGGGGGGGTGGAGGGACGGACGGGTGGAGGGATGGATGGATGGGTGGGTGGAGGGACGGGTGGAGGGGTGGCTGGACGGGTGGGTAGGTGGGTGGATGGATGGATGGGTGGAAGGACGGACAGGCGGGTGGGTGGACGGATAGATGGGTGGAGGGATGGATGGATGGGTGGAGGGATGGATAGATGGGTGGAGGGACGGACGGGTGGAGGGATGGCTGGACGGATAGGTAGGTGGGTCGGTAGATGGGTGGGTGGAGGGACGGACGGACGGGTAGGTGGATAGATGGAGGGATGGACGGGGGCGGGCAGACAGGTGGGTGGATAGATGGGTGGAGGGACGGTCGGGTGGAGGGACGGATGGACGGGTGGGTAGGTGGGTCGGTAGATGGGGGGGTGGAGGGATGGGTGGAGGGACGGACAGGCGGGTGGGTGGACGGATAGATGGGTGGAGGGACGGACGGGTGGAGGGATGGATGGACGGGTGGGTAGGTGGGTGGATAGATGGAGGGATGGACAGGCGGGTGGAGGGACGGACGGACGGGTGGGTAGGTGGGTCGGTAGATGGGGGGTGGAGGGATGGGTGGAGGGACGGACAGGCGGGTGGGTGGACGGATAGATGGGTGGAGGGATGGACGGGTGGAGGGATGGATGGACGGGTGGGTAGGTGGGTGGATGGATGGATGGGTGGAGGGATGGACGGGTGGAGGGATGGATGGACGGGTGGGTAGGTGGGTGGACGGATAGATGGGTGGAGGGATGGACGGGTGGAGGGATGGATGGACGGGTGGGTAGGTGGGTGGATGGATGGATGGGTGGAGGGATGGACGGGTGGAGGGATGGATGGACGGGTGGGTAGGTGGGTGGATGGATGGATGGGTGGAGGGATGGACAGGTGGAGGGACGGACCGACGGGTGGGTAGGTGGAGGGACGGCCGGCCGGACAGATCTAACCCCCTCTCCTCCCCCGGCTCAGGTGGGGCAGGTGGCAGGGGGCCCGGTACTGCCCCCGGGGCTACCTTCGCGCCTTCTCGCTGGGGGTGCAGCCGCGGCAGGACGCCGGGGACGACGTGGCTGCCGCCGCCGGCCTGCGCGTGGCCTGCTCCGACGGGGAGCTGCTGGCTGGCCACGCCGGGGACGCCGGGGGCCGGGAGGGGTCCTGGAGCCACCCCTGCCTCTCCGGCTCCGTCTGCGGCCTCCAGACTCGAGTGGAGGAGCCGGGGGGCCAGCGGGGGGACCACGCGGCCCTCAACGACGTCCGTCTCTTCTGCTGCCCGCCGTAGGGGGCCCCCCCGGGGGCGCCCGCCCATTAAACCTGGCCCAGGGCCTCTTCCCAGCCGCCTCGTGTCTTTATTGGGGGCTGGTATTGGGGGGGGGAGCCCAGCCTGGGAGTCTGGGGGGGACAGGCCCAGTGCACCCTGGAGGAGTGGGGGCAGGTCCTGGGGGGATTCCGGGTTCATTGGGGTTCCTGTGTCATGGGGGGGGGAGGATTCGGGGTTGGTAGAGGGGGAGCCAGGCAGGGGAACCCGCTCAGCCCCCCCCAGACCCTCTGCCATCAATGCCCCGGAGTGGGGGGACCCCCACATCAGGCTGCCTCTCAGCCTGTCCTTTGGGGGGCACCGTAGTCCCCCCCCACTGCTCCTGCTGGCACCCTGGACCCAAACACAGCTCCGTGCGGGGTGCGGAGCATCCGGCTGGGATTCAACCGGGCAGCCTGCCTCAGTTTCCCAGAATGGCTCCCTTGTCTGACAGGACCCCTCCTTGTGGTGGGGGGGCAGGCAGGGGGAGGGGGGGTGCCGGGAGCCAGCTTGTTACCGAGCCAGAGGGCAGAATAATCCCGCCCACCACCAATGTGGTCTCCCCCCCCCCCCCCATGACATCTCATTCTCTGGCACCCCATGCATCCCACTCCTGGGCTGTTTGTCCACCCTCCAGCCCCCCCAGGTTCCCCCGCCCGCGACCCCCGCATCTTCCCACACCTGGCTTCACGGGGTCCCCACGCACAGGCCAGCCCTGTGTCCCCCCTGGCTGGGTCGGGGTCTCTCCCCGGCCCACCCCCTCACCCGGGTTCAGGGTCTCACCTTGTTCCCAGGTCCTGGCCACCGGCTCTGCATTTTAATTCAATTTTAAACTAAGCTTCTTAAACATTTTAAAACCCTTATTTGCTTGAACGTGCAACGATAGTGGAGTTGTCTGGTACGGGCTCAGAGAAAGAGCCCTTCTAAAAACGTTTCCCCGGCCCGTGACGCCTGGGATGAGAATGAATACACGGGGGCCCCGCTTCGGAAAGGTGGCCGACCCCTGGGACGGACGTTCGTGTCGCGCACGTCCCAGCACGAGCGTGGGCGCGGAAGAGTCGTAAAGATAACGAGATTCAGAAAGGACCATGTTCGGGTGGGACGCTCTGTGGGACACCCAACGCTGAAGGATCTCGGAGTTCGGCAGTGTAGTATTTTCGGCGAGCGGCGTGGTGGTGATTTCGCCGTTTTGGAAGCAATGTTTAAGGGAAGGGGCCAGGAGGGGAGGGGGCTAGTTAAGGATCCCACCCTCCTTGCTCAGTTGGTAGTGGGACGAAGCCGGTGTCCGTGAAAAGGGACGACGGTTTGACGAGGGACGCAGGGTCGGGCCCAGACAAGCAAGCAGGCGTGGGGAATTCAGAGCCCTGGGACAGTCCTGGGAAGGGTGAAATCGGAGTGGACGAAGGCGTCATCCGGGGAGAGAAGCAAGTGATTTAAGGAGAGAGGGGGCGACGTTGGCGCTGCGGACGCCGTCGGCGTACAGCCGCGTCAAACTGAACGCAACGTAAGGAATGGTAAAAACAAGAGAACCCGAGCGAATCAATCGATTGTGCAAATCTGTGGAGCGTTTCGGACCTAAGCCAACCACCCGATTTGTAAAACTCTTGTTCTGTAGGTTGAAGCCGACTCGGTTTTGTGTTCACATAACACCACTAGAATCCAGCGGGATCTTCCCCGTTCCAAGTTGCAAAACTGAAAAAAACACGTTTTGCCAGGCACCAGGTAACGCGCGTTGTTTGGCTTTGGGATTTAACGTGTAACCCGGAAGGTACCTCAATGCTTTATATGTTGAATATCTTTTTAAAAAGACCAAAGTCGGAGCTGCAGCAGGGCAGTCAAAACCAGGAGAAGGGAAAAGATTCTGGAGCTGGTTTTTCGGTCACAAAATAGCAGTAGTAAAAGACAGTGGCTCTGTGTAATCAAAGGTCCCGTTGCTAAGGGTTCATGCAAACTCTGTGAGCACAAAAGAACCGGTTCCGCCTTATGTAAAAATCGATCTGGCTGATGTTATCGGCGTTAAACTATGGCAGGAATGTGCCTTTCCCCGCTGAACACGGGCCGCGTATATTGCAGAAGAGGAACAAGAAATGCGAAAACATGACAAACTCGGTCTGCTGCATAAAAGGGGGAAACCGAGGCACAGGCTCAGTCAGGAACCGGGGTTCAAAGGAGCCGGAGGCAAGGGTCCCTCGGTGCTGCCTCAGGTTACAGGCGTGGGACAGGAAGGGAGGCAGGTAGGTCAGAGGAAGGTCAGGGCGCTGGTCGAAATGCCGGCCCCTGCCGACGCCCGCTCTTTCAGGGTACCGCTAGGAGGTGAATCCTTTGGCGGCTAATGACCCGGCCTCGGCTGCCGCACGACTGCGAAATATTGAAAACGGGGACCGACGTGAGTGGCCGGAGGTCGCTCTGGAGGAAAGAATTGCCTCGGGAGAGGCACCCCCACTGGGAGAATCCGTTCCCGTGGACCAGGAAAAGCTCGTCTGGTTGAATGACGGGAGTCAGGGCCGGCGCCGGGGTTTTGGCCGCCCCAAGCGATCGTGATCGGCGGCAGCTCCACCGCGCCGCTTTCTTCCTAGCAGCAATTCGGCGGCAGGTCCTTCCCGCCGAGCTGGTGCCCGGAGCCGGCCCTGACGGGAGGGCATGGTAGCACAAGGGAAAAGATTCGTAAAATACGCTGCTGTTAGCTTAGCAGAGGAAGTCATTCAGGGACACAGCCCACGGATGGGCTCGGCCTGCCGAGCGCCACGGAACTGATCAGGGTTTAAGGCAAGGTGACCATTCCCCACGGCCCGCGTGGATTTCTGCCGATAGTGGTTTTTGTGTTTTCAATACAGGCTTGGTATAGGAACGGGTCAAAAGCAGCAGATAAAAATCTTGCACATTTACATACAATGGAAAAGAACGTCTGTGCTAACCCCGCGGAAAAATGTACCAGCGGGTGAGAAAACCCCCATGTGCGACACGTGAGGCACACGGTAAGGGAACGGGTCTGGAGACCGCCGGCAATAACCGGGCAGGGACCAGGGCGTGACGTAGCCGTGGGAACCAGACCCCAGAAACGGGACGTCTGTGCTGAGAACTGGCCAGACAGCCGGGAGTTACTTAACGTAGCGCCTCCGTTTGCGCACGGAGGCGCCGAAGGGATGTCAAGGCCAGAGCGAGCCGCAGAAGGGAGACGTATAAAAAACGCTGCTACAACCTGGGTGCGAAACTGTGTGCGGTGCGCTCGGGACAAGGCTCGTCCTCCGCACTGGCGACCCACGATCACAGAATCATAGACTCTCAGGGTCGGAAGGGACCTCAGGAGGTGTCTAGTCCAACCCCCTGCTCAAAGCAGGGCCAACCCCAACTAAATCATCCCAGCCAGGGCTTTGTCAAGCCGGGCCTTAAAAACCTCTAAGGGTGGAGGTCCCACCCCCTCCCTAGGGAACCCATCCCAGTGCTTCACCACCCGCCTAGGGAAACAGTGTTTCCTAATATCCACCCTAGACCTGCCCCACTGCAACCTGAGCCCATCGCTCCTTGTTCTGTCATCTGCCACCACTGAGACCAGCCGAGCTCCAGCCTCTCTGGATCCCCCCTTCAGGTAGTAGAAAGCAGCTATCAAATCCCCCCTCACTCTGCTCTTCTGCAGGCTAAACAAGCCCAGTTCCCTCAGCCTCTCCTGGTAAGTCATGTGCTCCAGCCCCCTCAGCATTTTCCTTGCCCTCCGCTGGACTCTCTCCAATTTATCCACATCCTTCTTGTAGTGTGGGGCCCAAAACTGGACCCAGTCTCCAGATGAGGCCTCACCAATGTCGAATAGAGGGGAATGATCACGTCCCTCGAGCTGCTGGCAATGCCCCTAATTATACAGCCCACAATGCCGTTGGCCTTCTTGGCAACAAGGGCACGCTGCTGACGATGCACCGAGGGCACGGGGTTCAAATTCATTTTATTGCTAAATTGCCAAGGAGGAAGGAAGGAAGTTAGAGAGAAGCTCTGGCCTCAGGCCAAGGAGTGTGCATGAACCGCACGGTTAAGGAAGCGCTCCGGAAGGTAGCAAAGCACGCGGGGAAAGATTGGCCGGATCGTCTCTGCCATCCGCAGCAGTAGCAGCCTAAGAACAATCATGTAACCCTTTCGCATGCTGTTTGGACATCCCATGCGCCAAACGACTAAGCCTAGAACCTGAAATGGGTCCACGTTTCGCAAACTAAACGGTCGACGGAAATAACGACGTTTGGATTCTCTGCAGAACAGGACGTCCCGGAACCCGCGCGCCAAGCGCTGCTTCACCACCGCCATTTTCACCCGCCGAAAAGGAAACGCCGGTGTAAGGTTTGGGTCTGACCTGCTCTTCGGGGAACGCTCGGGGCCCGGGTAATTAGAGAGATCCTGGGAGAAGATGCAGCCCTCCTTACAAGCCAATATTTAAGGAATAATTCACTCCCCGCCAAGCAATCATGCATTCCTACCCATAATCCTGTGAGCCTCAGAAAACGGCGTGATAAAAACAGTAGCCAACTCTTAAAACCCTTAAAAAATACCAATGTGTCTGCCTGGCAAAGGCAAGTGGGACTTAAAATTCACCTTATAAACACCACGGGAATATCAAACCACTGGGGAAGAAAGGTTAAAACAGAGGGTCTCTATGCGGATACCACTTGGAGTCCCAGCTACCCGCAATCACCAGATCAGTAAAATAAGCCTGTTAAGACAGGAACGATCCAGTGGAGAACTGTCCCAATACCCCATAGGAAACTGGAATTTAAATGTTCACCCCACTCCCTTCCTCTTATAACAGCCTGGATTAAAAACACGTCAACACTGCAATGGCCGAGCAAAAACGAAATGGAGTCGACGCCAAATTAAGAGGAGTTCAATTTACAGCCGGAATTATAAACGCCGCAGACCTGGAGGTCATGAAAAATAAGTTCAGTTTCTTGTCACAGCTGTGAAATAGTCTCGGTCGCAAGCTGGGAAATAATACTGTAAATCTGGTACAAATAACATTACAAAATAAAACGGCCATGGCCATAAAATGTACTAAGAAGTTTAGCATCACTGGAACACGCAATGTTTTGGGTAATAGCTGGGACTGTTTGGGTATTAATGCATCTTTTAAACCAACAAAAAAGGTCCTCAGTTTTTACAACAGACACAGGGGGATGCGGGTCGTTCAAGTATTACGTGCGAATAAAGACACGCTGAAGGTTGCTAGCTCTGAAAAAGAACTGGCAGCTTATCACTGGTACGACGCCGATCCCCGACCTCTATTGTCGATCACGTTCCACCCATGACTAGCTGTGTTAATATTGTCCGGGCTTTGCTTGCTAGGAATGTGATGTATGCGCTGTGAAACAGAAAAAAATGTTTTGTTAAATTACAACCACAAGCTCAAATGGCCTCCCAGCACATTGCTACGAAAGCGTTGTATAAAATATGACACACACAGAATTGTTCTCGAGGCGTCGAAAGAGGGAAATGTGGTAGTCAAATGCGATGTTTGTATTTTATGTCGTTTAAAATAAAAAATAATAACGTAGCCTGTATTAAATGTATCGGTGTCTAACAGGGGCAGGCAACCTATGGCCCGCGCGCCGAAGGCGGCACGTGAGCTGATTTCCAGTGGCATTCACGCTGCCCGGGTCCTGGCCACTGGCCTGGGGGGCTCTGCATTTTAATTTAATTTTAAATTAAGTTTCTGAAACATTTTAAAAACCTTATTTACTTTACATACAACAATAGCTTAGTTCTATATTACAGACTGATAGAAAGAGACCTTCTAAAAACATTAAAATGTATTACCGGCACGTGAAACCTTAAATCAGAGTGAATAAAGGAAGCACCACGGCTGAAAGGTTGCCAACCCCTCGTGTATAATTTGACCCGATCCTGCCAGCCGCCTTTTTTGAACAGCAGAAAGGAACAGCCTAATAGGCCGTTTGGTAAAAATGCATCAGCTGGAATCTGTGCGTGGGCTGATTTCAAGGCAGTAACAGAGCACTTCGTTGTTAAAAAAAATGCCATAATTGTTTTTCTTCTGCGTTGCAACGTGCTGTTCCCGTTTAAAATGTTGTGTGTAAATTAATTCTGTTTCGCGTGCGAATACAAAAATGTATGTGTACAAAATTAAGTGTCACGGCCATCGCTGAGCCAAATATGCAAAAAAAAAAACCAACCCCCCCAAAAAAACCAAAACCAAACGCAAGGGCGCCAGGAGACTGCCACACGCCCCTATCAGGAGAGCTGTGATAAAGAGTGAGAAGGAGAATGTAAGAAAACCAGCCCTCGTCAAACAACGATTGATTACAGCACCAGGGTGCAAAACTGATTGGTCCCAAGGAAGGAAGATCACTATACATACAGGGGGGCTTTGTCGTGAAACGTTGGGTTCGTCCTGGCCAAGACTTCCCCGGAGCATCGTGTTGCGACCGATGGAACCCGGCACCTCCCTACCCGCGATCAACCTCGCCGGCCGCTCGATTGATCCGGACCCTGGACTGGTAACTGTAAGATCTCTCCAGGGAAACAGGGTCGTCTGGGTCTCCTCTGCCCTCTCCTGTCCTCTGGCCCCTCGGGCTGGAACCGGCTGGTCCAGTCACCGGGGTCCTCTCCCCACAGCCCATTGTCTTCCCACTGGCCAGAACCGGCTGTGACTCCTGAGCTGGGTCCCCGGGTCGCCAGGCGCTGGGGTCTCCATCCTCCAGGCCATCGGCCAGGGTCCCGAGTCCCTCTCCGGTCCTGTGTCCCAACGAACTCCCTCTCCCCTCCCCTCGTTAAACCCGTAACACCCGGGGACACTGAGTCCCACCCCCTGTGCATGCAACCCACTGGGAAACCCAGAAAAACGAGACAATCCCCCACTTCATTACAGGGAGCTAGACACGGAAAAGTCAGGAAGTGGGGAGAGGAGTGGAATACCTGGGGGTTACAGTGGCCGAGAAGCTGGATAGGAGTCAGCAGTGGGCCCTTGTTGCCAAGGAGGCTAACGGCATTGTGGGCTGTATAAGTAGGGGCATTGCCAGCAGATCGAGGGACGTGATCATTCCCCTCTATTCAGCACCGGTGAGGCCTCATCTGGAGACTGGGTCCAGTTTTGGGCCCCACACTACAAGAAGGACGTGGATAAATTGGAGAGAGTCCAGCGGAGGGCAACAAAAATGCTGAGGGGGCTGGAGCACATGACTTATGAGGAGAGGCTGAGGGAACTGAGATTGTTTAGCCTGCAGAAGAGCAGAGTGAGGGGGGATTTGATAGCTGCTTTCAACTACCTGAAAGGGGGTTCCAAAGAGGATGGAGCTCGGCTGGTCTCGGTGGTGGCAGGTGACAGAACAAGGAGCGATGGGCTCAGGTTGCAGTGGGGCAGGTCTAGGGTGGATATTAGGAAACACTGTTTCCCTAGGCGGGGGGTGAAGCACTGGGATGGGTTCCCTAGGGAGGGGGTGGGATCTCCACCCTTAGAGGTTTTTAAGGCCCAGCCTGACACAGCCCTGGCTGGGATGATTGAGTTGGGGTTGGTCCTGCTTTGAGCAGGGGGTTGGACTAGATACCTCCTGAGGTCCCTTCCGGCCCTGAGATTCTATGATTCTATGATTTGTCCAGGACAAATCGTGTCAAACCAACCCGATCGCTTTCTCTGACAGGGGAACAAGCCTTGTGGCTAGGGGGGAAAGGGTTAGACGTGGTAAATCTTGACTTTAGTAAAGCTTTTGATACTGTCTCACGTGACCTTCTCATAAACCAACTAGGGAAATGCAACCTAGATGGAGCTACTAGAAGGTGGGTGCAAAACTGGTTGGAAAACTGTTCCCAGAGCGTCGTTATCAGCGGTTCACGTTCATGCTGGAAGGACATCACGAGTGGGGTCCCGCAGGGATCGGTTCTGTTCAATATCTTCACCCATGATTTCGATCATGGCACAGAGAGGACCCTGATAAAGTTTGTGGCCGATACCAAGGTGGGAGGGCCTGCGAGTGCTTTGGAGGACAGGGTTCAAATTCAAACTGATCTGGACAAATGGGAGAAATGGTGTGAAGTAAATAGGATGAAATTCAATAAGGACAAACACAAACTTCTCCATTTAGGAAGGAACAATCAGTTGGGCAATGGCTGCCTAGGAAGGAGCAATGCAGGAATGGATCTGGGGGTCAGAGTGGACCACAAGCTAAATATGAGTCAACAGTGTAACGCTGTTGCAAA
Organism: Mauremys mutica; assembly: GCF_020497125.1. Taxonomy (NCBI): domain Eukaryota; kingdom Metazoa; phylum Chordata; order Testudines; family Geoemydidae; genus Mauremys; species Mauremys mutica. The sequence continues at coordinate 568,328 of NW_025422919.1, forward strand.
AAAAGCCAACATCCTTCTGGGCTGTATGAGCAGGCGTGTTGTAAGCAAGACACGAGGAGTCATTCTCCTGCTCTGCTCCGTGCTGATTCGGCCTCAGCTGGAGTCTTGTGTCCAGATCTGGGGGCCACAGTGCAGGAAAGATGTGGACAAACTGGAGAGAGTTCAGAGAAAAGCAACAAAAATGATGAAAGGTCTAGAAACCACGAGCTGTGAGGGAGGATTGAAACACTTGGGCTGGTTTAGTCTGGAGAAGAGAAGACTCAGAGGGGACATGACAACAGTTTTCAAGTCCGTAAAAGATTGTTAACAAGGAGGAGGGAGAAACATTGTTGTTAATCTCTGAGGACAGGATAAGAAGCAATGGGCTAAATTGCAGCAGGGGCGGTTTAGGTCGGACATCAGGAAACACTTCCTGGCTGTCGGGGTGGTGAAGCACTGGCATAAATTGCCCAGGGAGGTGGTGGAATCTCCACCGTTGGGGATGTTTAAGAGCAGGCTGGACACACACCTGTCAGGGATGGTCTAGGTAATACTGAGTCCTGCCTTGAGTGCAGGGGACGGGGCTGGAGACCTCGCGAGGTCCCTTCCAGTTCTACGATTCTATGACTCCGGTTTGCCTGGGGAGAGTGGCGTCCCCCTCTTTGGTAAAGTGCTTTGAGGTCGGGAGGGAGCGACGGGCAGGTTCGATTCCCGAGGGTCTGGTGCCGCGTCGCGGATTAGCACGAGCAGCACCACGCAGGGGGCGAGGCGTTGCCGCGTTTGTGGACGGAGGTGCTAGGGAGAGGATCGGAGACGTAAGCCCATGTATCAGAGGCCTGGCATGAGGCAGGACCGGCTCCCCGAATTTGGCAAGAACAGGGCTGATCCTGCAGGAATTCACATTCCTCGGAAGTGCTGCTCACCGAGCGCTGACACAAACACCTCCCGACATCCAGTGGTACCAGAACGTCCTGATATCAAGGATGGGACGAAAACATTCCCCCAGGACAACAGGAACACACGGTCCCTTCCTCAAAGATAAGGTCAGGATGACAGAACATAACAGAGATGTTTTGTTCGAAAGGTGATGACTGGCCACGCCGGGGGGAAGTAATGAACTGTGGCAGAGGCAGTATGTAACCTGTTTGTATCAGGGTACAAAGCTGTATCTCAGAGCGGGTGTCTTTGTCTGGCCTAGGGAGGAACAGAAAGTCTGGCTGTTCACTGAGCTGGTCACTGTTACAGGCACACATGTATTAATGGTCCGGCAGCGTCTGCGGGATATTAGTACTATGCTTCGTCAACAATTAACCTGGCCGGGCGCCTTCATCCCTTAACGGATCTTGTGGTCATTGGGCGGTTCGCTCGAGGTCTCTGCAGGGCTAGGCCGACACACACACGCAGCCCAACATCTATCAACCTCTAACCACACCCGCGAACCCAAACGTGCCGGTGAACAGAGTTGGCACAAATCTTGCACTAACCCAGGTCAATTAAAGATCGAAATCAAAAACCTCATCCGAACGCACCAAAGCCACGGGATGAAGCGATATGGCTGGCTCAGTGGGGGAGGGAATGGGGCACGGGGCCTCCCATCTGGCCCCAGGCCAGGGCTGGATCGCTGCTGTCTCTCCTGCTTCGCTGGCCCGGCATCTGGAACCCGGTCGGACCGGTCCCTGCGACGTCCCCAGGCTTGTTCCTTGCTGCGTTAATTAGCCGAGCGACTCCAGTTCCCGGAGGAAGCATCGTTTCACCGCTGGGCCAGGCCCGGGGCAGGATCATCGTCAGCCAGCCCCTAACGACGCCGACATTGGCACCGGGGTGTCATGCGCATTCCAGGCATCCGGGGTGTCTCTCCCCATCGCGTGGGACGCGGCTGCAATCCTCCCGGGCGTCTGTCACAGCCTCTGCTCCAGCCCCAGTGCTGCTCCTGCCTCTCCCCGCCGGCCCCGGCCTCCCCCGCGCCCGGCCCCGAACACGGCCGGTCACGTTAACCGATCCCAGCACCAGTCCACCCCTTCCACGCCCGTCCCCCCGCAGCGCGGTCACCTCCCTGCCGTCCAGTCAGGACGCCTTTCGGGGATGGGAGAGGGGGGTTGGCTCACTGTGCCCGGTGCTGGGGTGCCCTGGCCATGACATATGGGGCACTTCACCGCCCGGAGTGGCGGTTTCAAGGCCACACGGTGCAATGGTAGGAAAAATACCTGCATGGCATCCACCAGGCTGTTCCTCTGGGAAGTTCTTTGCATGCGAGCGAGTGCTGAGGCTCGGGAGAAACGCTGCGTGGATCTGAGTGAGGTTGGTGATGCAGACGCCTTTTTGGGAAAGCTGTTGCCACCAGGAGGTCAGGTCTCTCCTCGGACCGAGGCTGGGGTCGAGCTGCTCCCCGGGCAGCGGGCGCTGGTGTCCGGGTGAGATTTTCCGATGGAGGGGGGCGGCGTCAGGCGCTGTTCCAGGGCTGGGGTCTAGACCGTGAAATACACCAATTTGTAGCAGAAAGGGGGTTCCCTGCGTAGGTACTAACAGACTGGGATCAAGCCTCCCCTCAGCCGTCTCTTTGTTATGGCGAGAGACAGCGGCCAGTGCCAGGTGCCCCAGAGGGAATGAACAGAACAGGGAATCCCCGAGTGGCCCAGCCCCTGTCGCCCATTGCCAGCGTCTGGCAAACAGAGGCTACGGACCCCATCCCTGCCCAGCCTGGCTAATAGCCATCGATGGCTTGTGATCCACATCGCTCTGAACCAGTGCCCCGGCCTCTCCCTTATTCCCCACCCCCCTGATTCTTTGGGTCATCTGCAAACTTTCCCAGGGGTGATTTTATGTTTTCTTCCAGCTCTTGGATAAAGCAGTTAACTAGCGTCGGGCCAGGAACCGAGCCCTGCGGGACCCCACTGACGATGTCCCGTTTCCGATTCCATTCGGAGATCCATCAGTTAGCCAGTTTTGAATCCATTTCCTACGTTCATTCAAGGCCGGTCTAGTTGTTCAATCCGGATGCCGTGCGGCACGCACTCAGACGCCTCCCAGGCACCTACGCTTGTTACGCTATTAGCTTGATCACCCAATTTTGAAATTGCTCTGACAAAAGGCCCCATGCTCCACCCAGCCCCGCTGAGCGGCATTCGTTGCATTGCGCTTTCTTAATTCCTTGTTAATTGACTTCCCCTATCAGCTGCTCCATTATCTCGCCCAGGATCTATGGCAGATGAACAGGCCTGTAATTATAAGGAATGACGCTGCGATCTGTGGGTACTGGGTGTTTCCGAGAGACAGGAAGGTGGGGCAGCTGCTATCCAGAAAGGGAGATAATATGTCAGGAGTGGAGAATGCAGGCATTGTGGCAATCTCAGAGTGAACTAGTGGTGTGACTTAGTTTCCCCAATTAATTATGCATCGCCACCCGGCGGGTGCAAGGGAGGGAAGTCCCTCCCCCCGGAGGTCACCCCCAATGGCTGCCTGGCTCTGGGAACGACCCCAGAGGTACAGAGACACTTAACTCGTAATGAGCGGTAGGGGCTGTGGGGCCGGGCGGGAGCAGATGGGCTTTGGTGCCCCGGGCGCGGCCACATTTTAACACTTGTCACTGACGGCGAATCCGCGGCGACCCTGGGGACAAACCCCCCCCCCACTGTTAGACGTTTTCCATCTTGTTTCCAGTCCGAATTCGTCTGGTTCCAACTCCCGGCCCTCGACCGGGTTCGACCAGCCTCTGCCAGTGAAACATTCGCTCCCCACGTCGGTACTTCCAGACCGGGGTCGGTCACCCCTTCGCCGCCTCCTCCCTAAGCTAACTGAGCGCCTGGCGTCTCTCACTTCTCCTGGCTCTTCTCTGCCCCCTCTCCGGTTGAGTCGCCCCCCGGCTGGCACTGTGGGCCCCGGCAGGGCCCGATCCGGCAGTGAAATCGCCTCCCTGTCCCTACGCGAGAGTCCCGCTTACGCAGCCCGGGATGGTGTTCGCCCTGTTGGTCACAGCGTCGCCCCGGGAGCTCACGTTCCGCTGATCATCCACCCCGCCCCCCAAATCTGCTTCAGAGTCGCTGCTCCCCAGGAGAGACTCCCCGGGCCCGCGTACGGCTGACGTGCCTTGTCGTGTACGGTGACATTTAGCTGCATTCAAACCATCATATTGGGTTGTGATCCACATCGCTCTGAACCGGGGACCTGGCCTCTTCCCTCGTTCCCACTCCTTATTTCCCGCTGAAGTGTTAACAGGGGGATCCTGCTGCCATAACGGCATAGTGGTGTGAGCGGTGGGCTACTACGTCTGAACCGGTAACAGTGGGGTTAGCGGTGGGATCCTGGCACCATAACGCCATAGTGGTGTGAGCTGTGGGATACTACGTCTGAACCGGTAACAGTGGGGTCAGCGGTGGGATCCTGGCACCATAACGCCATAGTGGTGTGAGCTGTGGGATACTACGTTTGACCCGGTAACAGTGGGGTCAGCGGTGGGATCCTGGCACCGTAACGGCATAGTGGTGTTAGCGGTGGGATACTATGTCCCAAGAGGTAAGAGTGGGATGCTGGCGCTGTAACGGCATAGTGGTGTCAGCGGTGGGATACTATGTCCCAAGAGGTAACAGTGGGATGCTGGTGCCGTAACGGCTTAGTGGTGTCAGTGGTGGGATACTATGTCCCAGGAGGTAATGGTGGGATGCTGGTGCCATAACGGCATAGTGGTGTCAGTGGTGGGATACTATGTCCCAAGAGGTAACGGCGGGATGCTGGTGCCGTAACGGCACAGTGGTGTGAGCAGTGGGATACTATGTCCCAAGAGGTAACAGTGGGATGCTGGTGCCGTAACGGCATAGTGGTGCTAGCGGTGGGATACTATGTCCCAAGAGGTAACGGTGGGATGCTGGCGCTGTAACGGCATAGTGGTGTGAGCGGTGGGATACTATGTCCCAAGAGGTAACGGTGGGATGCTGGTGCCATAACGGCATAGTGGTGCTAGCGGTGGGATACTATGTCCCAAGAGGTAACGGTGGGATGCTGGCGCTGTAACGGCATAGTGGTGTTAGCGGTGGGATACTATCTCCCAAGAGGTAACGGTGGGATGCTGGTGCCGTAAAGGCCACCCTGGTGTTGCGGGGAGGATGGTTGCATCGTTTGGTGTGAGGCCGGAGATGTTGTCACATGACGTGTTTGCTCTGGGTGTTTCCGAGAGTCGGGCCGATGAGGCAGCTGAGCCCTGGGTGGTGGTGGCAGGAACCTTGCGCCATGCGCCCTGGAGCAGCCGGGGGCAGGATTAACCTAATTATAGTCCTGACCCTGTGCCAAGAGAAGGCGAGGCCGACCCCTTTGCACTGCCCACACAAGCCAGAAACCAGCCCAGCCGCCCTCCCCAGGTATAAAACGCCCCTGCCCCGTGCCAGGAGCTGCACATTCGCTGCTGGCTCCCTCCGCTCGCCTACCCAGCCATGGACAGCTCCCTGCACGCCACGCTCGGCCTTGTGCTCGGCTGCTGCCTGTGGGGCGCGTGGGGCCAGGAGAAGATTGAAGTTCCCAATGGGGGGATGTGGGGCACGTGGGGCGAGGAGCAGTCCTGCCCCGGCAACAGCTTCGCCATTGGGTTCTCCCTGAAGGTAAAGATTCACCCCCCACATCCTGGCTCCCCCCTGCCCCACTCCCTGCCCCCTTAATCCTCCCCACATCCCCAGCCCCCTTCCCCAGCCCGGCTCCCCCCTGCCCCACTCCCTGCCCCCTTCACCCTCCCCGCAGCCCCAGCCCCCTTCCCCAGCCCGGCTCCCCCCTGCCCCACTCCCTGCCCCCTTCACCCTCCCCGCAGCCCCTGCCCCCTTCCCCAGCCCGGCTCCCCCTGCCCCACAGCCCTGAGCCCCTCTGCTCAATTTCCCCCTCCCCACACCCCTCTGCCCCCAGCTCCGTGTACTGAAGCGATGGGGGACCAGTCTCTAATGCCCAGGCTTGCTGCCCCCCACGCCCCATTGCAGGTGGAGCTGCCCCAGCTCGCCGGGGACGACACGGCGCTGAACGGCATCCGGCTGCGCTGCTCCGATGGAAGCACCATCCAGTCCAACGTGGGGCCGTGAGTACCGTGGGGCGGGGCCCAACGGAGGGTGCGGGCAGGTGGCACAGGGGGCACCGGGCTCCGTGCGCACCAGTGGAATAGGGGTGTCACCCACAGAGCTGGGTCGGTGGGGGGTTAGCAGTGGTAGAGATGGGAGGGTGGCATCGATGGGGGGATGTCGGTGTCAGCAGTGGGTTAGTGGTGGCAGAGGTGGGATTGAGGTATTGACAGTGAGTTAGTGGTGGCAGTGGTGGGATCGTGGTACTGACAGTGAGTTAGTGGTGGCAGTGGTGGGATCATGGTACCGACAGCGGGTTAGTGGTGGCAGTGATGGGATCGTGGTATTGACAGCGGGTTAGTGGTGGCAGGGGAGGGATCGTGGTGGTGGCAGTGGGTTAGTGGTGGCAGTGGTGGGATCGTGGTACTGACAGTGGGTTAGTGGTGGCAGTGGTGGGATCGTGGTATTGACAGTGGGTTAGTGGTGCTAGAGGTGGGATCGTGGTGGTGGTGGTGGTGGTGGGATCGTGGTATTGACAGCGGGTTAGTGGTGGCAGGGGAGGGATCGTGGTATCGACAGTGGGTTAGTGGTGGCAGGGGAGGGATCGTGGTATTGACAGCGGGTTAGTGGTGGCAGGAGAGGGATCGTGGTATTGACAGCAGGTTAGTGGTGGCAGAGGAGGGATCGTGGTGGTGGCAGCGGTGGGATACTAGGGCAGCAGGCTCTGACCCCAGAGCAGCACAGGGTGGGGGGAAGGCAGCACCCCCTGAGGGCCGTGCCCACCTGACCCGTTCTCTCCTCCCAGGTGGGGCTTGTGGGGCTTAGAGAAGAAATGCCCCTCGGGGCAGCGGCTGACCCAGTTCCGGCTGCGGGTGGAGCCCTGCCAGGGCCTCAAGGACGACACGGCCGCCAACAACATCGAGTTCGTCTGCACGGGCGGGGCGGAGCTGAAGGGGGACGGGCGGTGCTGGGGCAAGTGGGGCCCCCAGAGCCGCTCCTGCGGCCCACGGGGCATCTGCACCATCGCCACCAAGGTGGAGGCCCCCCAGGGCAAAGGGGACGACACGGCCCTGAACGACGTCTACTTCAGATGCTGCAGGCCCGAAACCCTGCCCACCACCACAGCTTCGTCTGTTATTGTTGCTGGTGGGCCCAGACCGCTCCCCACTGCCCCCTAGTCCCTGCTGCTCCCACTCCCCCCGCCCCGAACCCGGCTCCCAGCTGCTCCCCCGCCGGCCCCCGTGCGTGTGACCCCCCCAATAAACGCCCCACTTTGGAGCTGAGCTGAACAGCCTGTTATTGCCTGGACTCCACCCTGGCAATGGGGGGGGGTGTCGCTCCCCCCAGCTAAGGGGGGGCAGAGTGTGGGGATTGGATGGGGGGGGTTGGGTCTCCAATTCCCTCACACCCGCCTCAGACAGACCACATGGGGCCACGCGTGGGCACGATCTGTGAGTCCGGGTCAGGGCACGTGGGGCGCTGGGTAAATACCCGGTTTGGGGGCGTCTGGGGCGCTGGGTAAATACCCGGTTTGGGGGCGTCTGGGGCGCTGGGTAAATACCTGGTTTGGGGGCGTCTGGGGTGCTGGGTAAATACCCGGTTTGGGGGCTGTTTTCCCAGTGACCCTGAATGGGGAACACCTGATGGGAGGGGTGGTTCCCATCTCCACCCGGTGGGCAGCCGGGTTCGTGAGCCCAGGCCGGGGGGAGAACAGCTGCCGGGATGAACCCAGCACCTCTCGGCTCTCTGGGGTTAGCGGGTCTGAGAGGGGTGTCACCCTTCTCCCCTCTGAGCAACATGGGCCGGGTTCAGTATCCAGGGGTTTCAATAACGCAATGCAAAACCGGCTCGAGCCCCCACCCAGTGACCTGGGACAATTACATCCCACCTCCCCGGGCGCCTCTACGAGGCAACACTCCCCCTCTCGCAAGCGCGGAGTCTGAGTGTAGCAAAACCCTTTTAATAAAGGAATGAAACAATGCGGCATCATGCCGGGGAAACCCCACACGCAGGATTCATAACCCAAACCATAAGCAAAAGAGCCTCCCCCAAGCAAGTTGGGCAGTCTCCTTTTCCCCTCAGGGTCTTAAGTCCAGCAGCCCCCAAAATCACCCAAAGTCCCAAAAGTCCAACACCCCAAAAGTCTCTGTCCCTGGTCAGTGCAGCCCCAGAGTTCAAAAGTTTCTCTGCAGAGTCTCAGCCTGGGTGGAATTGGGGGCGGGCACACGGGGCGTATGGGGCACCTTACGTGGTCCGAGGCCGACTGCCCCGCCGCTCCGTGGGGTTCTGCTGCAGCCTTCATCACAAGCCGCTCCGCCAGCCGTCCCATTAACTGCTCCACTCCGCTCCGCTCCACTTCGCTTGCCGTCCCGTGGGCCGCTCCAGTCGTCCCGCAGACGGCTTGGCTCCGCCAGCGGCTTAGCCATGGATCTTCAGGCTGCCCCACGAGTGAACCCAGCACCCAGTGATCCCAGCTCGTAGTCGGGGAGCCCCAGTGCGGGTGCACCGTGGGCCCAAAGTGAACTCAACTTAGCAGCCTGTAACTAGACGCTCCGATATTCAACAGCAGAGAGAGGAGACGGTGCAATTGGTGTCTGAGACCTTCACCAGGGGCCCACACCATGAGGAACAAAGATCTGTCCCCAGCCTCTCTCCATTCACCGGGTTGCAGAACCCGTGTCCCTTGTCTGGCGAGTGCTACTTAGTTGATGGCGAGTCCCTCTGTCATAAAACAGCCCCACTGGCCTTGATTCACATAATCGGGGTAACGACACGTTATTCTTCCTGCCCCGATAACAGAGAAACGGGGGATCCCACAGCAGCCCCAAGTGACCATTTTGGGCGGCTGTGGGCTCATGCTAGGCGGGGTGTGGGGGGTGCCTCTGCAAACCAGATCAGCCCCTGAAGTTCTTTTCCACACTCGCCACAATTCACCACCGGCTGTCAGGGGAGAGCTCACCCATCAGTTAGCCAGTTTTGAATCCATTTCCTACGTTCATTCAAGGCCGGTCTAGTTGTTCAATCCGGACGCCGTGCGGCACGCACTCAGACGCCTCCCAGGCACCTACGGTTGTTACAGCCGCGCTATTAGCTTGATCACCCAATTTTGTAATTGCTCTGACAAAAGGCCTCAAAGCAGCACGACAGGCTCTGTTTTCCACCCAGCCCCGCTGAGCGGCTGTAACGACGCTGGTTCTGGCGGGACCCCACCGAGAGGGCCAATTCAGGACAAATCGCTTAGAACAGGGCAGTCACAGCCCTAGGCTGGGGTTTTCCACTCCTAAGGCAAACCAAACCAGCCAGACAAAGAGGACTTTGGTCTCACCCCACTGGCTAACCACACGTCACACTAGCAATTCCCTCAGACACTCCAGTCTCCCAGTATCCCCACCAGTGCACTCGTCCTGGGGACGAATGGTTATGAAAACCAACACCCCAGTAAAAGAAACAAGGTTCTCCCGATCCCAAAGGACCAAGCCCCAGACCCAGGTCAATATACACATCAGATCTTCCCCACAAGCCAATCCTACAATCGAAAGGTTTATTCATAAAAGGAAGGAGCTCCAGACGAGGGATAGAATTGGTTAAATGGAATCAGTTACGTACAGTGATGGCAAAGTTCCTGGTTCAGGCTTGTAGCCGGGATGGGATGAGCTGCAGGTTCAAATCCAGTCTCTGGAGAACATCCCCCGCTGGGCTGGGTCATTCAGCTCTTTGTGCAGAGCCAAGTCCCTCCCAAGGTGAGAAGCAGGATTGAAGACAGGACGGAGGAGCTGCGGCACCTTTTATAGTCTCCTCCAGGGATGAGGACCCTGCTTTGTTCTTACTGTGGAAAACGACAGCAAAATGGAGTTTGGAGTCACATGGGCGGATCTGCCTTCTCTCCAGGGGTCAGTTGTGTAACTGATGGTCCCTAATGGGCCACCAAGCCGGCTCGGCAGAGCTGCCGCCAGCGTCTCTGGGGTGTCACCCAGAAGCCAAGCCCAAGTGTGAAATACAGACAGTCCAGAGCCAATATTCATAACGTCAACTACAAAACGATCCCTGCACCCAGACCCCGTAACCACACCCAGACCCTGTAACCACACCCAGCAACCCATAACCGCACCCAGACCCCGTAACCGTACCCAGCAACCCATAACCGCACCCAGACCCCGTAACCGTACCCAGACCCCGTAACCGTACCCAGACCCCGTAACCGTACCCAGCAACCCATAACCGCACCCAGACCCTGTAACCGCACCCAGACCCCGTAACCGCACCCAGCAACCCATAACCGCACCCAGACCCCGTAACCGCACCCAGCAACCCATAACCGCACCCAGACCCCATAACCGCACCCAGACCCCGTAACCGCACCCAGACCCCGTAACCGCACCCAGCAACCCATAACCGCACCCAGACCCCGTAACCGTACCCAGCAACCCATAACCGCACCCAGACCCCGTAACTGTACCCAGCAACCCATAACCGCACCCAGACCCCGTAACCACACCCAGCAACCCATAACCGCACCCAGACCCCGTAACCACACCCAGCAACCCATAACCGCACCCAGACCCCGTAACCACACCCAGCAACCCATAACCGCACCCAGACCCCGTAACCGTACCCAGCAACCCATAACCGCACCCAGACCCCGTAACCACACCCAGCAACCCATAACCGCACCCAGACCCCGTAACCGTACCCAGCAACCCATAACCGCACCCAGACCCCGTAACCACACCCAGCAACCCATAACCGCACCCAGACCCCGTAACTGCACCCAGCAACCCATAACCGCACCCAGACCCCGTAACCGCACCCAGACCCCGTAACCGCACCCAGACCCCGTAACCACACCCAGCAACCCATAACTGCACTCAGACCCCGTAACCGCACCCAGACCCCATAATCACACCCAGCAACCCAGAACCTGCTCCTAGACACCTCACCTCACCCCCTTTATACAAGATTTGGTGCCACTCCAGGACCCTGCTTGCAACAATGATCTATACGGTCCCAGTTCATATCAATAACATCGGAGCCGAATTCATTGCATTACACCCTCGTAATTGAGTCCCCATATCAGCCACTCCATTATCTCGCCCTGGATCTGTGTCAGACAAACAGCCCTATAATTATAACGAGTGACACTGATATCTGGGTGTTTCCGAGAAATGGGAAGGTGGGGCGGCCGCCATCCAGAAGGGGAGAGAAGATGGCAGGTGTGGAGAACGCAGGGGTTGCAGACATTTCAGAGTGAACTAGCGGCGTGACTCAGTTTCCCCAATTTCTTATGCATCGCCACCCGGTGGGTGCAAGGGAGGGAAGACCCCCGCAGAGGGAGCCATCGGTGGAGGTCACCCCGACGGCTGCCTGGCTCTGGGAACGACCCCAGAGGTGCAGAGACAATTAACTCGTAATGAGCGGTAGGGGCTGTGGGGCCGGGCGGGAGCAGACGGGCTTTGAAGCCCTGCTGGTGCCCCGGGCGCGACCACATGGGGCCGAACCGAGACAGGCCTCCTGGAGCCCACGGAAAACAAGCGACGTTGCTTCAGCCAGGAAAGTCCGACTCCAGCGTGGCTCGTCCCGGCCGCCCCGTGGGCTCTCCCAAGCTGCCCCGACCCCGCAGCGAATCCACGGCCATCCAGCCTGACCCCCGTTAGCCCAGGCCAGAGACCTCCCCCCCCGCCCCCGCACGCCAGTCCCAGAGCAGATCTGGTAGGAGCCCAGCCCGTCTGGCTTTAACACTTGTCACTGACGGCGAATCCGCCGCGACAAGCCCCCCTCACCGTTTGCCGCTTTGTATCTTGTTTCCCGTCCGAATTCGGCTGGTTCCGGCTCCCGGCCCTCGCTTCGACCTGCCTCAGCTAGACGGCAGAGCCGGTTGTGAAATATTCGCCCCGCCACGCCGGTACTTACAGACCGGGATCAATCACCCCTTCACCGCCTCTTCGTTACGTTAATTGAGCTCCTGGAGTCTCTCACTCCGAGGCAGGGGTTTAATCCTTCTCCTGGCTCTTCTCTGCCCCCTCTCCGATTGAATCGCCCTCCGGCAGGAACTGTGGGCACCGGAACCGGGCACCGGATTCCAGCCGCAGTCACAGCAGGGCCCAGTCCGGCGAGAAAATCACCTCTCCGCCCCTACGCCAGAGTCCTGCTTACGCAGCCCAGGGCCGCATTTGCCCTTTTGGTCACAGTGTCGCCCCAGGAGCTCACATTCCGCTGATTATCCACCCCGCCCCCCAAATCTGTTTCGGAGTCGCTGCTCCCCAGAAGAGACTTCCCCATCCTGTGTACGGCTGACGCGCTTCGTTCCTCGTGTACAGCGACATTTAGCTGCATTCAAACCACAGTATTCGGTTGTGATCCACATCGCTCTGAACCGGGGACCCGGCCTCTACCCTAGCTCCCACTGATGTGTTAACAGTGGGATCCTGGTGTCGTAACGGCATAGTGGTGTGAGCTGTGGGATACTACGTCTGAACCAGTAACAGTGGGGTCAGCGGTGGGATCCTGGCACCGTAACGGCATAGTGGTGTGAGCGGTGGGATACTACGTCTGAACCAGTAACAGTGGGGTCAACGGTGGGATCCTGGCACCGTAACAGCATAGTGGTGTGAGCGGTGGGATACTACGTCTGAACCAGTAACAGTGGGGTCAGTGGTGGGATCCTGGCACCGTAACGCCATAGTGGTATGAGCTGTGGGATACTATGTCTGAACCAGTATCAGTGGGGTCAGCGGTGGGATCCTGGCACCGCAATGGCATAGTGGTGTGAGCGGTGGGATACTACATCTGACCTGGTAACAGTGGGGTCAGCGGTGGGATCCTGGCACTGTTACGCCATAGTGGTGTGAGCGGTGGGATACTATATCCAAAGTGGTAACAGTGGGATGCTGGCCCCATAAAGGCACTTGGTGTCCGTGGGGATGGTTGACTCGATTGGGGTGAGGCCGGAGGTGCTGTCACATGACGTGTTTGCTCCGGATGTTTTGGGCTGATGAGGCAGCTGAGCCCTGGGTGGGTGCTGGCAGGAACCTTGCGTCATGCACCCTGGGGCTGCCGGGAGCAGAATTAAGCTAATTATTGCCCTGACCCCGCGCCAAGAGAAGGTGAGGCTGACCCCTTTGCACAGCCCACACAAGCCAGAAACCAGCCCAGCCGACCTCTCCAGGTATAAAACGCCCCCGCCCCATGCCAGGAGCTGCACATTCGCTGCTGGCTCCCTCCGCTCGCCTACCCAGCCATGGACAGCTCCCTGCACGCCACGCTCGGCCTTGTGCTCGGCTGCTGCCTGTGGGGCGCGTGGGGCCAGGAAAAGATCCATGTTCCCAATGGGGGGATGTGGGGCACGTGGGGTGAGGAAGAGTCCTGCCCCGGCAACAGCTTCGCCGTTGGGTTCTCCCTGAAGGTAAAGATTCACACCCCCCATCCTGGCTCCCCCCTGCCCCACTCCCTGCCCCCTTCACCCTCCCCACAGCCCCTGCCCCCTTCCCCATCCTGGCTCCCCCCTGCCCCACTCCCTGCCCCCTTCACCCTCCCCACACCCCCTGGCCCCTTCCCCAGCCCGGATCCCCCTACCCCAAAGTCTGCCCCCAGCTCCTTGTACTGAAGCGATGGGGGACCAGTCTCTAACGCCCAGGCTTGCTGCCCCCCACGCCCCATTGCAGGTGCAGCTGCCCCAGCTCGCCGGGGACGACACGGCGCTGAACGGCATCCGGCTGCTCTGCTCCAATGGACGCACCATCCAGTCCAACGTGGGGCCGTGAGTACAGTGGGGCGGGGCCCAACGGAGGGTGCGGGCAGGTGGCACAGGGGGCACCGGGCTCCGTGCGCACCAGTGGAATAGGGGTGTCACCAACAGAGCTGGGTTGGCGCGGGGTTAGCAGTGGCAGAGATGGGTGGGTGGCATCGATGGTGATATGTCGGTGTCAGCTGTGGGTTAGTGGTGGCAGGGGTGGGATCGTGATTTTGACGGTGGGTTAGTGGTGGGAATAGTGGGATTGTGGTATTGACAGTGCGTTAGTGGTGGCAGAGGTGGGATCATGGTATTGACAGTGGGTTAGTGGTGGCAAAGGTGGGATCATGGTATTGACAGCGGGTTAGTGGTGGCAGTGGTGGGATCGTGCTGGTGGCAGCGGGTTAGTGGTGGCAGGGGAGGGATCGTGGTATCGACAGCGGGTTAGTGGTGGCAGGGGAGGGATCGTGGTATCGACAGCGGGTTAGTGGTGGCAGGGGAAGGATCGTGGTATCGACAGCGGGTTAGTGGTGGCAGGGGAGGGATCGTGGTATCGACAGCGGGTTAGTGGTGGTAGCGGTGGGATCGTGGTGGTGGTGGTGGTGGCAGGGGAGGGATCGTGGTATCGACAGTGGGTTAGTGGTGCTAGAGGTGGGATCGTGGTATCGACAACGGGTTAGTGGTGGCAGGGGAGGGATCATGGTATTGACAGCGGGTTAGTGGTGGCAGGGGAGGGATCGTGGTATCGACAGCGGGTTAGTGGTGGCAGGGGAGGGATCGTGGTATCGACAGTGGGTTAGTGGTGCTAGAGGTGGGATCGTGGTATTGACAGCGGGTTAGTGGTGGCAGGGGAGGGATCGTGGTATCGACAGCGGGTTAGTGGTGGCAGGGGAGGGATCGTGGTATCGACAGCGGGTTAGTGGTGGCAGGGGAGGGATCGTGGTATCGACAGCGGGTTAGTGGTGGCAGGGGAGGGATCGTGGTATCGACAGCGGGTTAGTGGTGGCAGGGGAGGGATCGTGGTATCGACAGCGGGTTAGTGGTGGCAGGGGAGGGATCGTGGTATCGACAGCGGGTTAGTGGTGGCAGGGGAGGGATCGTGGTATCGACAGCGGGTTAGTCGTGGCAGGGGAGGGATCGTGGTATTGACAGCGGGTTAGTGGTGGCAGGGGAGGGATCGTGGTACTGACAGCGGGTTAGTGGTGGCAGGGGAGGGATCGTGGTATCGACAGCGGGTTAGTGGTGGCAGGGGAGGGATCGTGGTACTGACAGTGGGTTAGTGGTGGCAGGGGAGGGATCGTGGTATTGACAGTGGGTTAGTGGTGGCAGGGGAGGGATCGTGGTACTGACAGTGGGTTAGTGGTGGCAGGGGAGGGATCGTGGTATCGACAGTGGGTTAGTGGTGCTAGAGGTGGGATCGTGGTATCGACAGCGGGTTAGTGGCGGCAGGGGAGGAATCGTGGTATTGACAGCGGGTTAGTGGTGGCAGGGGAGGGATCGTGGTATCGAAAGCGGGTTAGTGGTGCTAGAGGTGGGATCGTGGTGGTGGCAGCGGTGGGATACTAGGGCAGCAGGCTCCGACCCCAGAGCAGCACAGGGTGGGGGGAAGGCAGCACCCCCTGTGGGCCGTGCCCACCTGACCCGTTCTCTCCTCCCAGGTGGGGCTGGTGGGGCCGAGTGAAGAAATGCCCCTCGGGGCAGCGGCTGACCCAGTTCCGGCTGCGGGTGGAGCCCTGCCAGGGCCTCAAGGACGACACGGCCGCCAACAACATCGAGTTCGTCTGCACAGGCGGGGCGGAGCTGAGGGGCCACGGGGGGCGCCGGGGCAAGTGGGGCCCCCAGAGCCGCTCCTGCCGCCGTCGGGGCATCTGCACCATCGCCACCAAGGTGGAGGCCCCCCAGGGCAAAGGGGACGACACGGCCCTGAACGACGTCTACTTCAGATGCTGCAGGCCCGAAACCCTGCCCACCACCACAACCCAGCCCCCCATCACCTCAACCCTGCCCCCCATCACCACAACCCAGCCCCCCACCACAACCCAGCCCCCCCCCACACCAACTGATGAAGGCTCTGGGATGTGGTTGTCGTAACTGGGGGTGGATCGATATAGATCATGGTTGCAACCAAGGTCCTGGAGTGGCACCAAATCTTGTATAAAGGGGGTCAGGTGAGGTGTCTAGGACCCGGTTACGGGGTCTGGGTGCGGTTACGGGGTCTGGGTGCGGTTATGGGTTGCTGGGTACAGTTACGGGGTCTGGGTGCGGTTATGGGTTGCTGGGTACGGTTACGGGGTCTGGGTGCGGTTATGGGTTGCTGGGTACAGTTACGGGGTCTGGGTGCGGTTATGGGTTGCTGGGTATGGTTACGGGGTCTGGGTGCGGTTATGGGTTGCTGGGTACGGTTACGGGGTCTGGGTGCGGTTATGGGTTGCTGGGTACAGTTATGGGTTGCTGGGTGCGGTTACGGGGTCTGGGTACGGTTACGGTGTCTGGGTGCGGTTATGGGTTGCTGGGTACGGTTACGGGGTCTGGGTGCGGTTATGGGTTGCTGGGTACAGTTATGGGTTGCTGGGTGCGGTTACGGGGTCTGGCTTCGGTTACGGGGTCTGGGTGCGGTTATGGGTTGCTGGGTACAGTTACGGGGTCTGGGTGCGGTTATGGGTTGCTGGGTACGGTTACGGGGTCTGAGTGCAGTTATGGGTTGCTGGGTACAGTTACGGGGTCTGGGTGCGGTTATGGGTTGCTGGGTACAGTTACGGGGTCTGGGTGCGGTTATGGGTTGCTGGGTACGGTTACGGGGTCTGGGTGCAGTTATGGGTTGCTGGGTACAGTTATGGGTTGCTGGGTGCGGTTACGGGGTCTGGCTGTGGTTACGGGGTCTGGGTGCGGTTATGGGTTGCTGGGTACAGTTACGGGGTCTGGGTGCGGTTATGGGTTGCTGGGTACGGTTACTGGGTCTGGGTGCGGTTATGGGTTGCTGGGTACGGTTACGGGGTCTGGGTGCAGTTATGGGTTGCTGGGTACAGTTATGGGTTGCTGGGTACAGTTACGGGGTCTGGGTGCAGTTACGGGGTCTGGGTGCGGTTATGGGTTGCTGGGTACGGTTACGGGGTCTGGGTGCGGTTATGGGTTGCTGGGTACGGTTACGGGGTCTGGGTGCGGTTATGGGTTGCTGGGTGCGGTTACGGGGTCTGGGTACGGTTACGGGGTCTGGGTGCAGTTACGGGGTCTGGGTGCGGTTATGGGTTGCTGGGTACGGTTACGGGGTCTGGGTGCGGTTATGGGTTGCTGGGTACGGTTACGGGGTCTGGGTGCGGTTATGGGTTGCTGGGTACGGTTACGGGGTCTGGGTGCGGTTACGGGGTCTGGGTGCGGTTATGGGTTGCTGGGTACGGTTACGGGGTCTGGGTGCGGTTATGGGTTGCTGGGTACGGTTACGGGGTCTGGGTGCGGTTATGGGTTGCTGGGTGCGGTTACGGGGTCTGGGTACGGTTACGGGGTCTGGGTGCAGTTACGGGGTCTGGGTGCGGTTATGGGTTGCTGGGTACGGTTACGGGGTCTGGGTGCGGTTACGGGGTCTGGGTGCGGTTACGGGGTCTGGGTACGGTTACGGGGTCTGGGTGCAGTTACGGGGTCTGGGTGCGGTTACGGGGTCTGGGTGCGGTTATGGGTTGCTGGGTACGGTTACGGGGTCTGGGTGCGGTTATGGGTTGCTGGGTACGGTTACGGGGTCTGGGTGCGGTTATGGGTTGCTGGGTGCGGTTACGGGGTCTGGGTGCAGTTATGGGTTGCTGGGTACAGTTACGGGGTCTGGGTGCGGTTACGGGGTCTGGGTGTGGTTACGGGGTCTGGGTGCAGGGATCGTTTTGTAGTTGATGTTATGAATATTGGCTCTGGACTGTCTGTATTTCACACTTGGGCTCGGCCTCTGGGTGACACCCCAGAGACGCTGGCGGCAGCTCTGCCGAGCCGGCTTGGTGGCCCATTAAGGCCCGTCGGCTACAGAACTGAGCCCTGGAGAGAAGGCAGATCCGCCCGGTGACTCAGCCAGGCAGGGACCTGCCTATGGGCAGAGCTCGGAGGGTTTTCTCGCCACGTGCCGGGCGGCTCGTCTTCGGGAGAAAGGAAACAGAGGCCACGTGGCACGAGGCTAGACGAGGCAGCTGCAGCTTCTCCATCGGGTCATCACTCCTGCTTCTCACCTCCGGAGGGGCCTCGCGTTTCGATTTTAGACCCTAAAGGGCTGGCACCGGCATGGGCGCCAACTTATATGGGCTCGTGGAGCTAAAGCCCCAGGAATATTCAAAATCAGGGGCTCTGCTCCACCAATATTTGGAGCTAGGTTTCGCCCCTTTAAATCCCAGCCGCGGCCGGGAATCAGAGGGCTCTGGGCTGCCTGCAACCGCGGGGAGCCCAGAGCCTTTTAAAATCCAGCCGCGGCCGGGAATCAGAGGGCTCTGGGCTGCCTGCAACCGCGGGGAGCCCAGAGCCTTTTAAAATCCAGCCGCGGCCGGGAATCAGAGGGCTCTGGGCTGCCTGCAACCGCGGGGAGCCCAGAGCCTTTTAAATCCCAGCCGCAGCCGGGAATCAGAGGGCTCTGGGCTGCCTGCAACCGCGGGGAGCCCAGAGCCCTTTAAATCTCAGCCGCGGCCGGGAATCAGAGGGCTCTGGGCTGCCCACAGGGGCAGGGAGCCCAGAGCCCTTTAAATCTCAGCCGCGGCTGCTGATTGCCCCCTCCCCAGACCCCTGCCCCAACTGCCCCCCAGGACCCCCACCCCCTATCTAAGCACCACTGGTCCTTGTCCCCCATTACCCACTCCCGAGACAACTGCCCCTTGGGACCCCAGCCCCTATCTAAGCCTCCCTTCTCCTTGTCCCCAACTGCCCCCTCCTGAGACCCCACCCCCTACCTGTCCCCTGATAAACCCCCGGGACTCCCATGCCTATCCAATTGCTGCCTGTCCCCTGACTGCCCCTTCGAACCTCTGCCCCATCCAACTCCCCCTGCTCCTTGTCCCTTGACTGGCCCCTGGAACCCCCTACCCCTTCTCCAACCTTGTAATCTTGTGGCACTGACGCGTTGTAGCTTCATTTTATATCGGCTTACAGGGCGGGAGTGGGGGGGGGCACCACCATTTTGGGCCCCACCAAAAATTATACAAACCTGCCGCCTATGGTCACCGGTCCGGCGGGATTGGTGGGGCAGAGCTGACCTGGGTCTGGGGCTTGGTCCTTCGGGATTGAGGGAACCTTGTTTCGTTTACTGGGGGGGGGGGCTGGTTTTCCCAGCCATCCGTCCCCCCCGCGAGGGGCGCTGGGGGGATACTGGGAAACGGGGGTGTCTGGGGGAATCGCTGGGTGACGGGTGGTTACCCGGGGGGGGGTGAGACCCACCTCCGCTCTGGCTGGGTGGGTGGGTGGGTTTGCCTGGGTGTGCAAAGGACACCAGCCTGGGGCTGTGATCTCAGCCACTGGTCCCGGATTGACCCCTCGTTACCCCCCCCCGCCCCCAACCCTAGTGACTCAGTTCGGGCTGCGGGTGGAGCCTCCCCTGTTGCGTTCTCATGCGGGACGGATAAAGCACAACAACCAATAGGATTGCAAGCAGAATCGTTTATTATTTACAATGCATCATATTATATAGGCTTCTCCATATTAGCAAACGTCAGACCCACCAACATCACGTTGCTGCTGACTGGTTCTCTGTCCGATACACACGCTTTTCACACGCATGTGGCCCTTTGCTTACTGGTTTCCCATTTCCCATGCAACTCATCTGATTTGTGGACTTGTTTATCACCTTGAAACCATCCCAGCCAGGCCACCTGGCGTCTGCCTCCCACGGGCTAGCTCCCAACTTTCTCATAACAACTTTATCTCACCCCTCTGTTCCTCTTGTCCTGCTGCTGTAACTTCCCACCAAGGCAGCATAGGGATGATGTAACCCCCCCCTCCCCCCCCACATCGTCTGCTGACCGCTCCCCACTTCCCCCTGCCCCCCCAGGAACCCTGCTCCCAGCTGCTCCCCCGCCAGCCCCTGTGCGTGACCCCCCCGCAGTAAACGCCGCACGTCGGACCTCAGCTGAACAGCGTCTGCCTCTGATTGGCCGGATGCAACCCTGACAACGGGGTGGGGGGGCAGAGGGTGAGAATTGGATTGGAGTGGGCAGGGTCTCCAATCCCTCACCCCCCAGACAGACTGGCTGGCTCAGGGGGGCGGGGAATGGGGCAGGGGCCTGTCCCCTCCGGGGGGCGCCGGCTCCCCCCCGGCCCCAGGGCGGGGACTGGCTGGCTCAGGGGGGCGGGGAATGGGGCAGGGGCCTGTCCCCTCTGGGGGGCGCCGGCTCCCCCCCGGCCCCAGGGCGGGGACTGGCTGGCTCAGGGGGGCAGGGAATGGGGCAGGGGCCTGTCCCCTCTGGGGGGCGCTGGCTCCCCCCCGGCCCCAGGGCGGGGACTGGCTGGCTCAGGGGGGCGGGGAGCGGGGCAGGGGCCTGTCCCCTCCGGGGGGCGCCGGCTCCCCCCCGGCCCCAGGGCAGGGACTGGCTGGCTCAGGGGGGCAGGGAATGGGGCAGGGGCCTGTCCCCTCTGGGGGGCGCCGGCTCCCACCTGGCCCCAGGGCGGGGACTGACTGGCTCAGGGGGGCAGGGAATGGGGCAGGGGCCTGTCCCCTCCGGGGGGCGCCGGCTCCCCCCCGGCCCCAGGGCGGGGACTGGCTGGCTCAGGGGGGCAGGGAATGGGGCAGGGGCCTGTCCCCTCTAGGGGCACCGGCTCTGCTCCGGCCCCAGGCCAGAGCTGGTTCTCCGCAGTGTCTCCGGCTTCGCCAGCCCGATGTCTGGAAGCTGGTCCGACTGGTCCCTGCGACGTCCCCAGGCTTGTTCCTTGCAGCCGAGCGACTCCAGTTCCCGGAGGAAGCGTCGTTTCACCTCTGGCCCAGGATCATCGTCAGCCAGCCCCTAACGACGCCGACATTGGCACCGGGGTGTCATGCGCGTTCCAGGCATCCGGGGTGTCTCTCCCCATCGCGTGGGACGCGGCTGCAATCCTCCCGGGCGTCTGTCACAGCCTCTGCTCCAGCCCCAGTGCTGCTCCTGCCTCTCCCCGCCGGCCCCGGCCTCCCCCGCGCCCGGCCCCGAACACGGCCGGTCACGTTAACCGATCCCAGCACCAGTCCACCCCTTCCACGCCCGTCCCCCCGCAGCGCGGTCACCTCCCTGCCGTCCAGTCAGGACGCCTTTCGGGGATGGGAGAGGGGGGTTGGCTCACTGTGCCTGGTGCTGGGGTGCCCTGGCCATGACATATGGGGCACTTCACCGCCCAGAGTGGCGGTTTCAAGGCCACACGGTGCAATGGTAGGAAAAATACCTGCATGGCATCCACCAGGCTGTTCCTCTGGGAAGTTCTTTGCGTGCGAGCGAGTGCTGAGGCTTGGGAGAAACGCTGCGTGGATCTGAGTGAGTCTGGAGATGGAGACGCCTTTTGGGGGTGTCCCGGAGTCCCCGGGCGCTGCTCTGGAGCTGCTCCCCACCAAGCCAGGCAGGACTCTGGGGAGCCTCCTCCTCCTCGGAGCAGCCTGTCTGCAGGGCAGGAAGCTCCCACGGCTTCACCTCCTGGGTCTCTCCTTGGAGCATTCAGCCTCCTCTGCCCCTCCGTGCGCTTCCCCCAGCGAGTCGCCCAGGCGGGGTCCTGGGGAAGCCACAGGGTCCTGCCCCCGCACTGCGCAGTCAGACGTGACTCTCAGCCAGCCAGGGACACAGAGGTTTATTCGATGGCAGGAACAGGGGCTAACACAGAGCTTGTAGGTACAGCGAGACGGACCCCTCGGCCGGGTCCATCCTGGGGGGCAGTGAGCCAGACCCCCACGTCTGGGTCTCCCCCTCCCCTCCCCCAGCCAGTTCCAGCCTCCAAAAACCCCTCCAGCCCCTCCTCCTCTGCTCAGCCCCTTTCCCAGGCCAGGAGGCCACCTGATCCCTTTGTTCACCTTTAGCTATTCCCTTGCAAGGGGGAAGGGCCCTGGCCATTAGTTGCCAGGAGACAGAGTGTCGGCCATTTATGCCGACTGGAGACTTAAGAAATGCACAGGGGAAACTGAGGCACCCACACAGTATTCAGAGGAAACATTAAGAACAGTCCCACTTCGTCACAGCGGGAAGCTGTTGCCACCAGGAGCTCAGGTCTCTCCTCGGACCGGGGCTGGGGTCGAGCTGCTCCCCGGGCAGCGGGCGCTGGTGTCCGGGTGAGATTTCCGATGGAGGGGGGCGGCGTCAGGCGCTGTTCCAGGGCTGGGGTCTAGAGCGTGAAATATACCAGTTTGTAGCAGAAAGGGGGTTCCCTGCGTAGGTACTAACAGACTGGGATCAAGCCTCCCCTCAGCTGTCTCTTTGTTATGGCGAGAGACAGCGGCCAGTGCCAGGTGCCCCAGAGGGAATGAACAGAGCAGGGAATCCCCGAGTGGCCCAGCCCCTGTCGCCCATTGCCAGGTGCTGGCAAACAGAGGCTACGGACACCGTCCCTGCCCAGCCTGGCTAGTAGCCATCGATGGCTTGTGATCCACATCGCTCTGAACCAGTGCCCCGGCCTCTCCCTTATTCCCCACCCCCCTGATTCTTTGGGTCATCTGCAAACTTTCCCAGGGGTGATTTTATGTTTTCTTCCAGCTCTTGGATAAAGCCGTTAACTAGCGTCGGGCCAGGAACCGAGCCCTGCGGGACCCCACTGACGATGTCCCGTTTCCGATTCCATTCGGAGATCCATCAGTTAGCCAGTTTTGAATCCATTTCCTACGTTCATTCAAGGCCGGTCTAGTTGTTCAATCCTGATGCCGTGCGGCACGCACTCAGACGCCTCCCAGGCACCTACGGTTGTTACAGCCGCGCTATTATCTTGATCACCCAATTTTGTAATTGCTCTGACAAAAGGCCTCAAAGCAGCACGACAGGCTCTGTTTTCCACCCAGCCCCGCTGAGCGGCCGTAACGACGCTGGTTCTGGCGGGACCCAACCGAGAGGGCCAATTCAGGACAAATCGCTTAGAACAGGGCAGTCACAGGCCAAGGCTGGGGGTTTTCCACTCCTAAGGCAAACCAAACCAGCCACACAAAGAGGACTTTGGTCTCACCCCACTGGCTAACCACACGTCACACTAGCAATTCCCTCAGACACTCCAGTTTCCCAGCATCACCACCAGTGCACTCGTCCTGGGGACGAATGGTTATGAAAACCAACACCCCAATAAAAGAAACAAGGTTCTCCTGCTCCCAAAGGACCAAGCCCCAGACCCAGGTCAACATACACATCAGATCTTCCCCACCAGCCCCGCTGTTGCCAACCCTTTAGAATCTACAATCGAAAGGTTTATTCATAAAAGGAAGAAGATCCAGCCGAGGGCTAGAATTGGCGACATGGAATCGGTGACGTACAGTGACGGCAAAGCTCTCGGCTCAGGCTTGTAGCCGGGATGGGATAAGATGCAGGTTCAAATCCAGTCTCTGGAGAACATCCCCCGCTGGGCTGGGTCATTCAGTCCTTTGTGCAGAGCTTCAGTTTGTAGCAAAGTCCCTCCAGAGGCAGAAGCAGGATTGAAGACAAGATGGAGATGAGGCATCAGCCTTTTATAGGCTTTTCCAGGTGTAAGAACCTCTTTGTTCTTACTGTGGAAAGTTACAGCAAAATGGAGTCTGGAGTCACATGGGCCAGTCCCTGCACTTTGCTGAGTTACAAGGCGGATCTGCCTCCTCTCCATGGGTCAGTTGTGTAGCTGATGGTCCTTAATGGGCCATCAAGCAGGCTAGGCAGAGCTAACACCAACTTGTCTGGGGTGTCACCCAGAAGCACAGCACAAGTTTGAAATACAGACAGTGCAGAGCCAATACTCATAACTTCAACTACAAAAAGGATACACACGTATAGACACCATGATTATAACCAGCAACCCATAACCTGGTCTTGGACACCTTATATGACCCCCTCTACACAAGATTTGGTGCCACTGCAGGACTTCGGTTGCAACCATGTTCTAGATGGTCCCAGATTATGTCAATAACGTCACGGGGGGAAATGTGGAAGCAGAGCAGGAACTGACAGGGATTTGAAGGGGATTTCAGAGCATGACCGTCTCCGTTCGCAAGAGTCAGGCTAAGCTGCAACCCTACTAACGCGAGATTTGTAGAAGCGAGGATCGCGTGAGGCGAAAAAGGAAAAAAACCCGTGTAAGAAGTTGTTGCGACCTTATGTAAATAAATATAAAATGCAGACGAAAGTCTAAATAAGTAAAACAAAGAAAATATCACAATGTGTAAGCAAAATGCAGCGGGTGCTTATTGTTGGCTGTAACAAAAGGTATAAATGCTTGCTGTGATTGTTTCCCTGGAGAGAGACCTGCCTGTGTCCTAGCGCCCTCCCTCCCTCTATGCAATTGCCTCCAAATAACGTCTCTGACTTTGCTGCTCCCAGCCCAAGAGTAAGAACACGTTTTTCTCCGACACCATCCCGTTTCTCACGCCCCACCTTTGGCCCCAAACCGCTGGGGTTTGGGCATTTTCGGGTTAACCCGTGGCCAAAGGCAGTTCTCTCTTTCTCCCTTGTCCTGAAGGGCCAAACCCTGATTTCTCTTGCTTAACAGAAGTCACTGGCCGATGGGGTGGGCTCTCTGCGCTAACAGCTATTAGGAAGTCTTTCTTCTCCCTGCCAGCCAGGCAATTTGCATCAACACAGACGCTCGCTTGTCGATTCTCAGCCGCCACCGATTCCAAGGCCGGACACTCATTCGTCCCTTCAGCAGGATGGGGTTCTCCTTCCCGCCCCCGACACCTTTTCCCTAGAAGGTTGAAAACTGAAACCTCCTGCTCACAGGAATCCCTTTGCCGGCTGGGCGTGTTATCAGCTGCCGACCCTCACGTAGGGACCGCTCGCTTACAGAATCAGCCTGGAGACGTTCCTAGTCCGACCCCATTGCCTTCCCAACACGCAGGCCACACACGGCCGCTTGGTCGTACGGCTGTTCGGCTTTCCCTCCACCTGAGACCGTCTCAGAGCCAGCCACACTGGATCGTTCCCAAGGAAAGTCAGTGGAGCCGTTCACCACGGAAAAGTTCTGCCTGTTAGGAACTGAAACGTCCTTGATTAAATCACTTCCACACCCTTCAGCTACAGCAAACTGCTTGCACCGATTATAGGAGCTTTTCAAATAAACAATTCACCTCTCACCCTCTTTACCTAGGGCTTGCTGGAAAGGGACTCTTCCCTGAGCAACCACAGACTCTTTCTGGGTCTCACTTACATCCAGGATCACCTCTGGCCCATCAGACGGATTCCTACACAATCCCCTTTCAGGTGCAACCCTTCTGCCTGTCTGAGCTGGCAGCAACATGGGCCGGGTTCAGTATCCAGGGTGCCGTTTCACTAACGCAATGCAAAACCGGCTCGAGCCCCCACCCAGTGACCTGGGACAATTACATCCCACCTCCCCGGGCGCCACTACGAGGCAACACTCCCCCTCTCGCAAGCGCGGAGCCTGAGTGTAGCAAAACCCTTTCAATAAAGGAAGGAAACAATGCGGCATCACGCTGGGGAAACCCCACACGCAGGATTCATAACCCAAACCAGGAGCAAAAGCCCCACCCCAAGTGAGTTGGGCAGTGTCCTTTTCCCCTCAGGGTCTTAAGTCCAGCAGCCCCCCAAATCACCCAACGTTCCAAAAGTCCAACACCCCAAAAGCCTCTTGGCTCCAGCAACCCCTAAGCTCACCACAACCCCAAAGTCTCTGTCCTTGCTCAGTGCTGCCCCAGAGTTCATAAACTGATCTGCAGCCTGGGGCTGGGGGCGGGGTGCAGCAGTGTTAAGGGGCAACTTACGTGGTCCGAGGCGGACTGCCCCACCTCTCCATGGGGTTCTGCTGCAGCCGCTCCGCTCCACCAGCTGTTAGAATTAGCTCTGATACTCGAGAGAAGAAGAGGCACAATGGGAATTTCAGGTCCTCAAAAAGGGCCAGGGCCGGGGCCGGGGCCGGGGCCGGCCTATCAGGCAGAAACATCTGTCTCCCGCCTCTCTCCATTCACCGGGTTTTGGAACCCGTGTCCCTTGTCTGGCGAGTGCTACTTAGTTGATGGCGAGACCCTCTGTCATAAAACAGTTCCACTGGCCTTGATTCACATAATCGGGGTAACGACACGTTATTCTTCCTGCCCCAATAACAGAGAAACTGGGGATCCCACAGCAGCCCCAAGTGACCAGTTTGGGCGGCCGTGGGCTCATGCTAGGCAGGGTGGGGGTGCGGGTGCCTATGCAAACCAGATCAGCCCCTGAAGTTCCTTTCCACACTCGCCACAATTCACCACCGGCTGTCAGGGGAGAGCCCACCCTGACTCTGCTCACACAGGCAAACTCATAGACTCACTAGATAGAAGGTGAGAAGCCGTCTCCTTTCCTTCACCACACACACACGCTCAGGAATCTTTTCCTTCTTGCTACAAGTTTTTGCACCATCAGTAGGTGACGCAATCAAATCACCCTTCTGCTCTCCTCGTGCCCGGGCTAGGATAACACCCTGAGCAGACAGAGCTGCTACACCCTCATTTCCCTTGTCCCAGCACCCAGGGCTGTTCACAGACACCTGCTTGGAGACCGAGGTAGCTCCCTCCCTAGGCAAGTCAATACCCCCGACAGACACAGGCACATTCCCTCCACTGTCACATTTCTCCACCCAGGACACAGGTAAGGGACAGGGACACTCCTCTTCCACTGTCCCTGTCTTCCCACACTGCTGACTGGACAAAACCACCAGCTCCCCAGGCTGCCTGGGCTCCTCCCAACTTCCCCTACCAGGCACATGGCCACTCCCAATGGATAAGCTGCTGCTCCTTTCACTACACTGAGCTGCTTCCAGCAAATCACAGTTCCTCTTCTCAGGTTATTTTACAAGCTGCACTAGCCACCAATCCATCACCCATCCAAAATCTCCCCTCTCCTTCCTCCGTTAGGGCTTCCCCCGACCACCCACTTTAATCTGCTCCTGAGAAACATTTTCCTGACCACTGAGCTCTTTCTGCTCTCGGTCTAACTCCAGAGTCACTCCTGAGACAGACAGACAGACATTCAGACGCTTCATTCACAGGCAAACGGCTCTTCTCCTCGGACAAACCTTTGGAGACACCCTCCCCAGGCAAATCATTGCCCATAACAGGCACAGGGTTAAGATCATTCCTGTCCTGTGACCGGCTACCTGGACTGAACAAAGTATCTTTCCCCAATCAAAAGATCTTTAGGCAATAACCCCCTTACCCCAGTCCATTGGAGGTGGATTCTGGCTAAAGGCACACAGACCGTAAACTCACAGAGGACTACAACATTCACACTCGGATTTGGTAAATTATCTTCCTCTTTGACCGGATCTGCTTTAGCAAGAGTGACGTTAGAAGCCGTCATTTGCCCTAAACGGCTTTCCCCGGTGACTTTTACACGCTCTCTGAATTTTCCATGGCCACTCCCGTACCGAGCGTCGGCCCAGCTTGCGGGGTCCATTCGGTTACCCCCAGACAACTGCTCGGAGTTAGACAACATACCAGCACGGTTAGACACGGGACTTTCAAGAGGATACAATTTCTGCTGTTCTTCCTTTGCTTTTTCTGACTTCTGACAAGTGTGAAATACAGACAGTACAGAGCCAATATTCATTACTTCAGCTACAAAAATGACACTTGCACCCAGACCCCAAAACCGCCCCCAGACCCCGTAACCACACCCAGACCCCATAATCACACCCAGCAACCCAGAACCTGCTCCTAGACACCTCACCTCACCCCCTTTATACAAGATTTGGTGCCACTCCAGGACCTTGGTTGCAACAATGATCTATATGGTCCCAGTTCCTGTCAATAACATCACAGTGGAATTCATTGCATTACACCCTCTTAATTGAGTCCCCATATCAGCCACTCCATTATCTCGCCCTGGATCTGGTTCAGACAAACAGCCCTATAATTATAACGAGTGACACTGATATCTGGGTGTTTCCGAGAAATGGGAAGGTGGGGCGGCCGCCATCCAGAAGGGGAGAGAAGATGGCAGGTGTGGAGAACGCAGGGGTTGCAGACATTTCAGAGTGAACTAGCGGCGTGACTCAGTTTCCCCAATTTCTTATGCATCGCCACCCGGTGGGTGCAAGGGAGGGAAGACCCTCGCAGAGGGAGCCGTCGGTGGAGGTCACCCCTGACGCCTGCCTGGCTCTGGGAACGACCCCAGAGGTACAGAGACAATTAACTCGTAATGAGCGGTAGGGGCTGTGGGGCCGGGCGGGAGCAGACGGGCTTTGAAGTCCTGCTGGTGCCCCGGGCGCGACCACATTTTAACACTTGTCACTGACGGCGAATCCGCGGCGACCCTGGGGACAACCCCCCCCCCTCACTGTTAGACGTTTTCCATCTTGTTTCCAGTCTGAATTCGTCCGGTTCCAACTCCCGGCCCTCGACCGGGTTCGACCAGCCTCTGCCAGTGAAACATTCGCTCCCCACGTCGGTACTTCCAGACCGGGGTCGGTCACCCCTTCGCCGCTTCTTCCCTAAGCTAACTGAGCGCCTGGCGTCTCTCACTTCTCCTGGCTCTTCTCTGCCCCCTCTCCGGTTGAGTCGCCCCCCGGCTGGCACTGTGGGCCCCAGCAGGGCCCGATCCGGCAGTGAAATCGCCTCCCTGCCCCTACGTGAGAGTCCCGCTTAGTGGGGTTAGCGGTGGGATCCTGGCACCATAACGCCATAGTGGTGTGAGCGGTGGGATACTACGTCTGAACCAGTAACAGTGGGGTCAGCGGTGGGATCCTGGCACCGTAACGGCATAGTGGTGTAAGCGGTGGGATACTACGTCTGACCTGGTAACAGTGGGGTCAGCGGTGGGATCCTGGCACCGTAACGCCATAGTGGTGTGAGCGGTGGGATACTATATCCAAAGTGGTAACAGTGGGATGCTGGCCCCATAAAGGCACTTGGTGTCCGTGGGGATGGTTGACTCGCTTGGCGTGAGGCCGGAGGTGCTGTCACATGACGTGTTTGCTCCGGATGTTTTGGGCTGATGAGGCAGCTGAGCCCTGGGTGGGTGCTGGCAGGAACCTTGCGTCATGCACCCTGGGGCTGCCGGGAGCAGAATTAAGCTAATTATTGCCCTGACCCTGTGCCAAGAGAAGGTGAGGCTGACCCCTTTGCACAAGCCAGAAACCAGCCCAGCCGCCCTCTCCAGGTATAAAACGCCCCCGCCCCGTGCCAGGAGCTGCACACTCGCTGCTGGCTCCCTCCGCTCGCCTACCCAGCCATGGACAGCTCCCTCCACGCCACGCTCGGCCTTGTGCTCGGCTGCTGCCTGTGGGGCGCGTGGGGCCAGGAAAAGATCCATGTTCCCAATGGGGGGATGTGGGGCACGTGGGGTGAGGAAGAGTCCTGCCCTGGCAACAGCTTCGCCGTTGGGTTCTCCCTGAAGGTAAAGATTCACCCCCCACATCCTGGCTCCCCCCGCCCCACTCCCTGCCCCCTTCACCCTCCCCACACCCCCTGCCCCCTTCCCCATCCTGGCTCCCCCCTGCCCCACTCCCTGCCCCCTTCACCCTCCCCACACCCCCTGGCCCCTTCCCCAGCCCGGATCCCCCTACCCCAAAGTCTGCCCCCAGCTCCTTGTACTGAAGCGATGGGGGACCAGTCTCTAATGCCCAGGCTTGCTGCCCCCCACACCCCATTGCAGGTGCAGTGGCCCCGGCACGCCAGGGACAACACGGCGCTGAACGGCATCCGGCTGCTCTGCTCCAATGGACGCACCATCCAGTCCAACGTGGGGCCGTGAGTACCGTGGGGCGGGGCCCAACGGAGGGTGCGGGCAGGTGGCAGAGGGGGCACCGGGCTCCGTGCGCACCAGTGGAATAGGGGTGTCACCCACAGAGCTGGGTCGGTTGGGGGTTAGCAGTGGTAGAGATCTTGGTATCGACAGCAGGTTAGTGGTGGCAGGGGAGGGATCGTGGTTTTGGCGGTGGGTTAGTGGTGGCAGGGGAGGGATCGTGGTATCGACAGCGGGTTAGTGGTGGCAGGGGAGGGATCGTGGTATCGACAGCGGGTTAGTGGTGGCAGCGGTGGGATCGTGGTACTTACAGCGGGTTAGTGGTGGCAGGGAGGGATCGTGGTATCGACAGTGGGTTAGTGGTGGCAGGGGAGGGATCGTGGTATCGACAGCGGGTTAGTGGTGGCAGGGGAGGGATCGTGGTATCGACAGCGGGTTAGTGGTGGCAGGGGAGGGATCGTGGTATCGACAGCGGGTTAGTGGCGGCAGGGGAGGAATCGTGGTATTGACAGCGGGTTAGTGGTGGGATCATGGTTTTGACGGTGGGTTAGTGGTGGCAGGGGAGGGATCGTGGTATCGACAGCGGGTTAGTGGCGGCAGGGGAGGGATCGTGGTATCGACAGCGGGTTAGTGGCGGCAGGGGAGGAATCGTGGTATTGACAGCGGGTTAGTGGTGGCAGGGGTGGGATCGTGGTATTGACAGCGGGTTAGTGGTGGCAGGGGAGGGATTGTGGTATTGACAGCGGGTTAGTGGTGGCAGGCTGGGATCGTGGTATTGACAGCGGGTTAGTGGTGGCAGGGGAGGGATTGTGGTATTGACAGCGGGTTAGTGGTGGCAGGCTGGGATCGTGGTATCGACAGCGGGTTAGTGGTGGCAACCGTGGGATCGTGGTATCGACAGCGGGTTAGTGGTGGCAGGGGAGGGATCGTGGTATCGACAGCGGGTTAGTGGTGGCAGCGGTGGGATCGTGGTACTTACAGCGGGTTAGTGGTGGCAGGGAGGGATCGTGGTATCGACAGTGGGTTAGTGGTGGCAGGGGAGGGATCGTGGTATCGACAGCGGGTTAGTGGTGGCAGGGGAGGGATCGTGGTATCGACAGCGGGTTAGTGGTGGGAGGGGAGGGATCGTGGTATCGACAGCGGGTTAGTGGCGGCAGGGGAGGAATCGTGGTATTGACAGCGGGTTAGTGGTGGGATCATGGTTTTGACGGTGGGTTAGTGGTGGCAGGGGAGGGATCGTGGTATCGACAGCGGGTTAGTGGCGGCAGGGGAGGGATCGTGGTATCGACAGCGGGTTAGTGGCGGCAGGGGAGGAATCGTGGTATTGACAGCGGGTTAGTGGTGGCAGGGGTGGGATCGTGGTATTGACAGCGGGTTAGTGGTGGCAGGGGAGGGATTGTGGTATTGACAGCGGGTTAGTGGTGGCAGGCTGGGATCGTGGTATTGACAGCGGGTTAGTGGTGGCAGGGGAGGGATTGTGGTATTGACAGCGGGTTAGTGGTGGCAGGCTGGGATCGTGGTATCGACAGCGGGTTAGTGGTGGCAACCGTGGGATCGTGGTATTGACAGCGGGTTAGTGGTGGCAGCGGTGGGATACTAGGGCAGCAGGCTCCGACCCCAGAGCAGCACAGGGTGGGGGGAAGGCAGCACCCCCTGTGGGCCGTGCCCACCTGACCCGTTCTCTCCTCCCAGGTGGGGCTGGTGGGGCCGAGTGAAGAAATGCCCCTCGGGGCAGCGGCTGACCCAGTTCCGGCTGCGGGTGGAGCCCTGCCGGGGCCTCAAGGACGACACGGCCGCCAACAACATCGAGTTCGTCTGCACGGGCGGGGCGGAGCTGAGGGGCCACGGGGGGCGCCGGGGCAAGTGGGGCCCCCAGAGCCGCTCCTGCCGCCGTCGGGGCATCTGCACCATCGCCACCAAGGTGCAGGCCCCCCAGGGCAAAGGGGACGACACGGCCCTGAACGACGTCTACTTCAGATGCTGCAGGCCCGAAACCCTGCCCACCACCACAACCCTGCCCCCCATCACCTCAGCCCAGCCCCCCATTACCTCAGCTCAGCCCCCCATCACCTCAGCTCAGCCCCCCATTACCTCAGCCCAGGCCCCCATCACCTCAGCCCAGCCCCCCATTACCTCAGCTCAGCCCCCCATCACCTCAGCCCAGCCCCCCATTACCTCAGCTCAGCCCCCCATCACCTCAGCCCAGCCCCCCATTACCTCAGCTCAGCCCCCCATTACCTCAGCCCAGGCCCCCATCACCTCAGCCCAGCCCCCCATTACCTCAGCCCAGCCCCCCATCACCTCAATCCAGCCCCCCATCACCTCAGCCCAGCCCCCCATCACCTCAATCCAGCCCCCCATCACCTCAACCCAGCCCCTCTCCACCTCAACCCAGCCCCCCATCACCTCAACCCAGCCCCCCATCACCTCAGCCGAACCCCCCATCACCTCAGCCGAACCCCCCATCACCTCAGCCCAGCCCCCCATCACCTCAATCCAGCCCCCCATCACCTCAGCCCAGCCCCCCATCACCTCAGCCCTGCCCCCCATCACCTCAGCCCAGCCCCCCAACACAACTTCGTCTGGTGGGATTGTTGCTGGTGGGCCCAGACCGCTCCCCACTGCCCCCTAGGCCCCGCTACTCCCACTCCCCACCCGCCCCGAACCCGGCTCCCAGCTGCTCCCCCGCCGGCCCCCGTGCGTGTGACCCCCCCAATAAACGCCCCACTTTGGAGCTGAGCTGAACGGCCTCTTATGGCCTGGACTCCACCCTGGCAATGGGGGGAGTCGCCTCATCCAATGCCCTCACCCCCCACCAGACTGCCTGGCTCAGGGGGGGCAGGGAATGGGGCAGGGGCCTGTCCCCTCTGGGGGGCGCCGGCTCCCCCCCGGCCCCAGGGCGGGGACTGGCTGGCTCAGGGGGGCGGGGAATGGGGCAGGGGCCTGTGCCCTCTCGGGGGCACCGGCTCCCACCCGGCCCCAGGGCAGGGACTGGCTGGCTCAGGGGGGCGGGGAATGGGGCAGGGGCCTGTCCCCTCTGGGGGGCGCCGGCTCCCCCCCGGCCCCAGGGCGGGGACTGGCTGGCTCAGGGGGGCGGGGAATGGGGCAGGGGCCTGTGCCCTCTCGGGGGCGCCGGCTCCCCCCTGGCTCCAGGGCAGGGACTGGCTGGCTCAGGGGGGCGGGGAATGGGGCAGGGGCCTGTCCCCTCTGGGGGGCGCCGGCTCCCCCCCGGCCCCAGGGCAGGGACTGGCTGGCTCAGGGGGGCAGGGAATGGGGCAGGGGCCTGTCCCCTCTGGGGGGCGCCGGCTCCCCCCCAGCCCCAGGGCAGGGACTGGCTGGCTCGGGGGGCCAGAGGGGGGCGTGGGAGGCAGAGCTGCACCCCATCAAGGGCCCAGTGGGAGGTGTGGCTCCCTTCACTGAGCCCCCCAGCTCTGCCCCCTCCCCTGCCCCCCCAGCCTCTTCCATGGGGCCCTGCCCCCTTAGAACGACTCCCACCACCCCCCTCCCCAAATCTGTCCCTCCTACCTCCCCATCAGCCCCTCCTCCAAGACCGGGGGGGGAGGTCAGACCCCCACGCCCAGCCCCCTTCCTCCCAACTGCCCCACCCCAAATCAGGCTCCCCCCCCCGCATCGTGCTCCCAATGAAACCCACATGCGCGAGGCGGGAGCAGGGGGGCTTTAATCTGCTTGGGGGGGCAGGGAGGGCTGGGGGCAGCGGGGGGGGAGCGCGGTCTCGGGGGGGGCCTGGCTGGAGCCCCTGCCATAAAGGGCCCAGGCATCTCACAGCCCCCCAGGTGGAGAGACTGCCCGGGGGGGGGGTGACACGGAGTGAACGATCCCCCAGAAACTGGGTTTTCGGGGTCCCTCAGCAGCTCAGAGACCTTCGCCCTGGGGAACCAGAGAGGCAGGAAGTTAGTGACCAGGTATTTACCCAGCTCCTGGGTGCCCCCAAACCGGGTATTTACCCAGCTCCCTGGTGCCCCAAACCGGGTATTTACCCAGCTCCCCGGGTGCGCCCAAACTGGGTATTTACCCAGCTCCCCGGGCGTGCCCAAACCGGGTATTTACCCAGCTCCCCGGTGCCCCCAAACCGGGTATTTACCCAGCTCCCCCGGGCGCCCCCAAACCGGGTATTTACCCAGCTCCCCCGGGCGCCCCCAAACCGGGTATTTACCCAGCTCCCTGGTGCCCGAAACCGGGTATTTACCCAGCTCCCAGGCGCCCCAAACCGGGTATTTACCCAGCTCCCCCCGGCGCCCCCAAAACCGGGTATTTACCCAGCTCCCCGGGCGTGCCCAAACCGGGTATTTACCCAGCTCCCGGGTGCCCCAAACCAGGTATTTACCCAGCTCCCCCGGCGCCCCCAAACCGGGTATTTACCCAGCTCCCCGGGCGTGCCCAAACCGGGTATTTACCCAGCTCCCGGGTGCCCCAAACCAGGTATTTACCCAGCTCCCCCGGGCGCCCCCAAACCGGGTATTTACCCAGCTCCCAGGTGCCCCAAACCGGGTATTTACCCAGCTTGCCGGGTGCCCACAAACCGGGTATTTACCCAGCTCCCCGGGTGCCCCAAACCGGGTATTTACCCAGCTCCCCGGGTGCCCCAAAACCGGGTATTTACCCAGCTCCCGGGTGCCCCAAAACCGGGTATTTACCCAGCTCCCGGGTGCCCCAAACCGGGTATTTACCCAGCTCCCCGGGCGCCCCCAAACCGGGTATTTACCCAGCTCCCCGGGCGCCCCCAAAACCGGGTATTTACCCAGGTCCCGGCGCCCTCAAACCGGGTATTTACCCCGGTCCCCAGGTGCCCCAAACCGGGTATTTACCCAGATCCCCGGGCGCCCCCATACCGGGTATTTACCCAGCTCCCTGGGCGCCCCCAAACTGGGTATTTACCCAGCTCCCCGGGCGCCCCCGAACCGGGTATTTACCCAGCTCCCCGGGCACCCCAAACCAGGTATTTACCCAGCTCCCCAGGCGCCCCAAACCGGGTATTTACCCAGCTCACCATGGCCCCAAACTGGGTATTTACGCAGCTCCCCATGGCCCCAAACCGGGTATTTACCCAGCTCCCGGGTGCCCCAAACCGGGTATTTATCCAGCTCCCCGGGCACCCCCATACCGGGTATTTACCCAGCTCCCCAGGCGCGCCCAAACCGGGTATTTACCCAGCTCCCCAGGCGCCCCCAAACCGGGTATTTACCCAGCTCCCGGGTGCCCCAAACCGGGTATTTATCCAGCTCCCCAGGCGCCCCCATACCGGGTATTTACCCAGCTCCCCAGGCGCCCCCAAACCGGGTATTTACCCAGCTCCCCGGGTGCCCCGGCCGGGTATTCCCCCGCCCGCGGCGTCTCTCACCTGGCGCTCGGCCGGCTTGCGGCAGTCCCCGCACACGGTGCCCAGCAGCCCGTTGACCACCTGCACGGCACACAGGGCCAGCTCCAGGGCCCCGAGCCCCAGGGTGACGGAGAACAGGACCACGTGCCACAGCACCGCCTGGGGCGGGGTCACGCAGAGCTCCCACAGCGTCCGGTTCGCCAGGTAGTTCTCGCTGCGGGGGATGCGGGGGAGCGTGATCCTGGGGGGCCAAGGTCAGGGAGGGGGACGGGGTGTGGAATCGGAATGGGGGGGCAGGGAGCCTGGGAGTTGGGGCGCTGTCTTTATGAGCCCCCCACGCCTGCCTCGGTTTCCCCAGGGGGTTTCTGTTGGCTTCGCCCGGGGGTGGGGTGGGAGCGAGGGAGGGGGCACTGTGTTGCCCTGGGGATTAATCTGTTGGTCTGTTTAAAATGTCGTTTTGATCAATTTAAGTGTGTAAGAGGCTTATAGATTTATAGATTTGCAATAGCTGAAATGCAAGATACCCCCAGGTCAGACATCCTGGGACGTTAGAGGTGACCTTTGGGACCCTTACTCAGGAAAGCAATAACAAGACGAAATACCCACGCAGATGTCCGGAGACCTTTAACTGACCCAATAACAGCAAAGCGGGGAAATAGGGATTCTTGCCCACAAACCTACCAAGTACACCCCAAATGCGTACCTACCTGTCACTCATACGCACACACCTGTTAGCCTAGGCGGCAGGTGGACCCTAACATTTCCGTGGGGGGAAGACGAAATTTGGGCATAGGAGGAAGGATTTCCGAATAATGCTGTATAAAAGGTGAAACAAATCACCATGAGGCAGGCGATACACCCACCTATCTGTTCCTGTTTACTCCATCGCCTCCACCCCTATCTACGCATCGATGCCACCCATCTACGAAGGCTGTTAACTACCGATAGGCCGTGGTATTATTTCTTTTCAAAGCTGGAAGTATAAAGGAATCTAGGTTCTGCTTTACCTTCTAAAACACCTAGTTTATGTAGGGTTAAAGCCAACTTCCTCTATCAGAAGCGTGATCACCACCGAAGTGCAGCCGCACGGAGTGAGTTTATAACAGTGTATTATCATCAGTCTCGCTCTTAAAGAACCGTGAGATTTTGTAACTTGGTAATCTCGAACTGGTTTAACATTTCTACATTTACTTATTGTTTCATGGATTTTAATAAAAGGTCTTGATGACTATTTCTGGCTCAGTGTGAGTTCCTGTCATAGACCCCGGAGCTCCTTTTATAAACTCTGTGAAGCCTGATTCAGGACGAACTTTAACTTCTGATCATACACATTGGCGAGCCATACCCACATTGTTAATATCTATTCATTATTATTAATATTACTAATTAATTAGAAAATTAATGATCAAATAAAATTAAATTAAGTGGATAAATTCCACCGACCCCACTAACCCACCCCAAATCAGGCTACAACTGCCGGGGCAGGGGAAAGGTTGGGGACATTGCGGGGGGGCAGGCCTGGGTCCACGGGGCGGGGGACCCGGTTCGAGGAGGGGGGCTGGATTTCTGAGAGCTGTGGAAGGGGGAGGATTCAGATGGAGGTTGGGGGGGCTAGGGCTGTGGGGGGGCTGGGCGGGTCAGGGTTGGGGTTGGGGGGGCTAGGGCTCTTGGGGGTCAGGCTGGGGGGCTCCCAGCTCCCGGGGCTCCCCAGGGGTTATTATGGGATGGGGCAGGGCCCCCGCCCCCTTACCTGATGTCCTGGAAGGGCGACCCCCATTTCCCCTCAGCATCCTGGCAGACGGGCCCCTTGGCCAGGCCGGTGGCGGACACGACCAGGCAGTAAAACCCCCCCAGGACGCCCCATAGCGAGCAGAACACGGAGTGCAGCATCTGTGCGGGGAAACGGGGGGGGGTGAGAGCAGGGAGCGGCCCCCCCGCCCCCCAATTCCCCCCCTCCCTACAGCCTCCCCCACCTCGTCCCCCACCTGCCCACCCGCCCCAGAAAGGAGGGTTCGGGGCGGGGAGGGGGGGTCCGTACCCGGCACCGGTTCCCGCAGCATCCGACTCCGCAGCAGCCCTTCCCCCCGGCGCGGATGGCCGAGAGCCCGGGGCAGAGAACCTGAAATGGGGGGGGGGGAGGGACACACACACATGTCAAAAGCGGCAGCTCATAACCCCACCCCGCCCAGCAATCAGTCCCACGGGCCCGTCCAGTGTCGGGCAGTTCCCCAGGCCCCTCCCGGGTGGCTGCGTCACTGGTATCGGCCACCTGGCCGATAAGGCCCCGTTATCAGCCTCCGGATATCGGCCGCGCCAGGGCAAAGGGCAAACGGGGTGCGCTCGAAGGAAAAAGGAAGCTAGCAGTGGGGGGGGGGAGCGCTGGCGTGGGGTCCTCCCCCTGCCCAGAGTAGGGACCGCCCCCTCCCCAGCACACACAGCCCCCCCCCATGAGACCCCCCCCAGTCAATACGATTCCCCGGGGTCTGGCTCGGTGGGACACACGGGGTCGAGCGTGCGGAGGGCTGGGGGCTGGAGACTCGTGGGCCGACCCTGAAGGGAGAACGGGACCGATCCAGCCTGGCACGCTGCAGGGTTCCTCCGAGGGGCCGGGCCGTAGTGCCGAGCCCGTGGATCCGGGACACCCCGTCAGCCGGGGTGTCGTTACCGGCGACAAGGACTTGCCCGACGGGTACGTGTCTGGCCGGCGACCAAGAGAACGGCGGTCGCTGGACGGAGCCACGGACCCCGGGGTGGCCGTGCCCAGGAAGGGGCAGGTCGGGACGCTGTTGGTGGCAGAAGTGGGATACAGACCCGCCGCGGAAACCAGCCTAAGCAACGTTTCCACGCAAGGCCTCGGGGTGGGGATGTCTTTGGGTCCTCATCCAATGCCGTACCCCCGTCACCGATTCAAAGGGTCTGTGCCACGCCCCGGCCTTTACCCAGTGTCCCGGGAGCAACACCGTGAGCGTGCCGGACCCCCCAGCACCTCATGCCTTCGCCCGCCAGCTGGGGGCTGTCGCTTGGCCAATGTGGGGCGGGCGAAGGAGTCAAGGTTCAGTCCTCGAAGCTCCCACCGGAGCTTTTCCACGTCTCCCCGGGAGGGAATTCAATGAGCCTGTCTCTCCCCTGCGGGTCGCACCTCCGTGTCCTACTGAGCCCTGCGGCACACAGGGCCGCCGAACGATGCGTACCCCGGAGCAACCCCCAGTGATCACCGCATCTCCCCTTGCACCCCACGCCGGCAGCACCCGGGGGAGGGGGGCAGAGAGACCGGGTCGGGGGGACATGTGCAGGGATGAGGGCCAGGCAGACAAACAGGTGGGAACATGGCATGCGGGGAGGGACAGCCAGACGGGGGATGCAGCTTGGAGGGACGGGCAGATGGGGGGACGCGGGACAGACGCGGGACAGACAGGAAGCCCTGGGATGGGCGGGAGCCGGGTGGGACAGGAGGACGGACACGCCGAAGCTGAGGCCCGGGACGGGGGGGGTCCCCTCTCCCCCCCCGCGCCGCCCCACTCACCATGAGCCCCCCGCCGGCCAGGCCGCCCATCAGCCAGACCTGCAGGGCGAGGTGCTCGGTCCAGCCCCTCTCCCCGTTGGGGAACATCAGCAGGACGTTGGCCACGATGCAGCCCAGCGCCATGGGCACCAGCGCCAGCCCCACCAGCCGCGAGCAGCGCCCCGTGCACATGGCTCGGGGAGGGGAGGCGCCTCTCTGTGCCCGGAGCCGGGGGGAGATCGGGGCAGCCGCTGCCCGGAGCCGGAGGAGTTGCGGGGGGCGACGCTCAGAGCCAGAGGATTTGGGGCACCTGATGCCTGGAGCCGGAGGATTTGGGGCACCTGATGCCTGGAGCCGGAGGATTTGGGGGGGGGCTGCTGCCCAGAGCTGGAGGATTTGGGGCGCCTGGAGCCGGAGGATTTGAAGGGGCCGCTGCCCGGTGCCGGAGGATTTGGGGCGCCCGGAGCTGGAGGATTTGGGGGGGCCGCTGCCCGGAGCCGGAGGTTTCCCAGCCGCGTCTCCCTGGCCCGGGCTGTTTGCTCTGCGATAAGCCGGGCAAAGGGCTGGTGCGGATGAGACGTCACCGCCCCCCCCCGGTGCCAGGGGGAGAGTCGTGGCTCAGCCTTGAAGGGGGGGGGGAGCCGGTGCCTGGCCCGGCAGGGGCGGGAGGTGGGGTGACATCAGTGCCGGGGGGGGGGGAGGATGTGGGGGGGGGCAGGTCCGGCTCATCCCCAGGGCTGGGAGGGGGGGACCCCGAGTGGAACAGTAACGAGGCGCAGGCTCCATTAGCCAGGGTGGGTTTATTAGCCCCCCCCCTCCCCGAGCCGTCCCCCCATCCCCTCATTTGCGCCGGCGGCCGCTGCGATTCTGCCGCTTCTCCTTCCGGCGGGCGCGGCCCGGGCCCGGCTCCGGCCCCTGGCGAGCAGGGGTGGGGGCGGGGGGTGGGGCCGGCCCCGGGGGCTGCCGCGCCCCCCCTGCCCCCCCCTTGTACAGCAGGTGGAAGATGAAGGCGTTGGAGTACCTGGGGGGAGGGGAGGATATAGGGGTCAGAGGTCACAGCAATGGTGGGCAACGGGGGTCAGGGGTCACGGTTGAGGGGTCAAATAGAGTGGTGAGGGTCAATAGGTCAGAGGTCATGTTAACGGGGTTAAAGGTCATGGACAAGGGCAGAGGTCACAGGTCATTGCAATGGGCACAGTGATGTCGGGGTCAGAGGTCACAACAAGGGGCGACAATGTCCCGGGGTCGGAGGTCACACAGGTGGCAGATGACCCGGGTCAAAGGACATTCTGGCAAGGCCAAGGGAAGGGTCACTGGTGTTGGGGGAGGGGGGGGTCAGAGGTCATTTCAATGAGAACACGGGGTCAGAGGTCATTCTAACGCATCACGGCCACACTACTGGGGTCAGAGGTAATTCAGATTCGGAATGAAGCATGGGTCAAAGGTCAACTGATGAGACAGCCCAGGGGTCAGAGTTCAGCTGAACGGGGATAATGTTGGAGGGGGGTCAGAGGTCACATCAACAAGGGGGGGGTCAGAGGTCACTTGTAACGCACAAGGGGTCATAGCGCCACCGGGTCAGAGATCAGGTTAAAGGGACTAATGTGTGAGGGAGGTCAGAGGTCACGTCAAGTATGGGGGTCAGAGGTCACCTTACGGCAACCACTGGGGTCAGAGGTCATTTTACCGCCTGCCCCCCTCCCCCGCGATGCCCGGCGGCCCCCCGGCACCCACCAGGGCATGGCGTTGTCGACGCCGGCCTGGCGGAAGGGCGAGCGGAAGGGGTTGACGTGGGCCGGGCCGGTGCTGCCCCCTGTCGCCATGGAGACCGTGGCCTCGTCCACCGCGCAGCTGTACTCGCTGCACTCCGTGAAGTAGGCCGGGACCCGCAGCGCCTGCGGGGGAGACGGAGACATGGGGACCCAGGCGTCCGGGGCCTGAGGTGCCAGGGAGGGGAGCCAGGCATCCGGGGCCAGAGGTGCCAGGGACCCAGGTGTCCGGGGACAAAGCCGCCAGGGACCCAGGCGTCCGGGGACAAAGCCGCCAGGGACCCAGGCGTCTGGGGCCGGAGCTGCCGGGGAGAGGAGCCAGGCGTCCGGGGCCGGAGCCGCCAGGGAGGGGAGCCAGGCATCTGGGGCCAGAGGCGCTAGGGACCCAGGCATCTGGGGCCAGAGTTTGGGTGTACAGCAAGAAGAGAGGAGTTTGGGGTGCAGCAGGAGGGGGTGAGCAGGGGGAGCGAACTGGGGTGAGGGGAGTTTGGGGGTTCAGAGGCAGGGGCTGCCAGCGAGATGAATTTGGGGGTTCAGAGGCAGGGGCTGCCGGCGAGACGAGTTTGGGGGTTCAGAGGCGGGTGCTGCGGGGGGAGGGGAGTTTGGGGGTTCAGAGGCGGGTGCTGTGGGGCGAGGGGAGGCTGGGGGTTCAGAGGCAGGGGCTGCCGGAGAGGGGAGTTTGGGGGTTCAGAGGCGGGTGCTGTGGGGCGAGAGGAGTTTGGGGGTTCAGAGGCAGGGGCTGCCGGCGAGAGGAGTTTGGGGGTTCAGAGGCAGGGGCAGCGGGCGAGAGGAGTTTGGGGGTTCAGAGGCAGGTGCTGCCGGCGAGGGGAGGTTGGGGGTTCAGAGGCAGGGGCTGCGGGCGAGGGGAGTTTGGGGGTTCAGAGGCAGGTGCTGCCGGCGAGGGGAGGTTGGGGGTTCAGAGGCAGGGGCTGCGGGCGAGGGGAGTTTGGGGGTTCAGAGGCAGGGGCTGCGGGCGAGGGGAGGTTGGGGGTTCAGAGGCAGGTGCTGCTGGTGAGAGGAGTTTGGGGGTTCAGAGGTGGGTGCTGTGGGCGAGGGGAGTTTGGGGGTTCAGAGGCAGGTGCTGCCGGTGAGAGGAATTTGGGGGTTCAGAGGCAGGGGCTGCGGGCGAGGGGAGTTTGGGGGTTCAGAGGCAGGGGCTGCGGGCGAGGGGAGGTTGGGGGTTCAGAGGCGGTTGCTGCGGGGCGAGAGGAGTTTGGGGGTTCAGAGGCGGGTGCTGTGGGGCGAGGGGAGTTTGGGGGTTCAGAGGTTGGTGCTGCGGGCGAGGGGAGGTTGGGGGTTCAGAGGCGGTTGCTGCGGGGCGAGAGGAGTTTGGGGGTTCAGAGGCGGGTGCTGTGGGGCGAGGGGAGTTTGGGGGTTCAGAGGTTGGTGCTGCGGGCGAGGGAAGTTTGGGGGTTCAGAGGCGGGCGCCGGGGGCGAGGGGAGTTTGGGGGTTCAGAGGCGGGTGCTGCGGGCGAGGGGAGCTTGGGGGTTCAGAGGCGGGTGCTGCCGGTGAGAGGAATTTGGGGGTTCAGAGGTGGGTGCTGCGGGCGAGGGGAGGTTGGGGGGGACCGGGGTTCGGGGGGACCCACCTGCAGGCGGGGCAGGGCGCTGAGCCAGGT
This sequence comes from Mauremys mutica, assembly GCF_020497125.1. Lineage (NCBI taxonomy): Eukaryota > Metazoa > Chordata > Testudines > Geoemydidae > Mauremys > Mauremys mutica. The sequence goes on from NW_025422919.1 coordinate 610,090, forward strand.
GTCCTTCAGTGCGAAGCCAGAATTGAACCCTGAGAAATAACGGGGGGGTGGGGGTGGGAGGGGCTCAGGGGTCTGCCGCAAATGGGGAGACCCCCCCGGGGAACCCCCCCTCCTCCCTCAGGGAACCCCTCCCCTCACAGTCAGCCCTCCTCCGCCCCAGCCTGCCCCACCCCCACGCATTGGGGTTCCCCACGTGTCCCCCCACTTAGAGAGCTCCCTCTCCCCTCCCTGCCACAGCCCCCCCAGGGCCCCCCCAGCTTGGGCCCCTCCCCCCCGGCAGCCCCCCAAGTCCCCCCTCCCTGGCCAGGGCCGCTCCCACCCAACAGCCCCCCAAGTCCCCCCTCCCTGGCCAGGGCCGCTCCCACCAAGCAGCCCCCCAAGTCCCCCCTCCCTGGCCAGGGCCGCTCCTCCCCAGCAGCCCCCCAGGGTCCCCCCTCCCTGCCCTGGTCTCCCCCCCCCCCGCAGCCAGGACCCCCCCGGGGCGACTCACCGATGACCAGGTCGGGTTTGGGGCCCGGCAGCAGGGGGGGGGGCTGGGCACAGAATTTCAGCTGCAGCCCCCCCCGCCCCCCCTTGGCCTTGGGGGCCGGGCCCGGCCAGACGCGCACCCCCTGCGCCTCCTGGGGGGGGGGAGAGACGGGGGGGATCAGCCATGGGGGGGGTGAGGCCCAGGGCTCCCCCTCCCCCCACCCGCATGGCCCCCCCCTCACCGTTCTCTGCAGCAGGACCTGCTGCCCGTCGGCCTCGGGGGGCAACACGCCCCCCACGAACAGCAGCTCCAGCGACACGTGGGGCAGCAGCACCGACAGCTCCTGGGGGGCCGAAGGGTCGGGGGTCACGGCCAGGGCCTGCTCTGAACCTGCCCCCCGGGGGGGGGTCTGCCACTGCCCCCCCATGTGCACGGGGAGCCCCACATAGTCCCACGGCGTCCCCCATAACCCACCAGAGCCCAGCCCTGCCCCACGGCGCCCCCTGCCCCCACCACACCCACCAGAGCCCAGTCCTGCCCCACGGCGCCCCCTGCCCCCCTACACCCACCAGAGCCCAGCCCTGCCCCACGGCGCCCCCTGTCCCCCTACACCCACCAGAGCCCAGCCCTGCCCCACGGCGCCCCCTGTCCCCCTACACCCACCAGAGCCCAGCCCTGCCCCACGGCGCCCCCTGTCCCCCTACACCCACCAGAGCCCAGCCCTGCCCCACGGTGCCCCCTGCCCCCCCTACACCCACCAGAGCCCAGCCCTGCCCCACGCCCTGCCCTGCCCCCCCATAACCACCAGAGCCCAACCCTGCCCCACGGCGTCCCCTGCCCCCCCTACACCCACCAGAGCCCAGCCCTGCCCCACGGCGCCCCCTGCCCCCCCTACACCCACCAGAGCCCAGCCCTGCCCCACCGCCCCCCCCTGCCCCCCAACACCCACCAGAGCCCAGCCCTGCCCCACAGCGCCCCCTGCCCCCCCTACACCCACCAGAGCCCAGCCCTGCCCCATGCCCCGCCCTGCCCCCCCAGAACCACCAGAGCCCATCCCTGCCCCACGGCGTCCCCTGCCCCCCCTACACCCACCAGAGCCCAGCCCTGCCCCACGGCGCCCCCTACACCCACCAGAGCCCAGCCCTGCCCCACGGCGCCCCCTGCCCCCCTACACCCACCAGAGCCCAGCCCTGCCCCACGGCGCCCCCTGTCCCCCTACACCCACCAGAGCCCAGCCCTGCCCCACGGCGCCCCCTGCCCCCCTACACCCACCAGATCCCAGCCCTGCCCCACGGCGCCCCCTGTCCCCCTACACCCACCAGAGCCCAGCCCTGCCCCACGGCGCCCCCTGCCCCCCTACACCCACCAGAGCCCAGCCCTGCCCCACGGCGCCCCCTGTCTCCCTACACCCACCAGAGCCCAGCCCTGCCCCATGGCGCCCCCTGCCCCCCCACACCCACCAGAGCCCAGCCCTGCCCCACGGCGCCCCCTGTCCCCCTACACCCACCAGAGCCCAGCCCTGCCCCACGGCGCCCCCTGCCCCCCCACACCCCCCAGAGCCCCGCCCTGCCCCCCGGCGCCCCCTGTCACCCGACATCCACCAGAGCCCAGCCCTGCCCCACGGCGCCCCCTGCCCCCCCACACCCACCAGAGCCCAGCCCTGCCCCACGGCGCCCCCTGTCCCCCTACATCCACCAGAGCCCAGCCCTGCCCCACGGCGCCCCCTGCCCCCCCACACCCACCAGAGCCCAGCCCTGCCCCCCCGCGGCCCCTTCCCCCCCTACACCCACCAGAGCCCAGCCCTGCCCCACGGCGCCCCCAGCCCCCCTACACCCACCAGAGCCCAGCCCTGCCCCACGGCGCCCCCAGCGCACCCAGAAGAGGGGGGCCATGTCCGACTCCTTCCCCGTCTCCACGATGTGAATCCGCAGCGACTGTTTGTTCAGGATGTTCAGCTCCGGGACTGGGGGGGGCAGAGGAATGGGGGGGTCAGAAGGGGGCAGGGGACCCCCCAGTTCCCAGACCCCCCCCCAGGACTGGGGCTCCCCACCCCCGCCCAGACGCTGAGCCCAGCTGCCCAGCCCCCCCTCCCCCGCGGAGGGGCCCCACCCCGCCCCCCCGGGGCCCCCACTCACAGTGCCGGGGGGCCAGCTGGGTGACGATGTAATAGACGCTCAGGGGGTAGCTGAGCAGCACGGCCAGGGGGGAGCCCAGCGGCAGCCCCCGCCACGCGTAGTACTCCTGCCACGAGCCTGGGGGGACACAGGGGTCAGCCCCCCGGCAGCTGGGGCCGGCCCCGCCCCCCGTCACTGGCTCCTCCCCCTCCCCCCGGCTGGGACAGGCCCCTCCCCCAGGCTGGGACTGGCTCCTCCCCCCAGCTGGGACTGGCTCCTCCCTCCGTCACTGGCTCCTCCCCCCAGCTGGGACTGGCCCCTCCCTCCGTCACTGGCTCCTCCCCCCAGCTGGGACTGGCTCCTCCCTCCGTCACTGGCCCCTCCCCCCAGCTGGGACTGGCCCCTCCCTCCGTCACTGGCTCCTCCCTCCGTCACTGGCCCCTCCCCCCAGCTGGGACTGGCTCCTCCCTCCGTCACTGGCCCCTCCCCCCAGCTGGGACTGGCCCCTCCCCCCAGCTGCCGCTGGCTCCTCCCCCCAGCTGGGACTGGCTTCTCCCCCCAGCTGGGACTGGCTCCTCCCTCCTTCACTGGCTCCTCCCCCAGCTGGGACTGGCCCCTCCCTCCGTCACTGGCTCCTCCCCCTCCCCCCAGCTGGGACTGGCCCCTCCCCCCAGCTGGGACTGGCCCCTCCCTCCGTCACTGGCTCCTCCCCCTCCCCCCAGCTGGGACTGGCTCCGCCCCCCAGCTGTCGCTGGCCCCTCCCTCCAGCTGGGACTGGCCCCTCCCCCCCAGCTGTCGCTGGCCCCTCCCTCTGGCTGGGACTGGCTCCTCCCCCCAGCTGCATCTGGCCCCTCCCCCCAGCTGGGACTGGCTCCTCCCCCGAGCTGCCATTGGTCCCTTCATCCAGCTGGGACAGGCCCCTCCCCCGAGCTGGGACTGGCCCCTCCCCCCAGCTGGGACTGGCTCCTCCCTCATCTGACTGGCCCCGCCCCCCGCCTATAACCCGCCCCTCCCCCATCTCACTGAAATAGGTCCTGGGCGCAGGGGGCTCCGGGGAGGTGGGGGGCAGAGGCGCGCCCCCCTCCGGCCTCAGCGCTTCGAAGGGGTTCCCTGGGGGGGGGAGAGAAAGGGGGCGTTGGCGCGGGGACGGGAGCCGGCGCCCCCCAGAGGGGACAGGCCCCGGGGCCCCCCCCCGTGCTCACCGCTCTGCAGGAGGCCGGGTCTCCAGTCGGGCCGGCCCCCCAGCCCCACGCCGTAGCCGGGGGCGCGGACCAGCATGCTCTCGTGGGCCCAGTACCCCCCGGTCAGCCCCCGGGCCGCCAGGAACCCCTCCCTGTTGAACCCGTCGCTGGTCACCTCTGCAAGGGAAAGGGGGGGGGACCCCCCGATGAACCCCGGCTCTGTGCACCCCCCCCCGATCTCCAGCCCAGAGCCCCCTCCCCCAGCACCCCCTGCCCGGTGCCCCTTCCCCTCCCCCAGCGCCCCCTGCCCGGTGCCCCTTCCCCTCCCCCAGCGCCCCCTGCCCGGTGCCCCCCCCCCGCACACCTGGCCACCCCCCACCCCGCGCCCCCCGGCCGGGGCTCACCGGCGGCGAAGCTGAAGGGCAGGTCGGCCAGCTGGCGGGCGCGGGCCATGTACCCCGCCATGCGGGGGCACCAGGCCCGGTGGGCCGCGTCCTCGGGGCTGCGGGCCCAGTCGGCCGCCCGGCACCGCTCGGAGCAGTACAGCACGGCCCGGCACTGCTGGCTGCGGGGGGGGGGACAGGCTCAGAGCCAGCCTGGGCCCCCCCCCCTCACCCCGGCCCGGGCGGAGGCGACCCCGGGGGGGCTCCCGCCCCCCTCCCCCTGCTCACCAGGGCGCCAGCCGCCCCTGGAAGGCGTGTCTCTTGCACACGTGACAGGCTCGCACGCGCATGGAGGGGAAGGTGAAGGTGGGTTTCGGCCCCCAGCCCCGCATGGGGCCCGCGCTCAGCCTGATCCCCAGCCGGGGCAGCAGGGGCTCCAGCGACCTGCGGGGAGAGGCGGGGGGGGGGGTCAGCGGGGCGGGGGACGGGCACGGAGCCCCCCCCCGCCCGCTCACACTCACTTGTGCAAGGCGGGGTCCCCCACGGCCAGCAGCCGGGGCCGGCGGGGCTCCCCCCCGCCCAGCGGGCAGGCCATGCTCTGGCACAGCAGGCCGAGCGCCAGCTGCTCCAGCGGGGGGGGCGCGGCCGGCCGGGGGGGGGCCCCGGCCCCCAGCTGGAAATCCAGGCCCATCACCGTGCCGTGCTCGTCCGTCACCAGCAGGAGGCGCTCCACGTGCACCAGGGCCTGGCCTGCGGGGAGGGGGGCAGAGGTGAGACCGGCGGGGGGGGGGGGGTCGGAGCCCTGGGTGTCGGGCAAGGGGGGTGGGGGCCAGGCAGGGGAGCCCCACGGGGACAGGGTGGTAGGCTGGGGGATGGGGGGCCAGGCACGAAACCCCACGAGATGGGGGGCTAGGGAGGGAGGGGGGCAGACGGGGGAGCCCCACAGGGATGGGGCCTTGGGGGAGAAGGCCAGGCAGGGGAGCCCCACGGGGCCGGGGGACCAGGCAGGGGAGGGGGGCAGATGGAGGAGCCCCACGGGGATGGGGGAGCCCCGAGGGGGGCAGGGACTGGGGGAAGGGGGCCAGGCAGAGAAGGGGGGCAGACAGGGGGGCCCCACGGGGACAGGGGAGCCCCACGGGGCCAGGGGACCAGGCAGGGGAGGGGGCAGTTAGGGGAGCCCCACGGGGCCAGGGGACCAGGCAGGGGACGGGGGAGCCCCACGGGGACGGGGGAGCCCCGAGGGGGGCGGGGGCTGAGGGGAGGAGGCCAGGCAGAGAAGGGGGGCAGACAGGGGAGCCCCACGGGGACGGGGGAGCCCCACGGGGCCAGTGGACCAGGCAGGGGAGGGGGCAGTTAGGGGAGCCCCACGGGGCCAGGGGACCAGGCAGGGGACGGGGGAGCCCCATGGGGACGGGGGAGCCCCACGGGGCCAGGGGACCAGGCAGGGGACGGGGGAGCCCCACGGGGCCAGGGGACCAGGCAGGGGACGGGGGAGCCCCACGGGGACGGGGGAGCCCCCAGGGGGGCGGGGGCTGGGGGGAGGGGGCCAGGCAGAGAAGGGGGGCAGACGGGGAGCCCCACGGGGACGGGGGACCAGGCAGGGGAGGGGGGAGCCCTGAGGGGGGCGGGGGCTGGGGGGAGGGGGCCAGGCAGAGAAGGGGGGCAGACGGGGAGCCCCACGGGGCCAGGGGACCAGGCAGGGGACGGGGGGAGCCCCGAGGGGGGCGGGGGCTGAGGGGAGGGGGCCAGGCAGCGGAGGGGGGCAGACGGGGAGCCCCACGGGGCCAGGGGACCAGGCAGGGGACGGGGGAGCCCCGAGGGGACGGGGGAGCCCCCAGGGGGGCGGGGGCTGGGGGGAGGGGGCCAGGCAGAGAAGGGGGGCAGACGGGGAGCCCCACGGGGCCAGGGGACCAGGCAGGGGACGGGGGAGCCCCATGGGGACGGGGGAGCCCCACGGGGCCAGGGGACCAGGCAGGGGACGGGGGAGCCCCGAGGGGGGCGGGGGCTGGGGGGAGGGGGCCAGGCAGAGAAGGGGGGCAGATGGGGGAGCCCCACGGGGACGGGGGAGCCCCGAGGGGGCGGGGGGCCGCGGGTACCTGTCTCCGGCCCCTCGTCCTCCTCGTCCAGGCGCAGGAAGGTGACCGCTCGCTGCAGGTCCCCCAGCTGCAGGGCGTCCTCCCCGCAGAGCCGCCCCCGGGGCTCCCCCCGGGCCCCCCCCGGCAGCGCCAGGCCCAGGCCCAGCCGGGGGTTGGGCAGCAGGTGCAGCAGCCAGAGGGCGGGGTCGGGGGGCAGGCGGCAGACGTGCCCCTCCTGGCGCCGCTGGCGCGGCCCGTCCCGGGGGCCCCCGGCCTGGCACCGGTGCCAGGCCAGCAGCAGCTCGGCCAGGTCCAGCACCTCGGCCCGGTACCCCGTCACGAACTCCATCCTGGGGGCGGGGGGGTTAGAGCGGGGAGCCCCCCAAACCTGCCCCCGGTACCCCCAAACCTGCCCCGGTACCCCCAAACCTCCCCCCGGTACCCCGTCACGAACTCCATCCTGGGGGCGGGGGGGTTAGTGCGGGGAGCCCCCCAAACCTCCACCCTGCACCCCCAAACCTCCCCCCCGGTACCCCGTCACGAACTCCATCCTGGGGGCGGGGGGGTTAGAGCGGGGAGCCCCCCAAACCTGCCCCCGGTACCCCCAAACCTGCCCCTGGTACCCCCAAACTCCTACCCGGTACCCCGTCACGAACTCCATCCTGGGGGCGGGGGGGTTAGAGTGGGGAGCCCCCCAAACCTGCCCCGGTACCCCCAAACCTCCACCCGGTGCCCCCAAACCTCCCCCCGGTACCCCGTCACGAACTTCATCCTGGGGGCGGGGGGGTTAGAGCGGGGAGCCCCCCAAACCTGCCCCCGGTACCCCCAAACCTCCCCCCGGTACCCCGTCACGAACTCCATCCTGGGGGCGGGGGGGTTAGAGCGGGGAGCCCCCCAAACCTCCACCCTGCACCCCCAAACCCCCCCCCCGGTACCCCGTCACGAACTCCATCCTGGGGGCGGGGGGGTTAGAGCGGGGAGCCCCCCAAACCTGCCCCCGGTACCCCCAAACCTGCCCCTGGTACCCCCAAACTCCTACCCGGTACCCCGTCACGAACTCCATCCTGGGGGCGGGGGGGTTAGAGTGGGGAGCCCCCCAAACCTGCCCCGGTACCCCCAAACCTCCACCCGGTGCCCCCAAACCTCCCCCCGGTACCCCGTCACGAACTTCATCCTGGGGCGGGGGGTTAGTGCGGGGAGCCCCCCAAACCTGCCCCCGGTACCCCCAAACCTCCCCCCGGTACCCCGTCACGAACTCCATCCTGGGGGCGGGGGGGTTAGAGCGGGGAGCCCCCCAAACCTGTCCCTGGTGCCCCCAAACCTCCACCCTGTGCCCCCAAACCTCCCCCCGGTACCCCCAAACCTCCCCCCGGTGCCCCGTCACGAACTCCATCCTGGGGGCGGGTGGGTTAGAGCGGGGAGCCCCCAAACCTGCCCCCTGGTACCCCCAAACCTCCCCCCGGTGCCCCCAAACCTCCCCCGGTACCCCCAAACCTCCCCCCGGTACCCCATCACGAACTCCATCCTGGGGGCGGGGGGGGGTTAGAGCGGGGAGCCCCCAAACCTCCCCCGGTACCCCCAAACCTCCACCCTGTGCCCGCAAACCTCCCCCCGGTACCCCATCACGAACTCCATCCTGGGGGCGGGGGGGTTAGAGCGGGGAGCCCCCAAACCTCCCCTAGTACCCCCCAAACCTCCACCCTGCACCCCCCAAAGTCCAACCCGGTGCCCCGTCACAAACTCCATCCTGGGGGCGGGGGGGGGGGTTAGAGCTGGGAGCCCCCAAACCTCCCTGGTACCCCCAAACCTCACCCTGGTATCCCGTCACAAACTCCATCCTGGGGGCGGGGGGGTTAGAGCGGGGAGCCCCCAAACCTCCACCCTGCACCCCCCCATTGCTCCCCCCAACCTGGTACCCAGTTCTGAATTCGTTCCTGGGGGGCTGAGACACCCCTAGCCCCCTCCGGCCCCCAGCCCACCTCCTGCACCCTCCCCATTTCCCTATCCTTGGCCCCCATCCTAGCACCCCCCCGGCACCCCAAGTAAAGTCCTCCCAGATTCCTGGACCCCAAACCCCTGGACCCCCAGAGCCACCCGTCCCCTCCACTGCTGTTCCCCACCCCCTATAATAACCCCAATCCAGCCCTGCCCCCCATCTCCCCAGCCCCCCCTCCGGTACCTGCTTCCTCCAGCTGATTTGAAGGTAAATACCCGGGCGCCCCGAGATTCCACTGTGACATCATGGGGTTCCGGCTCCCCGGGGAACCCCCTCCCCCGCCCTGCCCCAGCTCCCGCCACCCCGAGATCCCGCCCCGCTCCCTCAGGCCCTCCCAGGGGTGAGCGCCCTCCGCTGCCGTCCCGGACGCCTGGGTCCCATCTCCCCTCCCCAGGGGCGAGCGCCCTCCGCTGCCGTCCCGGACGCCTGGGTCCCATCTCCCCTCCCCAGGGGCGAGCGCCCTCCGCTGCCGTCCCGGACGCCTGGGTCCCATCTCCCCTCCCCAGGGGCGAGCGCCCTCCGCTGCCGTCCCGGACGCCTGGGTCCCATCTCCCCTCCCCAGGGGCGAGCGCCCTCCGCTGCCGTCCCGGACGCCTGGGTCCCATCTCCCCTCCCCAGGGGCGAGCGCCCTCCGCTGCCGTCCCGGACGCCTGGGTCCCATCTCCCCTCCCCAGGGGCGAGCGCCCTCCGCTGCCGTCCCGGACGCCTGGGTCCCATCTCCCCTCCCCAGGGGCGAGCGCCCTCCGCTGCCGTCCCGGACGCCTGGGTCCCATCTCCCCTCCCCAGGGGCGAGCGCCCTCCGCTGCCGTCCCGGACGCCTGGGTCCCATCTCCCCTCCCCAGGGGCGAGCGCCCTCCGCTGCCGTCCCGGACGCCTGGGTCCCATCTCCCCTCCCCAGGGGCGAGCGCCCTCCGCTGCCGTCCCGGACGCCTGGGTCCCATCTCCCCTCCCCAGGGGCGAGCGCCCTCCGCTGCCGTCCCGGACGCCTGAGTCCCATCTTCCCTCCCCAGGGGCGAGCGCCCTCCGCTGCCGTCCCGGACGCCTGGGTCCCATCTCCCCTCCCCAGGGGCAAGCACCCTCCACTGCCGTCCCGGACGCCTGGGTCCCATCTCCCCTCCCCAGGGGCGAGCGCCCTCCGCTGCCGTCCCGGACGCCTGGGTCCCATCTCCCCACCCCAGGGGCAAGCACCCTCCACTGCCGTCCCGGACGCCTGGGTCCCATCTCCCCACCCCAGGGGCGAGCGCCCTCCGCTGCCGTCCCGGACGCCTGGGTCCCATCTCCCCTTCCCAGGGGCAAGCACCCTCCACTGCCGTCCCGGACGCCTGGGTCCCATCTCCCCTCCCCAGGGGCGAGCGCCCTCCGCTGCCGTCTCGGACGCCTGGGTCCCATCTCCCCTCCCCAGGGGCGAGCGCCCTCCGCTGCCGTCCCGGACGCCTGGGTCCCATCTCCCCACCCCAGGGGCGAGCATCCTGCTCGGCTCTCCCGGACGCCTGGGTCCCCCGTTCCCAGTGAACAGTTCGCTCTCCGCTTCACCATCTAATATTTAATGACCCTTCGCCCTCCTGCCCCTCCCTCCCGAAGTGCCGGCCAATCACAGCGGCCAACAACCTGGCCGTCCCCTCCCAGAATCCTTTGCAGCGGCAGCTCTGTCCTCTTCCCAGCCTGCCTTGCGTCTCGCTCAGCCCAGCCACCTCCCCAGAGCCAGCCCCAGGGCGAGGCCCAGGGGCCGCCACGGGCAGGGGCGGGGGCCTCCGGCGACCTCCGGCTCCGTCTTCTGGGGGGCGGAGCCCAGCCCGGTGGGCGTGGCCTTCCGGGGCCTCAGGGGTCTCCCCGCTGCGGCGGTGGCCTCGTCCATCCAGGCCCGGTAGTTGGCCACGCGGGTGTAGACGCCCGGACGCTGGCGCCTCCCGCAGCCCCGGCCCCAGCTCACGACGCCCACCTGGTACCAGGGGGAGCCCTGGGGGGCCTGGCACTGCAGGGGCCCCCCGCTGTCACCCTGGAACGAGAGAACGAGTCGGCCAACGAAGGAGGAAATGAATCGACTACGGAGCGAGAAAAGCGGCAAACGAGGACGAGGCTCAACGAGCGAGGAAAGCAGGAAACAAACGAGAGAACGAGGCGACGAACGAGCGGACGAGAAAAGGAGTCGGGGACGGAAGGAGAAAACGAACGAAGAAACGAAGGAGAAAACGAGGCAATGAACGAGCATCGAAGGAGGAGGCGGGTCACAGAGAAAGCGAAGGAACGAGACGCGGGCTGAGCGGACGAAGGAGAAAACGCGAGAACGCGCCAGCCAGAACCAACAAACCAACGAGGGAGGAAGCGAAGGAAGCGACGGAGGAAGGAGGAAAGACACGAGGGAGGAAGCGATGGAAGGAGGAAGGAGGAAGGAGGAGAGACGCGGAGGAGGAAGCGATGGAAGGAGGAAGGAAGCGATGGAAGGAGGAAGAAGGAGGAAAGGAGGAGAGACGCGGAGGAGGAAGCGACGGAGGAAGAAGGAAGGAAGCGATGGAAGGAGGAAGGAGGACGGAAGCGACGGGAGGAGGAAGGAGGAGGAAAGGAGGAGAGAGGCGGAGGAGGAAGCGACGGAGGAAGGAGGAAGGAAGTGATGGAAGGAGGAAGGAGGAAGGAAGCGACGGGAGGAGGAAGGAGGAGGAAAGGAGGAGAGAGGCGGAGGAGGAAGCGACGGAGGAAGGAGGAAGGAAGCGATGGAAGGAGGAAGGAGGAGGAAAGGAGGAGAGACGCGGAGGAGGAAGCGACGGAGGAAGGAGGAAGGAAGCGATGGGAGGAGGAAGGAGGAGGAAAGGAGGAGAGACGCGGAGGAGGAAGCGACGGAGGAAGGAGGAAGGAAGCGATGGAAGGAGGAAGGAGGAGGAAAGGAGGAGAGACGCGGAGGAGGAAGCGACGGAGGAAGGAGGAAGGAAGCGATGGAAGGAGGAAGGAGGAGGAAAGGAGGAGAGACGCGGAGGAGGAAGCGACGGAGGAAGGAGGAAGGAGGAGGAAAGGAGGAGAGACGCGGAGGAGGAAGCGACGGAGGAAGGAGGAAGGAAGCGATGGAAGGAGGAAGGAGGAGGAAAGGAGGAGAGACGCGGAGGAGGAAGCGACGGAGGAAGGAGGAAGGAAGCGACGGAAGGAGGAAGGAGGAGGAAAGGAGGAGAGACGCGGAGGAGGAAGTGACGGAGGAAGGAGGAAGGAAGCGATGGAAGGAGGAAGGAGGAGGAAAGGAGGAGAGACGCGGAGGAGGAAGCGACGGAGGAAGGAGGAAGGAAGCGATGGAAGGAGGAAGGAGGAGGAAAGGAGGAGAGACGCGGAGGAGGAAGCGACGGAGGAAGGAGGAAGGAGGAGGAAAGGAGGAGAGACGCGGAGGAGGAAGCGACGGAGGAAGGAGGAAGGAAGCGATGGAAGGAGGAAGGAGGAGGAAAGGAGGAGAGACACGGAGGAGGAAGCGACGGAGGAAGGAGGAAGGAAGCGATGGAAGGAGGAAGGAGGAGGAAAGGAGGAGAGACGCGGAGGAGGAAGCGACGGAGGAAGGAGGAAGCGATGGAAGGAGGAAGGAGGAGGAAAGGAGAGACGCGGAGGAGGAAGCGACGGAGGGAGGAGGAAGGAAGCGATGGAAGGAGGAAGGAGGAGGAAAGGAGGAGAGACGCGGAGGAGGAAGCGACGGAGGAAGGAGGAAGGAAGCGATGGAAGGAGGAAGGAGGAGGAAAGGAGGAGAGACGCGGAGGAGGAAGCGACGGAGGGAGGAGGAAGGAAGCGATGGAAGGAGGAAGGAGGAGGAAAGGAGGAGAGACGCGGAGGAGGAAGCGACGGAGGAAGGAGGAAGGATGCGATGGGAGGAGGAAGGAGGAGGAAAGGAGGAGAGACGTGGAGGAGGAAGCGATGGAGGAAGGAGGAAGGAAGCGATGGAAGGAGGAAGGAGGAGGAAAGGAGGAGAGACGCGGAGGAGGAAGCGACGGAGGGAGGAGGAAGGATGCGATGGCAGGAGGACGGAGGAGGAAAGGAGGAGAGACGTGGAGGAGGAAGCGACGGAGGAAGGAGGAAGGAAGCGATGGAAGGAGGAAGGAGGAGGAAAGGAGGAGAGACGCGGAGGAGGAGGTGACGGAGGAAGGAGGAAGGAAGCGATGGAAG